>NW_027512613.1:0-307500 GCF_048772815.1 Callospermophilus lateralis
TATCCTAGTACTGAAATAAAAATTCAGTGAATGGTGCATAGAAGTCCTAATTTTTCTACAGTAACTGACCCACTTTAACATCAATGCAAGTAGATTCCTATGGGACATGATGTGTATTTTGACCTTCATTTTTATTCAACACTGTTACATGACTATTTCTTCAGTTTATGCACATCATAGGATATATATTTCATTCACAATTTTGCAAATTGATAGGCTTTTGTTTCACTTTTAATCACTTCTTGCTTCAGTACACAAGTATTCCTCTATGTTTTTTGACTGGTCTTTTCATGATACTTCATTTTATTTTAGATTTCAATAATCACTTTTAAAGCAAAACTCACACACTCTTCATGATAAACCATAAACCTAATATTACCATTAGATGTATAAATGGTTGTAATGAATGTATGTATCTCAATATAAGATTTCCTGTAAATTTGTAAATATCAATTCAATCCAATATTTAAAGTTGGAACCAGTAATATTATTTATTCACAGTATGGTCTATTCATTCATTTTATCTATATTCCTAGACACAGGGAACACCTATTTGTACACCGTATACTAATTTATACACCTTCAAAATATTGCCCACAGAAATGGTGGAAGAAATACTCATGTCACCTGATCTACATATGCACTTTATCACAGTAATATTCTGGAAACAAAATGCAAAGTTCACACTTATGACTGTGCCAAAGCCTAAATGGAAAGTGTGCATGGATTACTAACAATATCCATGTCCAGATTGCCTAATTCTCTCAAATGTCAATCCTATTGGTGACTAAATATTTGATTCTTTCTAAGATTTTATACTCAACCTCTACCCTGTTGAAAATGTCTAATCCTATCACTCAATTTATACTTTGCCTGATTTCTTAATATCTCCATTGATATCTGCTTCCCCATATATTTTCCCCAGTTCATCATTGTGTCTGATTCTTCACATGTGGTGACATTTACATTCACTCTCTACCGCAAACCCTATTGCTAAAGAACTTTTTGTCCAAATCCTATACTCACTTTTCTTCCTAAACCTACTGACTGTCTTCCTAATCCTACCAACTATGCCTATATGAGTGGATGTTTTCTTCTACATTCAATCATCCAATTTTCAAGGTCCTATGCCATTGTATATCGATTTATCTGAGACATCTGTTTAGAAGATATTTAAAAGCTAAGTATCCCAATCAAGGGCCCAATGCTCTTCTGGGCTTCAAATCTTACCTAGATTTCTGTTTTTATACTTATATTTCACCTATATATTCTTGTAAATATCACAGGTTCCCAATACCATTATTCATCCAGCAGAATGATTCCTATCCCAAATAAAACCTGTTATTACCCTAACCATACACTGTTCCCTCAATGTAACTTTACAGAATAGCAGGGAAAAAGTTGGTCTTACACTACAGGAATGTAGGGGATCTTCAACCTGCTGAGATCCTCAAAGGACCATGCAGAAATGATACCCTGGAGAAGTTGTAGGCAGCTATGAAGGACCTGAGGGAGGAAAACTCAACTTCCATGGTAAACAACCTGGTCAGAATGAAGGGATGTGTCTTTATCAGCCTCTTTCATCTTAATGTAGAGAAGATTGACCAAACCAGGCCTGTGTGGAGAGCTGTTCTCGGGTGCCTATGGTTGATATACCATTCCAACGTGTGAAAATGTCACAGGAAGTAGGGGCACCCTCCATCTCATGGGACCCTTGGAAGCAACTCTTAGGACAAAGTGGTTGCCAAGGCAGTGACTTCATTCACTTCCTGATTGAGGTTACCTCACATAACGTCCTGGGTGATGGAACTCTCTAAACGTGGGATTCAGAAAGCCAGGCAAGCACAACCAGTCCCAGTCCCAGTCCCAGTGGTCTCACTTTTTTTGGATTTACCAAGGACAGAGTCTGTCTTTCTTGGTACCTACTGATGTGAGGATGGCCAAAAGACAGGAAAGCTAAGAAGAGGGGCCTTTCCTGATAAAGCAGGTAGTAGCTCACCACTGGCTTCTGACAACTTCACACAACATTCCTCCCTCAATGCAGCACAAAGGTCCCTTTCACTCATGAAGAGGAGGTCCAACCCTCAACTGTTCTGTACAAGAACTTCAGAGAGAGAGGTTAAAGATTCCAGGAAAGCTGTTATGGAGGTTTCTAATATATTTAAGTTTTGGTCTATTTCTGCTTCTAACTGGGTCATTTGTTGTGTCCCATGGACCAGGGCAGTGGTTCCTGTGCCCACCCTTGTGGCAACTCCTATTCTTTATAGGATGGCTAAAGTGAGGGACATATGTTCCCAGTGAACCGGGTTGTATGTCCCACCTATTCGATCTTCAAATGAACCTGCGTCATGATAGAGCATTCTGTGTAACATATGCACCATTACACAATTAATCACATCCGTTTTTCATTTCATGAAAACATCAACAATGTTTTAGTATATAGAATTATACTGTTGTAGGGACGGACAAGGCAAGGCACCTAAGATAGCACCAAAGACAGTGAAACAGTCCTATTTGGTTGCACCCAGATTCAGAGGGCATTGCTTCGGTTGTAATCAATTAATCTTCTGAATTCCAAGTTTAGGTAGTTTCAGAATTTTGTACCCAACATGTAAGAGAAGTGGCTAAGAAGATCACACTCTGCAGAAGTTCACAAAAAGCTGTTTTTGTTTCTGTTTTTTTTTTTCCTCTGTTCTGGGCAAGTTAACTTTTCAAGGACAACTGGGTGGGGGAGAGCTTTTACTTCCCTTTTTTTTCCCCCCTGCCAGCTGTTACCATGGAGCCCAGATGGTAACTTCTTTATCTTAGAAATGTTGCCATCTCTGTGAAGCCCCAGTTCAAGGCCAGAGGAATTGTTCACATATTTTGTGAAAAACTAGTAAGGGGGTGTCTAGCTTAGGAGTGCTGATTATTTTTAGCCAGTGGCCAAGTGGAACAGGGCAACATTAAATGAGGAAGGTTATCTACACTGAAATCGTTTATAGGGACTTTTTTGCTGAAAGTCCTAAAGTCAGCCATGGTGAAGACTCCTGGAGAAGGTCAGTGAAAACTTTTCTGTGGGCCTGGTACAGAGGGGGGAGACAGAGAAGTCGGGGCTTAGAGCAGCTTCATGGATCTGAGAATGAGAAAGGAGAGATGTAAAAGAATAATGGGAAAGGGGTTTGGGATATTCCTAGCAACAAAACTTGAGCAGTAGAACAGGTAGAGCAGAGGGGAAGAAGGGAGTGAGTATCCACAAAGCCTGTGAGGGACTTTAAATTTTTAGTAACCTGTTTTCAGTGATGAAAGAGCAACTTTAAAGGCCATTTTCATTACATTTGGATAAGGGTCTGAGGGCTCTCCTCAGCTGGTTTGAGCTATGGGTTAGCTGGAAAGAGGACCTGGTGGGACCCAGTGCGGGCAGTGACAAGAGAAGAGAGGAGTGAGTCGGTGGAGGGGTACCTCAGTACCTGCTTCTCAGCCAGGGGGCAATGGTCTGAGAACCGGTGTTGGTTTGGGTTTTTGATCTAGTAATTGAAGGGAAGAAATCAGGTTGCTGAGTTTGGAGTGACAGCAGATAGTCTGGAGATGAAGGCTGAGGGTGAGGATCTATTGGAGAAGCATAGTTCAGGATGTGAGCGAAGGAGGGAAAAGGCCTCCACATAGGGGAATCTCCTTTTACCCTTTTGAGCACTTGCAGAAGTTAAAAAGGTCACACAGTATTTGAGGATCTAGAGACCCCTCTGGGGGCCATGGGTTTTGGTTATCTAATTGGTCATATGGCCAATGCTGTGTACAGAATTTGATGAGGAGTTCGGGTTCCATCAGGAAGCCCCTGTATGCTCACATCCCCATGACTTACAGAAGAAATTGGCTTTTCCTCCACACAGCTGTTGCTGTTTGTGGCTTTGATTGTCTGCCGGGCAAACATAGTAATCTAGGCTAGCCAACCTGCACCTGGCTTACCTGTCCCGACATCCATAATGTTTGTTTCCATTATTTATGGTACAAAAGGTATTTAATGGAATTTTAGTGGTATCCTCTTCATCAGGGATATCCTAATAGGAAAGACCTATAGCCAGCTAACAAATGTCTGGGTGGAGAAATGGCCACCAGGTCCCAAAGTGGGCTATATGTGAGATACTTCTTCTCCAGTAGGATTTGTGATCAGCCATCGCTGCTGAAAGGGCTGATGAGGGTTAGAACTACTGGTGGTCAAGGAGAGACTCTATAGCTTCATCCACCTGGCGAATACACAATTTGAAAGGGTTACCAGTCTCTTCCAGTTTCCAGGCAGAGTCTGGACAGGGTGCAGGCTTGAGATGAGAGGCCAGGATCCAGGAAGTGATTCTGTCTACCTTTACCACTGTAGGTGTTATAAGTAGAACCTGGTATGGTCCTTTCCAGTGGGGTTCCAGGGATGACACCTGATGTTTTCTTACATAGACAAAGTCTCCTACTTGATATTGATGTGGAGTCCCCTCATCTCCAGGTTGGTAGGCAGTGGCCAGCTGTTTTCACAGGTATCGCTGAGTTCTTTCAACAGCTGTAAGTCTGTCAAGCATGGTGGTGTGGAAGGGATTGTTAGGTCTTAGAGTTGGGGTTAGGTCCCTTACTGGAATAGGGGCCCCATAGGGAATTTCATAGTGGGTGAGGTTACACAAAGAAACAGAGAGAGAATTTCTTGCATGAAACATTGCATAAGGCAGAAGCATTGTCCAATCTTTTATGTCGGTCTCTAAGCTTAATTTCATTAAGGTCTCTTTAATGGTTCTATTCATTCATTCTACCTGTCCTGCACTCTGTGGTCTATAAGCACAATGTAATCCCCAGGGTACTGGCTAACCCCTAACGTACCTGGGTCATGAATGCAGGTCCATTATCAGACTCTGTTACCTTAGGCAGGTCGTATCTTGGAGAAAAATCTTCCAGGATCTTCTTGACCACCATTTGTGCTGTTTCTTTCTTTCTTTCTTTTCTTTCTTTCTTTCTTTCTTTCTTTCTTTCTTTCTTTCTTTCTTTCTTTCTTTCTTTCTTTCTTTTTTTTTGGTGGGGAAGGCTTTAATCCATCCTGAAAATGTATCTACAAAGACTAGGAGATATTTAAGTCCATACCTTGCATGCTTAATTTCAGTAAAGTTCACTTCCCAGAATTGTCCTGGTCTTTTTCCTCCTAGGTGCTTTCCTCCAGGAAGCTTGGAAGGGTAAGCATAAACCAATTGATGGACCCGACAGGCTTTTGTTACCCATTCAGTCCTTTTGCTGTGATTTGGTCAGTGGAAAACTCTGTTCTTGATCCTTCAGGAATGCCTGCAGTTTCTTTGAACAAAGTTGAGTGAGTTGATGTACATTTTCTACTGACATAGTTAGAGCCATGACTATAGGAGTTTTTACTGAAGGATTTAGAAATCCCACTTGGTTGCCTTCAGGGTTAAAAGTTATTTTGGCCCAGAGCTTGGTGAGCAGATCTCTGCCCATCAATGGGGCCAGGCATTCTGTGATTACTAGGAAGGATTGATGGATTTTCCTTTTCCCAGGTCTATGGTCCTCTTAGATGTCCAAGCCCGATACTTACTGCCATTTGCCCCTTGAACTAGAGACCTTTTATTTGATAGATGGCCCAATGGGGCCTTGAGGGCTGAGTATATTGCCCCTGTATCCACTTCAAAGTTTACTGGGGTCCCCTACACTTCAAAAGTTACCCTGAGCTCCGGGAGGGGATGTTAGCCCCGACTTTTGGAGTCATCCTCAAGAGTCAGAATGGCTGGCAGGAGTGGCTGTCTCTTTCTAGGGAACTCTTTGGCCCAGTGTCCTTTTTTTTACAGTAGGCACAGTGATCTGAGGCAAGGAGTGGCCTCTGGCGTGGGCCCAGGTATCCCTTCCTGTCTCCCTGTTTCTTAATTTCTGGCCTATTTGTTGTTGTGACCAGGACCTTAGTCAGCGCCTTAGTCTGTCTTTTGTTTCTTTTATCCTCCCTTTGTTCCCTTCTCTTCCTCAGTTTCTCTCTTAAAGTATACCTTCTCAGCTTCTCTGACTAAATCTCTCAAAGTCATATCTTGTAATCCATCTAAGCATTTTAACTTTCTTTTAATATCCGGGGCAGCTTGCCCAATAAAGGCCATTGTGACAGATGACTTTTGATCCTCTGCCTGAGGATTGAAAGGAGTGTATCTTCTATATGCCTCCATAATTCTCTCTAGAAACATAGAGAGAGGTTCTTCAGGCCCTTGAATAATCTCTCTTACCTTGGCCTAATTAGTTGGTCGCCTAGCGGCCGCACGGAAACCCACTATTAGAGCCCGGTGATAAGTGAACAGATGCTCCCTACCTTCAAAGATTTGGGGGCCACAGTTGGGTTGGTTCAAAGGAAAGCTGGCTTTGATTATCTTGGGAAGTTGTGTCAGTCACGCATCTGGTCAGAGGATATTTTTTTCCAGCTTCCAGGAGTATTCTATTTTGATCCCCTGTCATGAAGACAGTCCCTATGAGTTGTTGGCAGTCATCTCAAGTAGGCTAGTGTGAAAACATCAATGACTCAACCAGACCTGTGTGCCAGGTGGGGTGCTCAGAAAAAGGGGGATTGTTATATTTCCAATTATGTACGTCTGAAGAGGAGAATGGCCAAAACTGGTAGGCTTGCATTTTTTCCCCCATGGCCGTCGTCAATCTTTGGCCCATAGGGATGGAGGGGGAGCATCATGGGAGTTCCAGTGTTTTCAACTATTCACTGCTGGCGAGTTCCTATAGCCGGGCCAGCTTCCTCAAGGGAAGGAAGGGCTGTGTGTGCCACTGGGGAGCTATCTGGAGGGTGCTGTGCTCCTCCAATTGCAGAGAGGCTGAGTCAGCAGCAGGGGAATCACTTAGAGGGTGTTGGGGATTGGGGGAAGAGGGCAGGGGATAAGGAGGGGGAGGAGAATCCAGTAGAGTCAAATCTTGTGACTCAGGGAGAACAGAGGGTGGAGAAGGAAGAAGAGCAGAGGGTTTGAGAGATCATGGAAGAAGGAGTAGGAGCAGGGGCAGCGGTAAGGAAAGGCTTCACCCATGGAGGAGGAGATTTGCAGAGGTCCTGCAAAGTTAAGATATATGGCGGAATGATCCAGATGGCTATGTGGCCCTGGCTAAAAGACAATATCTCTAACTTTTTAAATTAGTGGGAAGTAGAAAGATCCTTCTAGAGGCTATCCGACTCAAAAGGTGGGTCATTCTGAGGCACAGAGCGTCTTCCAGGTCCAGTGTTTTACTAAATAAAAAAGATTCTGAGCCCTTATGTGGACTTTGGGCCAGTGATCAATGGTCAGGGACAGAGGCATTGAAGTGCTCTGTCCCATAATGAAAGATACACAAATAGTGAAAGCCACGACACATGGGGTCTCACATTCGCCGCTGCTGGATTTCAGTGGAACCTCCATATGAAAAGGTCGGGCAAGCCTTGGAGGAAGAGACCACAAAGAGATTGTCACATGCAACAGCAAAGGGTTTATTGGGGGTCCAGCATGCTGGGGCTCAGAGCTCAATTGAAAAGAGATGAGAGCCCTGAGAACACCTTAAGCAGAGTTTATATAATTTTCTTGGAGAGGGCAGGGAGGAAAGTTTATTGATGGGTCCGGGTGAGTGGGCAGTGTGCGTGCACACGGGTGAGGGAGTACATTCTGCAGTTTGGCAGTTGGGGAGAGCACATTCTGGGAACAAGATTAGCAAAGAGTTCTCAAGATTTCAAAAGTGTTTTGTTAAGCATACAGAGAAACAGGAAGTGACAAGTACCTATTTTATTAACCTTTAACTACCGACTATCCCTTTTTGACTGGATGTTCTCTTCTACATTCAATCATCCAAGGTACAAGGTCCTAGGCCATTGAATATTGATTAATCTGACACATCTGTGCAGAACCTAATTCAAAGCTAAGTATCCCAATCAAGGGCCCAATTCTCTTCTGGGCTTCAAAACTTACCTAGATTTCTGTTTTCATACATGTATTTCACCTATATATTCTCATACATATCACAGGTTCCCAATACCATTATTCATCCAGCAGAATGATTCCTAACCAAATCGAAAATGTTATTAACACTAACCGTACACTTTCCCCTCAATCTAACATTACAGAGAGGAGGGACAGAGTTAGTCTTACAATACAGGAATGTAGTGGATCTTCCACCTGCTGAGAACCTCAAAGGTCCATGCAGAAATGTCCTCTGGAGAAGATGTAGGCAGCTATGAAGGACCTGGGAGAGTAAAAGTCATCTTACATGACAAACAACCTGGCCAGGATGAAGGGTTGTGTCCAAATCAGCCTCTCTCGTCCTAATGTAGAGAAGATGGAACAAACCAGGCCTCTGTGGAGAGCTGTTCCCAGGTTCCTATGGTTGATATACCAATCTAACTTGTGAAAGTGTCACAGGAAGTTGGGGCAGCCACCATCTCATGTGACCCTTGGAAGCAACTGTTAGGACAAAGTGGTTGCCAAGCCAGTGAACTCATTCAGTTCCTGAAGGAAGTGACCTCACCTCACTTCCGTGGTGATGGAACTCTCTGAACATGGGATCCAGGAAGCCAGGCATCCAAGCCAGTCTCAGTCACAGTCCCTGTGGGCTCACTTGTTTGGATTTACCAAGGACAGAGTCAATCTTTCTTGGTACCTACTGATGTGAGAATGGCCAAATACCAGAAAAGCTCTGAAGAGGGGCCATTCCTGAGAAAGCAGGTAGTGGCTCACCACTAGCTCCTGACAACTTCACAGAGTTGACCAAGGAGACCAGATCTGATAAAGGACAGGCCATTTTGGGAGAACATAGTATGGTCCAGAAGTCAGAGGACACTCTGGATAGTCACAGACCTACTTGAGGGAAGCAGGTGCCTTTTTGGGTGTTGGTGTGGCTTTGTGGTTTTGTCTCATGTTCTGAGAATAGGTAGGAAAGACGGTTTTGAGGTTTGGAGTGAAATGTTTCTACTAAGTCGTTTCACAGGGCGTGTGTTTCTATGTCTGTGTATCTCACTGTGTCCGTGGTTGTAGACATTAGAAAAAAAGAATGCATCAATGGATGTGTCCTGTCTATTAGAAAGCTTCCGAGCATTCATCCTGCCCAATTAATGAATGGACCAGGGCTTGCATAATCAATGGGTAACACCTGCTATCTTCCTAAGTTCCAGTTTTCTTCCTGAATTCTGGCCACTCTCCAGAATAGGCTCATGGTTTTGTGTCCAAGATATGTACCACCACCAAGCTCTGTCACATGGCCATATACTGGATAGCTGAAGGGAATGGCGAGCATCTCAGAAAACTCAGATATCAGTGTGACTACTAACATCTCAGTGGAGAAACCGTGGTTGGGCCTTTTGCTTAACAATTGTTCTTTTCCCCTGAGTCAGGAAGGACTTTGCCTCAGGCCAACCCGTTTGTGAAGCCTGAAGAAAACCGTTTTCAAATGGAAATGAATGGGCATCACCTGTGTCTCTTTGCTTAATTGCTTTGGAAAGGGATGTGTCTGAATCAGGCTCTTGGCCCAGTGTGAGGCTGTGGCTTAGATTGTCAGCACCTGATGGATGTAAAGAAAGATCCCATGTATGCATCCAACACCAAAATGGCCAAAAGAGCAGTCATTGTGGGTGAATTCTCTTGTCTTTCTCTGTAAGTTTCCTGACCTCCATCAAGTGAGAATAAGGATCCTTTGGGTCTAATGAGTTCTTTAAAGCCCTGCAGAGGCTAGCCCATTGGTGCTTGGGTTTTATCATGACTCCAATACACATAAATAATCTAAATCCCACAGTCAGTAGGCCTCAAATTGGAGAAGTGGAGCAGTATTAAATGCAGGCCTATTGGATCACTCCTGTTTCACAGGAAGGGTGTCCAGGCCACTCAAACTTTAGGCAAACGAGGGGCAAGGGAGCTTATTTTGGATACTGTCTTGTACTGTGCTCCTCATGGAAACCTCTAGCAAGAGGTTATGTTCAGTGTCTATATGAAATAAAATGAGGGCCATGTGGGATTTTTTTTGGTTTCAATTGTTTTCATTTGTGTGGCGGTTGGAAGAGGTGACTGGGTCCACCTGGGCTTGAACAGTGGCGTGATTCCCCTTAGAGAGTGAGTTCTGAAACTGACCTCAGAGAAGTATTGCCATGACTTGTGTTGGGATTTTAGGAGGACACGCATGAGAGTCGCCCATGGAAACTGAGATATAGGCCCAGGGTACCTTTCCACAGAGCACTGGGAATCTCAGCCAGGATATCACATGATTTTATTCTTAAAGGCATGTCAGCCATAGTTGAGAATCAAAACAAACATGGACCTCACATTGTAGACCTCAATGAGCCTGGCTTCATGTGACCTTTTGGCCACTCTTTGGAAAGTCTTGCCTGTGAGAGTTCTCGATAGCGTTCATTGAAATGAGCATCCTCACCATTTAATGGTTCCCGAATGAATTAAAACCCACAGTGCCTCCAACTTCATCCTTGAAAAATGCCTAGATAAATACCATGAAATTTTTGAATTTCCCATGACCTGGTCGCACTGGGAACATTTGGATGTCCTACATCATTCATGAATCTATCAGGCAGTGCCTTGATTGACTGGGATTCATAAAAATGGTGTAGAACAGAGATACCAGTAAGTTGGAGCCTACTGAGTGGTGGGCCTAGAGCAGAGGTGGGAAGGTGTATGATAAAACATCTTTGTGAGGCCATGTCAATCTGCCATTAGCTTCCAAATTGCTTGTGACTGACATGGTGCAGCCAGCAGAATGTTCAATGAAATGGCATATTGTTATATGGAGAGGTTTCAGGGCAATGTTCAGAACCAGGTTTCTATGGACAAGGGGGCAAGCTATGAGGGATAGAAGCCTGCTTGGTGCATTCTCCTGAGAACCCTGACCCACCGCACAAGACAGAACTTCCTCCACCACTGTGTCCCATTTGAACTCCTTGTATATCGTGAAGCAAATACCAAAGTCCCAGTGCAGCAGCAAGAAACACCATGAAAATTGGAGGATGACCAAATGGCTTCACAGTCCCCCAGGGAGACACTTAGCCCACAATGGCCACAGTTTACCTACAAAGAGAGAATTCCGCACTGCTACCTCATGTACATTGGAAAATAAGAATCCATGTCCTCCAGGTCACATAGATGCAGACCCAGCTTTGATGGTCTCACTAGAAAGAAATCAAAAGCTCCTGAAAAGAATATATATTTCAAGTGCCCAACCACATAGGCAGTTTCCCAAGAAGTCTTTAGGGCACCAGAGCTCCACATTTGAGAAATGTTTACTGTGTCCCTTACTTTGGGAAACTCCTCTAACACCTCCAAGGTTGTGAACTCCTGAGCATATTCCATTCCAGATATGTATTCACAGATTTTCTAACTCTTCTTCTCTAATTCTGTATTACTTGGGGCGGAGTTAATTACAATAAATTTTTCTGGAAGAGAATAAGAAGATTTTTGTGTAGCACATATTTGCATACACATTGTGTTCATTTTCCAATTTTCCATTCGAAATACTGATTCCCTGACACTAACCCATAGCTTGCTAGACTCTGACTACTAATCCTAATGTGATGGAGAAAAATAACTCAAACAGAATAGAAATACAAGCAGTTCAGAGGAGGGGTGGTGTATAGTTGGGCTTGCCTTTTGCAATACATAGGTTTGGAGTTATAAATCTAGTCAATTTTTAATTGAAGTAGTTCTCCGTGTGGTTTTAAAGTTAACAAATATGTGAATTCCTGTCTCCCTTTCTCTGTAGCCTATTAAGCACATGTATTTGTATATGCACATATTGAATCCTACCTGGTATCACACGTACATACTTGTGAGGTGGCCAACTTGACAGATACAAATTGTGGAACAGAAAATTCAACCTATGGGGGAGCTTCCTAGGTGAACAACATTATATATAAATCCATGTTCAGTAAAATAAATATTTTTGGATATGTGGATCATATAAATTTCACGATGAATTTTGATTGGCATATATATTGCTACTTTTTAATTGCTCTGTGTGGGTTTTGTGTGTGTGTGTATATATATATATATATATATATATATATATATATATATATATATATATATATATATATATATTCTCCAGATTTTTCAAAATGTAAAATATATGTGTCTTATTATACACTCCTAAATTCATTAATGTTCATATATTTGGATTTCTAATCAACTTTTCACAAGATTATTCTCAGAAATATTCATCCACCTGAACTACATATCTGTTTCCTAGTACTGAAAACTAAATTCAGTGAATGGTATATACAAATGCTAATATTTCTACAGTAACTTACCCAGTTTAACATCGGTGCAAGTAGATTCCTATGTTCCATGATGTCTATTTTGACGTTCATTTTTATTCAACACTGGTATATTAGTTTTCTTCATTTTATGCACATCATACGATATATATTTCTTCCACAATTTAGCAAATTTATAGGCATTTGTTTCACTTTCAATCACTTCCTGCTTCAGAACACATGTATTCCTCTAGCTTTCTTGACTGGTTTTTTCATGAGACTTCTTTCTGAACACATTGTTTTCGATTTCCATAATCACTTTTGGTGCAAACTCACACACCCATCATGATAAACCATAACTCTATTATTACCATTAGATGTATAACTGTTTGGAATGAATGATTGTATATCAACATAAAATTTCTTATGTATTTTCAGATATCAATTCAATCCAATATTAAAAGTGGAACCTGTTATATTATTTATTCACAGTATGGTCTATTAAGGCATCATCTCTATATTCATAGACCCAGGGTCTATGTATTTGTATCCCCAATACTAATTTATAAGTCTTTAAAATATTGCTTTCAGAAATGGTGGAAAAAATACTCTAGTCACCTGATATACATATACATTTCATCACAGTAATATTCCTGACACAAAATGCAAGGGTCACACTTATGACTGTACCAAAGCCTAAATTGAATGTGAGCATGTATTACTAACAACATCCATGTCCTGGTTCCCTAATGCTCTCAAATATTATTCCTATTGGTGACTACATATCTGTTTCTTCCTAAGATTATATATTCAAACTCAACCCTGTTAATAATGTCTTATCCTACCACTCACTTTGTACTTTGCCTGATTTCCTAATGTCTCCATTGATATCTGCTTTCAAATACCTTTTCTCCAGTTCATCATTGGGAATGACCCTTCAAATGTGCTGACATTTACATTTACTCTCTCACCAAAACCTTATTGCTAAAGAACTTTTGGTCCAACTCCTAGACTCACTCAAATGGGTTCTTCAAAGCCCTGCAGAGGGAAGCCCAGAGATTCTTGGGTTTTCTCATGACTCCAATTCACATAAAGTATCTAAACCCCACAGTCAGTAGGCCTCAAATTCGAGAAGCAGAGCAGCATTAATGGCAGTCCTATTTGATCACTCCTGGTTCACAGGAAGGGTGCCCAGGCCACCCTGACTTTAGGCAAATGAGGGGGAAGGGAGCTTATTTTGGACACTGTCTTGGACTGTGTCCCTCATGGAAACCTCTAGCAAGGGATTATGATGAGTGTCTACATGGAAGAAAATGAGGGCCATGTGGGAGTGTTTTGTTTTTAATTGTGGTCACTTGTGTGGCGGTTGGAAAAGATGAATGGGTCCACCTGGGCTTGAACTCTGGTGTGATTCCCCTTAGAAACGGAGTTTTGGAAATGACCTTAGAGATGTATTGCTATGAATTGTGTTGGGATTTTCGGAGGCCAGGCATGAGAGTCGCCCATGCATGACAATACGCGTCAAATTGGAGAAGCAGAACTTAATGTCCAAATCCTTTACTCACCCTTCTTTTTAATCCTACCGTCTATCTTCCTAATCTCAGATAAATACCATGATATATTTGAAATTCCTATGACCAGGTGGCACTGGAGAATCTTTGGATGTCCTGTTTCTGATCATGAGTGTACCAGACAGTGGCTTAATTGACTTGGTTTTATGAAAATGGTGTAGAACAGAGATGCCAGTAAGTTGGAGCCTGCTGAGTAGTGGGCCTAGAGCAGTGGTGTGCAGATGTGTGATAAAATATCTGTGGTGGGGTCATGTGGATCTTCCATTGGCTTCCAAATGGCTTGTGACTGAAATAGTGTAGCCAGAAGACCCTTATATGTAAAGGCATCTCGTTATATGGAGAGGTTTAACGTCAATTTTAAGAAACAGGTTGCTATGGTCAAGGGGACAAGCTATGTTGGATAGAAGACTTGTTGGTGCATTCTCCTGGAGAACCTGACCCACCACACATGACAGAACTCACTCTAGCATTTTGTCCCAGTTGAACTCATTGTATTTCGTTAAGTAAATACCATACTCCCAGTGCAGCAGCAAGAAACACCACAAAAAGTGGAGGATGACCAAATGGCTTCACAGTCCACATGGGGAGACACTTAGACCCGAGTGGCCACAGTTTACCTACAAAGAGAGAATTCAGCACTGCTCCCTTATGTTCATTAAAAAAAAAGAAACCATGTTCTCCAGGTCACATAGATGCAGACCCATCTTTGATGGTCTCACTACAAATGAAGCTAAAGCTCCTGACAACAACATATATTTCAAGTGCCCGAACTCAGAGACAGTTTCTCAAGAAGTTTTTAGGCCAGCAGAGCTCCATGTTTGTGGAGTGTTTACCCTGACCCTAACTTTTGGAAACTCCTCTACCACCTCCAAGGTTGTGAACTCCTGATTATGTTCCATTCCATATATGTATTCACAGATTTTCTAACTCTTCTCCTCTAATTGTGTCTTATTTGGGGTGAAGGTAATGGCAATTCATTGTTCTGGATGAGAGTGGGAATATTTTTGTGTGGCACATATTTGCATACACATTGGATTCATTTTCTTATTTTCCAATCAAAATACTGAAACCATGACACTAACCCATACCCTACTAGACTCTGACTACTAATCCTAATATGATGGAGGAAAAATAACCAAAACAAAATAGAAATACATGCAGTTCAGTGGAGGCATGGTGTATATTTGGACTTGCCTTTTACATGATAAAGGGTAGGTGTTATAAATCTAGTCAATTTTTGGTTAAAATAATTCTCCATGTGTTTTTAAAATTAACTAATATGTGAATTCCTGTCTCCCTTTCTCTATAGACTATTCAGCACATGTATATTTATATGCACATATAGAATCCTACCTGGTATCACAGGTTAATTTTTTTGTTTTGTCTGACTTGGAAGATACAAATTGTGAGAAGAGATCCCTCCTCCTAAACGCTGTTGAAACTGAAAATTCAACCTATGTGTGAGCTTCCTAATAGAAAAACATTATACAAAAATCCATGTTCAGTAAAATAATTATTTTTGCATATGTGAATTATATATATTTAATGATGAATTTCGATTAGCATATGTATTGCTACTTTTTATAGTCTGTGTGTATATTTTGTGTATATATATATATATATATATATATATATATATATATATATACATACTCTCCAGATTTTTCAAAATATGAAATATATGTGTCTTATATATACTCCCTAAATTTATTCATGTTGATGTATTTAGATTTATAATCGATTTTTCACAAGATTATTCTCAGAATTATTCATCAACTTGAAATATATATTTGTTTCCTAGTACTGAAAACTGACTTCAGTGAAAGCTGCACACAAATGCTAATATTTCTAGAGTAACTGACCCAGTTTAATATCAACGCAAGTAGACTCCTATGGGACATGACATATAATTTGACGTTCATTTTTATTCAACAATGGTACATTACTATTTCTGCAGTTTATGCACATCGTAGGATATATATTTTATCCACAAGTTCACAAATTTTTAGACATTTGTTTCAATGTCAATCACTTCCTGCTTCAGAACACAAGTATTCTTCCATGTTTCTTGACTGGTCTTTTCATGAGACTTCTTTCCAAAAATATTATATTTGATTTCCATAATCAGTTTGAAGCAAAACTCACACACACTTCAGGATAAACCACAACCCTAATATTACCATTAGATGTATTACTGGTTGAAATGAATGTATGTATATCAATATAAGATTTCCTGAATATTTTTAGATATCAATTTTATCCATTATTTAAAGTTGGAACAAGTAATATTATTTATTCACACTACGCTCTATTCATGCATTATCTCTATATTCATAGACACAGGGTACATCTATTTTTACCCACAATACTAATTTATACATCTTCAAAATATGGCTCCAAGAAATGGTGGAAGAAATACTCATGTTACCTGATCCACATATACATTTTATCACAGTAATATTCTGGTCAGAAAATGCAAACATCACACTTATGATTGTACCAAAGTCTAAATGGAAAATGAACATGGATTACTAAAAACATCCATGTCCAGGCTGCCTAATGCTCCCACTTGTCAATCTTTTTGGGGACTACATATTTGTTTTTTCCTAAGATTATATATTGAAACTCAATCATATTGAAAATGTCTAATCCAATCACTCACTTTACACTTTGCATGATTTCCTAATGTCTCTATGGATATCTGCTTTCCTACATATTTTCCCCAGTTCATCATTGTGACTGATTCTTCACACGTTCTGACATTCATATTCACTCTCTACCCGAAACCCTATTGCTAAAGAATTTTTGGTCCAAAACTTATACTCACTCTTCTTTTTAAACGTACAAACTGTCTTCCTAATACTACCACCTATCCCTTTTATCCTGGATGTTCTCTTCGACATTCAATCATCCAAGGTACAAGGTCCTATAACATTGTATATCGATTTATCTGAGACATCTGTGCAGAACATAATTCAAAGCTAAGTATCCCAATGAAGGTCCCAATGTCTTTCTGGGCTTCAAATCATACCTAGATTTCTGTTTCCATACTTATATTTTACCTATATATTCTTGTAAATATCGCAGGTTCCCAATACCATTATTCATCCAACAGAATGACTCCTCACCAAAATCGAACCTGTTATTAACCCTAACCATACACTCTTCCCTCAATCTACCTTTACAGAAGAGCAGGGACAGAGTTTGTCTTACAATACAGGAATGTAGGGGATCTTCCACATGCTTAGAAACTCAATGGTCCAAGCAGAAATGATCCCTGGAGAAGTATTAGGCAGCTATGTAGGACCTGAGAGAGCAAAAGTCATCTTCCATGGCAAACAACCTTGTCAGGATGAAGGGTTGTGTCTGAATCAGCCTCTCTATTTTTAATGGAGAGAATATGGACCAAACCAGGACAATGTGGAGAGCTGTTTCTGGTTCCATATGGTTGATATACCATTCTAACTAGTGAAAGTGTCAGAGGAAGTAGGGTATCCTCCATCTCATGGGACCCTTGGAAGCAACTGTTATAACAAAGTGGTTGCCAAGGCAGTGAACTCATTAAATTCTTGAAATAAGTGACCTACCTCACTTCCTTGGTGATGGAACTCTCTGAATTTGGGATCCAGGAAGCCAGGCACACAGAGCCAGTCCCAGTCTCAGTCCCAGTGGGCTCACATGTTTGGATTTACCAAGGACAGAGTCTGTCTTTTTTGGTACCTACTGATGTGAGGATGGCCAAATGCGAGGAGAGTTCTGAAGATGGGCCTTCCCTGAGAAAGCATGTAGTGGTCAGAACAGGCTCCTGACAACTTCACAGTGTTTGACAAGGAGACCAGATCTAAGACAAGACAGGCCTTTTCGGGGGAACATAAAATGGCCCACCAGTCAAAGGACACTCTGGATAGTCACAGACTTACTTGGGGGAAGGAGGTGCCTTTTTGAGTGTGTGTGTGAGTTTGTGGTTTTGTCTCATGTTCTGAGAATAGGTAGGAAAGGCGGTGTGTTTGGTTTGGAGTGGACTATTTCTAGAAAGAACTTTGACAAGGCAAGTGTTTCTGTGTCTGTGTCTCCCACTGTGTCCATGGTTGTAGACATTAGAAAAGAGAATGCATCAATGGATGTGTCCTGTCTAGTAGAAAGCTTCCCAGCATTCATCCTGTCCATTTTAGTAATGGACTGCAGGTTGCCTTATCGATGGGCAACACCTACTATCTTACTAAGTTTCTGTTTTCTTCCTGAATTTTGGCCACTCTCCAGAATAGGTTCATGGTTTTGTGTCCAAAATATGTACCACCTCCAAACTCTGCGACATGGCTATGTTCTGGATAGCTGGAGGGAATTGGAGCATCTCAGAAAACTCAGATATCAGTGTGACCAGATAAGCCTCAGTGGAGAAACCCTGTTTTGGGCCTTTTGCTAACCTATTGATCTTTTGCCCTGAATGTCAGGAAGGTCTTTGCCTCAGGCCACCCCTTGGTGAAGCCTGAAGGAAACAGTTTTCAAATGGAAATGAATGGGCATCACCTGTGGCTCTTTGCTTAATTGCTTTGGAAAGCCATGTGTCTGAATCAGCCTCTTGGCCCTGTGAGAGGCTATGGCTTAGATTTTCAGCGCCTGATGGATCTAAAGAAACATCCAATGTGTGCATCCAAAACCAAAATGGCAAAAACATAAGTCATTGTGGATGATGTCTCTTGCCTTCCTCTGTTAGGTTCCTGACCTTCTTCAAGGGAGTATAGGGATTTTTTGGGTCAAATGAGTTCTTCCAAGCTCTTCAGAGGTGCTTGGGTTTAATCATGAATCCAAATCACATAAGGAATTTATACCTGACAGTCAGTAGGCCTCTAATTGGAGAAGTAGAGCAGTATTAGCGGCAGACGTATGTGATCAATCCTAGTTCACAGGAAGGGTGTCCAGGCCACCCTGAGTTTAGGCAAATGAGGGGCAAGGAAGCTTATTTTGGACACTCTCTTGAGCTGCGCCATTCAAGGAATCCTCCAGCCAGAGGTTATGATGAGTGACTCTATGGAAGAAGATGAGGGCCATGTGGAATTGTTTTGGTTTTAATTGTGGTCATTTATGTGGTGGTTGGAAAAGATGACTGGGTGCACCTAGCCTTGAACACTGGTGTGATTCTCCTCAGAGACTGAGTTCTGTAACTGACCTCAGAGTAGTAATTGCTTTGAAATTGGTTGTGTCTTAATTAGCCTCTTGGCCCTGTGTGAGGCTGTGACTTAGATTATCAGCACCAGATGGATCGAAAGAAAGATCCCATGTGTGCATCCAAAACCAAAATGGCCAAAAGAGCAGTCATTGTGGATTAAGCCTCTTGCCTTTCTCTGTAAGGTTCTGAAAGAATAAAAGAAATTGAAATTGAAATTGAAATGTAAAGAACCAGGTTTGTAAACTTTCCAAGCTGCACTTTCCTGTGGCAGTTTAGACAATTCCCGGATCTGCCCATTAGATGTGTGTTGAAATCTTCCCTGACTACCTAGTTACTTAACAACCCTTTCCCAGAATCCCTGCAGCTCAGCAAGTATACATCTCAGGTATTCAACCAATCAGTTTAAATGTATACCCCTTCTTAGGGCTGACCAATCACCCCCTGCTCGAATTGTTCCCGCAAATGAAAGTGCTAATCATGCTTTAGAGTTGTTATTTGATTTTCCCATGGTATATGATGAATTGCTAAAGGAGGCTATCATGTATGTAAAGTCCCTGCCCTCTCTAAGGAATGTATATAAACTCTGCTCAAGTTGTTCTCAGGGCTCTTTGTTCTTTGCTCCTCTAAAGTGAGCTCTGAGCCCCAGCATGCTGGACCCCCAATAAAACCTTTGCTGTTGCATGAGAAAGCCTCTTGGTGGTCTTTTTCTCTGACGTTCGCCCCACCTATTCATCTGGAGGCCACAGGTGAGATATCCGGCAGCGGCGGACAAAAGACCCCAATGGACTCCTCTCGGGGTAAGTAAGGCACCTCTTTCTGGTTTTGGGTTTCAGGTTATGGATTGGCAAAGTGGCTGTCAGTGAAGAGCATTAGCTCTCTCTGATGGTGGCTGACAGATGTGTCACAGAGCTACAGGCCACGTTCCTGGGGGACACTCCAGAGGACTAGAGAAATCAAGGAATACTAATTTCTTCAACTCGTTTATATTTTGCTTCAGGATTCGGTTCGCCAGCCCATCAGGTTTTGCCGGCTACTCAGTTTTGGTCATTGTTCTGAACTCATGTTGAGTTTTCCGGCTGTCTTTATTGTCTAACCCATCAGGTTTTGGCAGTTACTCAGTTCTAATCTTTGTCTTGGACTCATGTTAAACGTTTACTGTTTGTCTTTGTCTGTGTTGCGTTTGTGTCTTCACTGTCCCTGTTTGAGTAACTCTCATTATGGGACAAAGCACTTCCACTTCTCTGTCCCTGACACTTGATCATTGGACTGATGTCCGCTCAAGGGCCCAGAATCTTTCTTTTTCAGTAAAATGCCGTACCTGGCAGATTCTCTGTGCTTCAGAATGGCCTATTCTCAGAGTCAGGTGGCCCCCCAGAAGGATCCTTCTACTTCCCTCTAATCCGAAAAGTCAGAGATATTGTCTTTCAGCTGGGGCCACGTGGCCACCCAGATCAACAGCCATATACCCCTTCGCCCAGCATCCTATCATTCAAACCTTCCACTCCTCCCCCTCTTCCTTCCATTCTCCCTGAGTCACAAGACTGGACACTCCTCCCACTCCTTATCCTCTACCCTCGCTCTCCAACCCCCAACACGTTCCAGATGATATTCTCGCCGCTGACTCAGCCTCTCCGCCGCTAGAGGCAATTGGGCCAGACCCAAGCACTCCAGGGGACTTCTCTGCAGCAGCAGCAACCCCTCCTCCCCTGGAGGAAGCTGGGCCACCTAAAGGAACCCGACGGTGACGGATAATAGAAAACTCGGAAGCCCCTATGATGCTTCCTCTCCGTCCCTACGGGCCAATGAACCGATCCAACTGGCACCCAAACACCTTTAAATGTAGGTAGCATCTGTCCACTTATCGCCAGACTCTAATAGCGAGTCTCCGAGTGGCCGCCAGAGGGCCGACTAATTTGGCCAAGGTAAGAGAGATTATCCAAGGGCCTAATGAGTCTCCCTCTATGTTTCTGGAGAGAATTATGGAAGCATATAGGAAATATACTCCTTTTGATCCTCAGGCAGAGGATGAACAAGCATCTGTTGCAATGGCCTTTATCGAGCAGGCTGCCCTAGATATTAAGAGAAAGTTACAACGTCTAGATGTATTACAAGATAAGACCTTGAGAGATTTAGTAAGAGATGCTGAGAAAGTATATTATAAGAGAGAAACTGAGGAGGAAAGGGAAGAGAGGAGAGAGACGGAAAGGGAACAAAAGGAGGATGAAAGGAGCAAAAGGCAGACTAAAGCATTGACTAAGGTTCTGGTCAGAGCACCAAATATGCCAGAAGTTAAAAAGCAGGGAGTCAGAAAGGGATACCTGGGCCCCCGCCAATGGCTGCCCCTGGCCTCAGATCAGTGTGCCTACTGTAAAGAAAACAGGACACTAGGCCAAAGAGTGCCCCCGAAAGAAGCAGAGATGCCAGTCCGCCGTGCTGACTCTAGAAGAGGACTAGGAAAGTCGGGGCTCGGATCCCCTCTCCGAGCTCAGGGTAACATTTAAAGTGGAGGGGACCCCAGTGAACTTTGAAGTGGATACAGGAGCAGTATAATCAACCTTTAAGACCCCACTGGGCCCCCTATCAAATAAATGGTCCCCTGTTAAAGGTACTAATGGCAGTAGATATTGGGCTGGGACAACTAAGAGGACTATGGACCTAGGAAATGGAAAAGTCCACCACGCTTTCCAAGTAATCCAAGAATGCCCAGCCCCACTGATGGGCTGGGATCTGCTTACCAAACTCTGGGCTAGAATAACCTTTAACCCTGATGGTCCCCAAGTGGAGTTTCTAAAGCCTTCAGTAAAAACACCCATAGTCATGGCTTTGACAACATCCGTAGAAGATGAACATCAACACTTCGCGCCTCCTAGGACTGATCAAACAGGCAAACTACCCCAGAAATGGATAAAAGATTATCCTAATGCCTGGGCAGAAACTGCTGGGTTAGGTCTAGCCATATAACAACCTCCAATAGTAGTAGAATTAAAAGCCTCTATCTCTCCAATCAGTGTTAAACAATATCCTCTAATCAAAGAAGCTAAGGATGGGATAAGGGCCCATATTCAGAAATACCTGGCTCTTGGGGTCTTAAGGCCCTGTCATTTGTCCTAGAATATCCCCCTGCTACCAGTAAGAAAGCCAGGAACTGGGGACTACCGGACGCTTCAATACCTAAGAGAGATCAACAACAGAGTGCAGGACATTCACCCCACTGTACCGAATCCATATAATTTGCTTAGCGCTCTGAATCTGGAGCAGGAATGGTACACTGTGCTAGACTTAAAAGATGCTCACTTTTGCTTGCCCGTACATAAGGACACTCAGTTGCTGTTTGCATTTGAGTGGATAGACCCCGAAAAAGGGACATCTGTCCAACTAACCTGGACTAGACTCCCACAGGGGTTCAAAAACTCTCCCACTCTCTTTGATGAACCCCTCCACAAGGACTTCAATGACTTCAAAACTGCACACCCCGATGTCACCATACTCCAATATGTGGATGGTCTGCTACTGGCAGCCGACACCAAAGAGAACTATGAGTCTGGGACCCAAGCATTATTTTCCAAGCTTGCTCGGCTTGGATATAGGGCTTCTGCCAAAAAGGCCCAAATTTGTCAGCAAGAAGTAATCTTCCTGGGTTATTCTCTTAGGGGTGGCAAAGGATGGCTCACTGAGCCCACAAAATGAACCTTTGTGCAGATACTGCCCCCATCTAATAAGAGACAACTCAGGGAGTTTCTTGGGACTGCCGGCTTTTGCAGGTTATGGATTCCTGGGTTCGCGTCTCTGGCTGCCCCTTTATACCCGCTGATAAAGGGGGATGCCCACTTCCAATGGACCCCTGAGCACCAACAAGCTTTTGATAATGTCAGAAAAAAGGTGCTGCTATCTGCTCCGGCCTTAGCACTCCCAGATATAGAAAAACCCTTCAGTCTCTACATCGAGGAAAAGAAAGGAATAGCACGGGTTGTGCTCACTGAGACTTTGGGACCTTGGAAAAGGCCGGTAGAATACTTATCAAATAAACTGGACCCAGTGGCTAGTGGGTCGCCCCATTGCTTAAGAGCTATAGCAGCGGCAGCCCTTCTAATAAAAGATGCTGATAAATTAACGTTGGGACAGAAGCTAACGATTATAGTCCCCCATGCCCTGGAGTGCATCATCTGTCAGCCTCCAGAGATGTGGCTATCAAACTCTAGAATAACCCACTACCAGAACCTCTTGCTTGACAAAGACAGAATCACGCTGGGACCCGCTGCTCCACTCAACCCGGCTACACTGCTGCCAGAAGAATCATCAAGACCCGTTGCTCATGAGTGTCAACACATACTGGCAGAGGAAACCAGTATACGACGAGACTTGAAGGATCAGCCACTGCCTTGCCCTGAAGTTGTATGGTTTATGGATGGCAGCAGCTTCCTCCAAGATGGTAAGCGGTGGGCTGGAGAAGCAGTAGTTAGCAAAATTAATGTCATCTGTTCCTCTGGTCTCCCAGAACTGACATCAGCCCAAAAAGCAGAACTGATTGCCCTTACGAAAGTATTGGAACTAGCAACAGGCAAAAGGGCCACCATATACACTGATAGCCGCTATGCATTTGCCACTGCAAATGTGCACGGGGCTATTTACCATCAAAGGGGGTTATTAACCTCCACCTGGAAAGAAATAAAGAACAAAGGTGAGATCCTCCAACTTCTCTCAGCAGTGCAGGGCCCTAAGGAACTAGCTATAGTGCACTGCCCAGGGCACCAGAAGGGAAACGAACCCTTGGCGGTTGGAAAAAGAAGGGCAGATGAGGAAGCTTAATTGGCAGCCCTAAATGGAGTGACTGTGTTAACTTTTTCCACACCAGGGGGAACAACAATCAGGAGACTTGGCCGCACCGGAACATTCAGGCAACTTATCATCTGAGGAGACAGATACAGAACTCTGGGATCCTACAGAGCCAAGTTTACAATTTCAAAAAGCCCACCTTTATGTCAAAGACGTACACCAGCTCACCCACTTAGACTCAGAGAAGATATAGGCACTCTTAAAGGACCGGAGAAAGGACTTATTATTGACTGACTCACAGAGGAAAGAAATAGCTGAGCAGGTGACTAGAGCTTGTCAAGTCTGCCAAGTAGTTAATGCTTACCCATCCAAGCTTCCTGCAGGGAAGCGCTTACAAGGAACCAGACAAGGACAATTCTGGGAATTGAACTTTACTGAAATTAAGCCAGCAAGGTATGAACTTAAATATCTCCTAGTCTTTGTAGATACTTTTTCAGGATGGGTCGAAGCCTTCCCCATGAAGAAAGAAACAGCTCAGATGGTAGTCAAAAAGATCGTAGAAGACATTTTTCCAAGGTTCGGCCTGCCTAAGGTAATAGGGTCCGCTAACGGACCGGCATTCATGCCCCAGGAAAGTAAGGGATTTGCCAGGACCCTGGGGATTAATTGGAAGTTACATTGTGCTTATAGACCCTATAGCTCAGGACAGGTAGAAAGGATGAATAGAACCATCAAAGAGTACTTAACAAAATTAAGCTTGGATACTGGCATAAAAATTGGACTATGCTCCAACCTTATGCACTGTTTTGTGAAAGAAATACCCCCTCCGCCTCTTTGTGTAACCTCACCTCTTATGAAATTCTCAATGGTGCCCTTCCTCCAGTAGGGGACCTAATCCCAACTATGAGACTTAATGATTCCTTTCACACCCCCTTGCTTGACAGATTTAAAGCCCTTTAACAAACCCAGCACCCAGCGATACCTGTGGAAACATTTGGCCTCTGCTTATCAGACTGGAGACGAGGGAACCCCACATTGATATCAAGTGGGAGGCTTCGTCTACGTGAGATGGCGTCAGGTGTCATCCCTGGAACTCCACTGGAAAGGACCATACCAGGTGCTGCTTATAACACCCACAGTGGTGAAAGTGGATGGGATCACTTCCTGGATCAATGCCTCCCATCTCATGCCTGAGCCCTGTACAGACTCTGGCTGGAAACTTCTACAGACTGGTATCCATCTCAAGTTGCGTGTCCGTCATGTGGGTAGGGCTATGGATTCTTCCCATGACCACCAGCAGCCCTAATCCCCATCAGCGTGCTCAGCAACAAGGGCAAGTAATGAATCCTAATGGGCAAGTAGTGTGATCTATTTCACAAACAGCCACCTTATGGACTTGGTGGCCATCTCTCCACCCGGAAATTTGTCAGCTTGCCATAGGCTTCCCTGACTGGGATCTCCCTGACATAGAGGACCCCACACAGATCCCACTCAAACCCTAACTAGGGCAACATAGACCACCTTAACCCATGAATTGTGGATGTCATCTCCCCCAGCTCAGGTGTAAACTAGCCAGTCTTGACTATTATGTGTGCCCACCTGATTTCCAAAGTCATAAAACAGGCCCAAACCTGTGGAGGACCCAGTGACTTTTATTGTAGATCTTGGGGTTGTGAACAAACGAAAGCTGCATGGTGGAACCCAAACTCCCCAGAAAGGTATGATTCCGGTAGGATGAAATGACACCTGGATTGATCCCAAGAAATGTGCTGCTTGCCCAGTGGTGTCAAAAACTCGCTGTGGAAAGAATACTCTATGTTACCCCCTCAATATAACTTTCACTTCCAAAGGAAGGGGCTACCTCAGAAAAACCTGGCCTATGGGAAATACGTGGGGAATGCGATTCTATATTTATGGCCCAGGTGATGAATTTGGTCTCTGGTTCACCATCTGGCTTAAAAAGAAAGAAAATCCCACAGCAATAGGACCCAATCCCCTCAAGCCAGGGATTAAGCCTCCTAAACCTTCCATGCCTAGATCTACCAGAACCCCTCTACCATCTAATACTTCCTGGATTCCGTCTTTGCCTACTTCCCCAGTCCAGAGTACATCTGACTCCTCCCCCTGGGAACTAATTAAAGGAACCTTTATGGTACTGAACTCCACACAGTCAGAACTCCTTGTATTTCAGCCCAGGTCTTTGACAGCCCTGTAAATTATTGTGTAATGGTGCAGATACTCT
Organism: Callospermophilus lateralis; assembly: GCF_048772815.1. NCBI lineage: Eukaryota > Metazoa > Chordata > Mammalia > Rodentia > Sciuridae > Callospermophilus > Callospermophilus lateralis. Next base: position 25,959 of record NW_027512613.1, read on the forward strand.
CCAGGGTACTCTATCATAATGCCTAATCATTTGAAGGTCTACTAGGGGGACAAACAACCCGATATCAAGGGGAACCATTGTCCCTTACTCTAGCCATCCTATTGGGGATAGGAGCTGCTGCAGGAGTGGGTATGGGAACAGCTTCTATGATGCGTGGTTAACAACAAATGGCCCAATTAGAAACAGCAATAAATCAAGACTTGAAGACGTTAGAGACCTCCATCACAGCTTTGCAGGAATCCTTAACCTCTCTCTCTGAAGTTGTTTTACAGAACAGGTGAGGATTAGACCTCCTCTTGATGAGGGAGAGGGCCTCTGTGTTGCACTTAGAGAAGAATGTTGTTTTTATGCTGACCATATTGGAGTTGCAAAATAATTCATGAGTAAATTAAGAAAATACCTTGAAGAGCGCCAGAGAGAATGGGAGATTCAACAAGGGTGCTTTGAGTCATGGTTAACCGAGTACCCCTGGTAACTACACTAATATCAGACTTAGCTGGACCCCTGATCATCCTTATGGTGTTGCTAACTGTGGGACCTTGTTTGCCTAACCACATAGTTTCCTTTCTCCAGGCTCAGATTAGGCAGGTGAAACTCATGATAATCAGACAGAAATATGCTGCACTGGTAGGAATAGAATGTGAAACCCCACAATAATTTTGATTCATTACTTTTAAGATTAAAAGTAGTCAGAAAAAGGGGTGGGAAATGAAAGAATAAAAGAAATTGAAATTGAAACGTAAAGAACCAGGTTTTGTACATTTTCCAAGCTGCACTCAGAACCTGAAATTCCTGTGGCACTTAAGACAATTCCCGGATCTTCCCATTAGATGTGTGTTGAAATCTTCCCTGACCACCTCGTTACTTAACCACCCCTTCCCAGAAACCATGCAGATTTGCACGTATACATCTCAGTGCTTCAACCAATCAGTTTAAATGTATACTCCTTCTCACGGCTGACCAATCACCCGCTGCCCAACCTGTTCCCACCAATGAATGTGCTAATCATGTTTTAGAGTTATTATTTGATTTTCCCGCGGTATATGATGATTTTCTAAAGGAGGCTATGATGTATGTAAAGTCCCTGCCCTCTCTAAAGAATGTATATAAACTCTGCTCAAGTTGTTCTCGGGGCTCTTTGTTCTTTGCTCCTCTGAAGTGAGCTCTGAGCCTCAGCATGCTGGACCCCCAATAAACCCTTTGCTGTGGCATGAGACAGTCTCTTGGTGGTCTTTTCCTCCGAAGTTCGCCCGACCTTTTCAGTTCCTGACTTCCGTCAAGTGAGAATAGGGATCATTTGGGTCAAATGAGTTCTTCAAAGCCCTACAGTGGATAGCCCATAGGTGCTTGGGTTTTCTCATGACTCCAAATCACATAGAAAATCTACACCTGACAGTCATTAGGCCTCAAATTGGAGAAGCAGAGCAGTATTAAAGGCAGGCTTATTTGATCATTCCTGGTTCAAAGGAAGGGTGTTTAGGCCACCCTGACTTTTGGCAAATGAGGGGCAATGGAGCTTATTTTGGACACTGTCTTGGGCTGCACCCCTCATGGAAACTTCCAGCCAGAGGTTATGATGCATGTCTGTGTAGAAGAAGATGAGGCCCATGTGGGAGTGTTTTGATTTAAATTGTGGTCATATGTGTGGTAGCTGGAAGAGATTACTGGGTCCTCCTGGGCCTGAACTCTGGTGTGACTCCTTTTAGACACTGTGTCCTGGAACTGAGCTTAGTGAAGTATTGCCATGAGTTGTGTTGGGATTTGAGGAGGCCATGCATGAGAGTCGCCCTTGGAACCTGAGATGTAGGCCCAGGGTAGCTTTCCACAGAGCACTGGGAATCTCAGTCAGGATACCACAAGATTTTCTTCTGAAAGACTTGGCAGCCATAGTTGAGATCAAAACACTCATGGATCTCAATTGTAGACCTCAATGAGCCTGGCTTCAGGTGACCTTTTGGACACTCTTTGGGAAGCCTTGCCTGTGAGAGTTCTCCAGAGTTTTCATTGAAATGATCATACTCACCATTTAATGGTTCCTGCATGAATTGAAATCCACTGTGCCTCCAACTTCATCCTTGATAAATGGCTAGATAAATAGTTTAAATTTTTGAAATTCCCATGAACAGGTGGCATACAGAACCTTTGGATGTCCTATTTCTGATCATGAGTGTACCAGACAGTGCCTTGATTGATTGGGTTTAATGAAAATGGTGTAGAACCGAGATCCCAGTAATTTGGAGCCTGATGAGTAGAGGGCCTAGAGCAGCGGTAGGCAGGTGTGTGATAAAACATCTGTGATGGGGCCATGTGGATCTGCCTTTGGATTCCAAATGTCATGAGACGGACATGGTGCAGCCAGGAGACCATTATAAGTAAACACATCTTGTTATATGGAGAGGTTTTAGGGTAATTTACAGAATCAGGTTGCTATGGTCAAGGGAGCAAGCTATGTGGTATAGAGGCCGGTTTCATGAATGCTCATGTGTGAGCCACCACATATGATAGAACTCCCTCCAGCACTGTGTCGCAGTTGAACTCCTTGTATTTCATGAAGCAAATACAAAACTCGCAGTGCAGCAGCAAGAAACACCAGGAAAAGTGGAGGATTACTAAATGGCTTCACAGTCCACACGGGCAGACACTTAGACCACTGTGTCCCAGTTGAACTCCATGTATTTCGTGAAGCAAATACCAAAGTCGCAGTGCAGCAGCAAGAAACACAATGAAGAGTGGAAGAGGAACAAATGAATATACAATCCACGCGGGGACACACTTAGCCCCAAGTGGCCATAGTATACCTACAAAGAGAGAATTCAGCACTGCTCCCTCATGTTCATTGGAATATTACAATTTATGTCCTCCAGGTCACATAGATGCTGACCCAGCTTTGATCGTCTCACTAGAAGGAAGCAAAAGCTCCTGAAAACAACATATATTTCAAGTGCCCAAACTCAGAGGCAGTTTCTCAAGAAGTCTTTAGGCCAGCAGAGCTCTGTGATTGTGGAGTGCTTACCCTGTCCCTTACTTTTGAAAACTCCTCTACCACCTCCATGGTTGTGAACTCCTGATCAAATTCCATTTCAGATATGTATTCACATATTTTCTATCTCTTTTCCTCTAATTGTCTCTTACTTGGGGCGAAGTTAATGTCAAGGGATTGTTCTGGATGAGAGTGGGAAGATTTTTCTGAAGCACATATTTGCATACACATTGGATTCATTTTCCTATTTTCCATTCAAAATACTGAATCACTGACATTAACACATACCCTACTAGACTCTGACTACTAATCCTAATATGTTGGAGAAAAATACCCCCAAAAGAATAGAACTACAAGCAGTTCAGAGGAGGCATGGTGGATAGTTGGGCTTGCCTTTTGAATTATATAGTGTAGGAGTTTTAAATCTTGTCAATTTTTTTTGAAATAGTTCTCCATGTATTTTAAAAGTTAAGAAATATGTGAATTCCTGTCTCCCTTTCTCTGAAGCCTATTCAGCACCTGTATTTTTATATGCACATTTAGAATCCTAACTGTTACCACACGTACGTTCTTGTGTGGAGGCTGAATTGGCAGATACAAATTGTGAAAAGGGATCACTCCTCCTAAACGCTGTTGGAACTGAAAATTCAACCTGTGGGTGAGCTTCCTAGTTGAACAACATTATACATAAATCGATGTTCAGTAAAATGAATTTATTTGGATCTGTGGATGATATATATTTCATGGTGATTTTAAATTGGCATATAGTGCTACTTTTTAATGTCTGTGAATGTTTGTGTGTGTGTGTATATATATATATATATATATATATATATATATATATATATATATATATATATATGTATATATATATATATATATATATACACACTCTCCAGATTTTTCAAAATATGAAATATATGTGTATTATTTTACACATCCTAAATTTTTCATATTCATGAATGTGGATTTATAATCATCTTTTCACAAGATTATTCTCAGAAATATTCACATACCCTACTAGACTCTGACTACTAATCCTAATATGATGGAGAAAAGTAACGCAAACAGAATAGAAATACAAGCATTTCAGAGGAGGCATGTTGTATATTTGGACTTGCCTTTTGCATGATAAATGGTAGGTGTTATAAATCTGGTCAGTTTTCAATTGAAATAGTTCTCCATGTGTTTTTAAAATTAACAAATATATGAATTCCTGTCCCTTTCTCTGTAGCCTATTCATCACATGTATTTTTATATGCATTTATAGTATCCTACCTGGTATCACATGTACATTTTTGTGAGTTGGCTGACTTGGTAGATACAAATTGTGAGAAGAGATCACTCCTCCAAATCGTTGTTGGAACTGAAAATTCCACCTATAGGGGAGCTTCCTAGTAGAAAAACCTTATACATAAACTCATGTTCAGTAAAATAAATATTTTTGCATCTTTGGATGATATATATTTATAGATGAATTTTGAGTGGCATATATATTGCTACTTTTTAATGTCTGTGTGTGTGTTTTGTGTAAATATATATATATATATATATATATATATATATATATATATATATATATATACACTCTCCAGATTTTTGAAAATATGAAATATATGTGTCTTATTTACACTCGCTAAATTTATTCATGTTCATGGACTTGGATTTATAATCAACTTTTCACAAGATTATTCTCAGAAATATTCATCCACCTGAAAAACAGATTTAACTAATATTTCTACAGTAACTGACCAAGTTTAACATCAATGCACCTTGATTCCGATATGACAAGCTGTGCATTTTGACGTTCATTTTTATTAAACCCTGGTACATTAATATTTATTCGTATTATGGACATCATAGGATATATATTTCATCCACAAATTCACAAATTTATGGGCATTTGTTTCACTTTCAATCAATTCCTGCTTCAGAACACATGTATTCCTCCAGGTGTCTTGACTGGTCTTTTCATGTGACTTCTACCCAAACACATTATTTTCGATTTTCATAATCAATTTTGAAGCAAAACTCACACCCTTTATGATAAACCATAACCCTAATATTACAAATAGATGTATAATTGGTTTGAATGAATGTATGTTTATCAATATAAAATTTTCTTTATATTTTCAGATACCACTTCAATCCATTTTTTAAAGTTGAAACCAATTATATTCTTTATTCACACTATTGTCTATTCATACATTTTCTCTATATTCAGAGACACAGGGTGCACGTATTTGTACCCCCAATACTAATTTATATGTCTTCAACATATTGCTTCCAGAAATGGTGGAAGAAATACTCATGTCACCTGATATAAATATACATTTTTTCAGTGTAATATTCTGGACACAAAACGCAAATGTCACACTTATGATTGTACCAAATCCTAAATAGGAAGTGAGCATGGATTACTAAAACCATCCATGTCCAGGTGGCCTAATGCTCTCAAATGTCTATCCTGTCGGTGACTACATATTTGTTTCTTCCTAAGATTATATATTAAATCTCAACCTGTTGAAAATGTCTAATCCTATCACTCACTTTATACTTTGCCTGATTTCCTAATGTTTCTATTGATAAATGCTTTCCTACATATTTTTTCCAGTTCATCACTGTGACCAACTCTTCACATGTGCTGACATTTACATTCACTCTCTAACCAAAACTCTATTGCTAAAGTACTTTTGGTCCAAATCCTATTCTCACTCTTCTATCTAAACCTACACTATCTTCCTAATCCTACCGACTATCCCTTTTTGACTGGATGTTTTCTTACACATTCAATCAACCAAGGTACATGGTCCTTTGCCATTATATATCGATTTATCTGAGATATCTGTGCAGAACATTGTTCAAAGCTAAGTTTCCCACTCCAGTGCCCAGTGCACTTCTGGGCTTCAAATCTTATCTAGAATTCCATTGTCATACTTATATTTCACCTCTATATTCTTATAAATACCACAGGATCCCAATATTCTTATTCATCCAGCAGAATGATTCCTAACACAAATCGAACCTGTTATTAACCCTAACCATATACTGTTCCCTCAATCTATCTTTACAAAAGAGCAGGACTGAGTTGGTCTTACAATACAAAAATGTAGGGAGACTTTCACCTGCTGAGAAGCTCAAAGGTCTATGCAGATATAATCCCTGGAGAAGATATAGGGAACTATGAAGTACCTGAGAGAGAAAAAGTCATCTTCAATTGCAAACAACCTGGTCATGACGAAGGGATGTGTCTGAATCAGCCTCTATCTTCTTAATGTAGAGAAGATGGACCAAACCAGGCCTATGTAGAGAGCTGTTCCCAGGTGCCTATGGTTGATATAACTTTCTATCTTGTGAAATTGTAACAGGAAATAGGGGCAGCCTCCATCTCATGAGACCCTTGGAAACAACTGTTAGGACAAAGTGGTTGCAAAGGCAGCAAATTCAATCAGTTCCAGAAAGAAGTGACCTCATCTAATTTTCTTGTTGAAGGAACACTCTAAACTTGGAATCCAGGCACCCAGAGGCAGTCCCAGTTCCAGTCCCAGTGGGCTCACTTGTTTAGATGTTCATTTATATTCAACACTGGTACATTATTATTTCTTTCACTTTTTGCTCATCATAAGATATGTATTTCATCCACAAGTTCACAAATTTGTAGGCATTTCTTTAAACTTTAATCACTTCCTACTTCACAACACATGTATTGTCAGGGTTTCTTGACTGGTCTTTTCATGAGACTTCTTTCCAAACACATTATTTTCGATTTCCATAATCACTTTTGAAGTAAAACTCACACACTCTTCATGATAAACCAAAACACTAATATTGACATTAGATGAATAACTGGTTGGAATGAATGATTGTATATGCATATAAGATTTCCAGTAATTTTTCAGATATCAGTTCATCCCATTATATTAAGTCGGAACAAGTTATATTACTTATTCACAGTATGGTCTATTCATGCTTTATCTCTATATTCATAGACATAGGGTACACCTCTTTGTACGCCCAATACTAATTTTATGTCTTCAGTATATTGCTACCAAAAATGGTGGAAGAAATACTTATGTCACCTGATCTACATATACATATTATCACAATAATATTCTGGACAAAAATGTAAATGTTACACTTATGATTGAACCAAGCAAAGCCTAAATGAAATGTGAACATAGATTACTAAAAACATCCATGTCCAGGGTGCCTAATGCTCTCAAATGTCAATATTATTGGTGACTTCATATTTGTTTCTTTCTAAGATTCAACCTCAAGCCTGTTGAAAATGTCTAATCCTCTCACTCACTTTATACTTTCCCTGATTTCGTAATATCTTTATTGATATCTTCTTTTCTACATGTTTTCCCCACTTCATCATCGTGACTGGCTCTTCATATGTGCTGACATATACATTCACTCTCTAACTGAAATCCTATTGCTAAAGAACTTTTGTTCCAAATCATATACTCACTCTTCTTCCTAAAACGACCGACTATCTTCCTAATCCTACCGACTATCCCTTTTTGAAGGGATGTTCTCTTCTACATTCAATCTTCCAAGGTACAAGGTCCTATGCCATTGTGTATCAAATTATCTGAGACATCTGTGCAGAACATAATTCAAAGCTAAGTATCCCAATCAAGGGCCCAATGCCCTTATGGGTTTAAAATCATACCTGGATTTCTGTTTTCATACTTATGTTTCACCTCTACATTCTTGTAAATATACCAGGTTCCCAATACCATTATTCATCCAGAAGAATGATTCCTAACACAAATCGAAATCAAACCTGTTATTAACCCAAAACATACACTGTTCCCTCAATCTCATTTTACAGAAGAGCAGGGACAAAGTTGTTCTTACAATACAGAAAAGTAGGGGACCTTCCACCTGCTGAGATCCTCAAAGGTCCATGCAGAAATGATACCTGGAGAAGTTGTAGACAGGTATGAAGGACCTGAAAGAGCAAAAGTCATCTTTGATGACAAACCACCTGGTCAGGATGAAGGGATGTGTCTGAATCAGCCTCTCTCTTCTTATTGTGGAGAAGATGGACCAAACCAGGCCTGTGTGTGTGCCTATGGTTGATATACCATTCTAAATTGTGAAAGTGTCAGAGGAAGAAGGGGCAGCCTCCATCTCATGGGGCCCTTGGAAGCAACTGTTAGGACCAAGTGGTTGCAAAGGCAGTGACCTCATTCAGTTCCAAAGAAAGTGTCATACCTCATTTCCTTGGTGATGGAACTCTCTGAACTTGGTATCCAAGAAGCCAGGCACCCAGATGCAGTTCCAGTCCCAGTCCCAGTGGGCTCACTTGTTTGGATTTACCAAGGACAGATTCAGTATTTCTTGGTACCTACTGATGTGAGGATGGCCAAATGCCAGGAGAGCTCTGAAGAGGGACCTTTCCTGAGAAAGCAGGTAGTGGCTCACCACTTTTTCCTGACAACTTCACATAGTTGGCCAAGGAAACCAGATCTGAGAGAATACAGGCCATTTCGGGGGAACATAGTATTGCCCACCAGTCAGAGAACACTCCGGATAGTCACAGACCTACTTAGGGGAAGGAGGTGCCATTGTGAGTGTGGGTGTGTGGTTTTGTCTCTTGTTCTGAGAATAGGTAGGAAAGGCGGTTTGTTTGGTTTTCAGTGAACTATTTCTAGTAAGTCATTTGACAAGGTGAGTGTTTCTATGTCTGTGTATCCCACTGTGTCCGTGGTTGTAGACATGAGAAAAGACAATGCAACAATGGATGTGTCCTGTGTAGTAAAAAAATTCCCAGCATTCATCCTGCCCAATTTATGAATGGACTGCAGCTTGCCTTATGGATTGGCAAAACCTACTACCTTCCTAAGTCCCTGTTTTCTTCCTGAATTCTGGCAACTCTCCAGAATAGTCTCATTGTTTTGTGTCCAAGATATGTACCAACTCCAAGGTCTTTGACATGTCCATGTACTGGATACCTGAAGGGAATGGCCAGTATCTCAGAAAACTCAGATATGAGTGTGACCAGAAAAATCTCAGTGGAGATACCATGCTTTGGGCCTTTTGCTTACCTATTGTTCTGTTGCCCTGAATGTCAGGAAGATGTTGGGCTCAGGCTACCCCTTTGTGAAGCCTGAAGAAAACAGTTTTCAAATGGAAATGAATGGGCATCACCTGTGGCTCTTGCTAAATTGCTTCGGAAAGGGATGTGTCTGAATCAGGCTCTCTACCCTGTGTGAGGCTGTGGCTTAGATTCTCAGCACCTGATGGATCTAAAGAAAGATCCCATGTGTGAAACCAAAACCAAATTCGCAAAAAATTTCAGTCATTGTGAATGAATTCTATTGCCTTTCTCTGTAGGTTCCTGAAATCAATCAAGTGAGAATAGCGATCCTTTTGGTCAAATGAGTTCTTCAAATCTCTGCAGAGGTGCTTGTCTTTTCTCATGACTCCAGTTCACATAAAGAATCTAAACCCCACAGTCAGAAGGCCTCAAATTGGAAAAGCGGAGCAGTATTAATGACAGGCCTATTTGATCACTCCTGGTTCACAGGAAGGGTGTCCTTCCCACCCTGACTTGAGCCAAATGAGGGGCAAGGGAGCTTATTTTGGACACTCTTTTGGAATGTGCCCCTCATGGAAAGCTCCAACCAGTGCTTATGATGAGTGTCTATAAGGAAGAAGATGGGGCCATGTGATAGTGTTTTGTTTTTAATTGTGTTCATTTGATTGGCAGTGTGAAGAGATGACTGGGTCAACCTGGGCTTGAACTCTGGTTTGATTCCCCTTAGAGACTGCATTCTGGAATTGACCTCAGAGAAGTATTGCCATGAAAAGTGTTGGGATATTAGGAGGCCACGCATGAAAGTCACCCTTGGAAACTGAGATCTAGGCCCAGGGTGGTTTTCCAAAGAGTACTGGGAATCTCAGCCAGTATATCACATGATTTTATTCTGAAAGACTTGGCAGGGATAGTTTTGAGTCAAAACACACATGGACCTCACATTGGAGACCTCACTGCGCCTGGCTTCATGTGACCTTTTGGCCACTCTTTTGGAAGCCTTGCCTGTGAGAGTTCTCCAGAGCTTTCTTTGAAATGAACTTCCTCAACATTTAATGGTTCCTGAATGAATTGAAACCCACAGTGCCTCCAACTTCATCCTTGAAAAATGGCCAGATAAATACCATGAAATTTTTAAAATTCCCATGACCAGGTGGCACTGGAGAACCTTTGGATGTCCTGTTGCTGATCTTGAGTGTACCAGACCCTGCCTTAATTCACTGGGTTTCATGAAAATGGTGTAGAACAGAGATGCCATTGAGTTATAGCCTGCAGAGTTGTTGGCCTAGAGAAATGGTGTGCAGTTTTGTGATAATACATCTGTGTTGTGACCATGTGGTTCTGCCATTGGCTTCCAAATTCATTGTGACTGCCATGGTGCAGCCAGGAGACCTGTATATGTAAAAGCATGTTTTTATATTGAAAGATTTCAGGGCCATGTTCAGAATCAAGTTGCTATGGACATGGGGGCAAGCAAGTTAGAGCCTGCAGAGTATTGGGCCTAGAGAAGTGGTCTGCAGTTGTGTGATAATACATCTGTGTTATGGCCATGTGGATTTCTCATTGGCTTCCAAATTTTTTGTGACTAACATGGTGCAGCCAGGAGACCCGAATATGTAAAAGCATGTTTTTATATGGAGAGGATTCAGGGCCATGTTCAGAATCATGTTGCTATGGACAAGGGGGCAAAGTATGTGGGAAAGAAGCCTGGTTGTTGCATTCTCCTGCAGACCCTGACCCACAACACGTGACAGAACTCCCTCCAGCACTGTGTCCCTGTTGAACTTCTTGTATTTTGTGAAGCAAATACCAAACTCCCAGTGCAACAGCAGGAAACACCACGAAAAGTGGAGGATGACCAAATGGCTCCACAGTCCACAGGGGGAGACAATTAGACCCCAGTGGCCACTGTTTACCTACAAAGAGTGAATTCAGCACTGCTGCCTCATGTTCACTGGGAAATAAGAAACCATATCCTCCAGGTCACATAGATGCAGACCCAGATTTTATTGTCTCACTACAAAGGAAGCTAAAGCTCCTGAAAATAACGTATGTTTCAAGTGCCCAACCTCAGAGGCAGTTTCTCAAGATGTCTTTAGGCCAGCAGACCTCCATGTTAGAGGAGTGTTTACCATGTCTCTTACTTTTGGAAACTCCTCTACCACCTCCAAGGTTCTGAACTCTGAGCATTTTCCACTCAAGATATGTATTCACAGATTTTCTAACTCTTCTATTCTAATTGTGACTTACTTCAGGCGAAGGTAATGTCAAGGATTTGTTCTGGATGAGAGTGGGAAGATTTTTGTGTAGCATATATTTGCATACACATTTGATTCATTATTCTATTTTCCATTTGAAATACTGATCCCTGACACTAACTCATAACCTACTGGACTCTGACTACTACTCCTAATATGATGGAGAAAAATAACCCAAACAGAATAGAAATCCAAGCAGTTCAGAGGAGGCATGGTGTATAGTTGGACTTGCCTTTTGCATAAAAAAGGGTATGTGTTATAAATCTAGTCAATTTTCTGTTGAAATAGTTATCCATGTATTTTTAAAGTTAACAAATATGTGAATTCCTGTCTCCCTCTCTCTGTAGCCTACTCAGCACATGTATTTTTATATGCACATATAGAATCCTACCTGGTATCACACGTACATTCTTGTGAGGTGGCTGACTTGGCAGATACAAAATGTGAGAAGAGATTACTCCTCCTAAATGCTGTTGGAACTGAAAATTCAATGTATGGGTAAACTTCCTAGTTAAACAACATTATACATAAATCTATCTTCAGTAACATGAATATTTTTGAATCTGTGGATGATGTATATTTCATGGTGAATTTCAATTGGCATATATATTGCTATTTTTATAGTCTCAGTTTGTGTGAGTGTGTGTGTGTTTGTGTATATATATATATATATATATATATATATATATATATATATATATATATACTCTCCAGATTTTTCAAAATATAAAATGTATGAGTCTTATTATACACTCCCTGAATTCATTCATGTTCATGTATGTGGATTTATAATCAACTTTTCACAAGATTATTCTCAGAAATACTCATCTACCTGAAATACATATTTGTTTCCTAGTACTGAAAACTAACTTCAGTGAATGGTGCATACAAATTCTAATATTTCTACATTAACGGACGCAGTTTAACATCAATTCAAGTAGATTCCTATGGGACATGATGTGTATTTTAACGTTCATTTTTATTCAACACTGGTACATTACTATTTCTTCAATTTCTGCACATCATCGTATATATTTATCATCCACAAGTTAGCAAATATATAGGCGTTTGTTTCACTTTAAATCACTTTCTGCTTCAGAACACATGCATACCTCCAGGTTTCTGGACTGGTCTTTTCATGAGACTTCTTTCCAAACACATTATTTTCAATTTCCATAATCACTTTTGAAGCAAAACTCAAACACTCTTCATGAAAATCCATAACCCTAATATTTCATTCAGATGTATAATGGGTAGGATTAAATGTAGTATATCAATATAAGGTTTTCTGTATATTTTCAGATATCAATTCAATCCATTATTTAAAGTTGGAACCAGTAATATTATTAATTCACAGTATTGTCTATTCATGCATTATCTCTATATTCATAGACAAATGGTACACCTATTTCTACCCAAAATACTAATTCATATATCTTCAAAATATTGCTCCCATAAATGGTGGAAGAAAAACTCCTATTACCTGATCTACATATATTATTTATTATAGTAATATTCTGGACACACATAGGAATGTTCACACTTATGATTGTACCAATGTAAAGTCGGGCGAGCGTCGGAAAAGAGACCACGAAGAGACTGTCTCATGCAACAGCAAAGGGTTTATTGGGGGTCCAGCATGCTGGGGCTCAGAGCTCACTTGAATAGAGAAGAGAGCCCTAAGAACAGCTTAAGCAGAGCTTATGCAATTTACGTGGTGAGAGCAGGGAGGGAAATTTATTGATGGGTCAGGTCGAGTGAGTGGTTTGCATGCCAATGGGAGAGGGAGTACATTCAACAGTTTGGCAATTGGGGACAGCACATTCTGGGAACAAGATTAGCAAACAGTTTTCAAGATTTCATCAGTATTTTGTTAAGCATACAGAAAAACAAGAAGTTAAAAGTACATATTTTATTAACCTTTCATTCCCCACTTCTTATTCTGGTTAATTTTAATCATAAAAATGAGCATTGCGGGGTCTCACATTTTATGTCTTCTAGTGAGGTATATTGTTGTCTGATTACCATAAGTTTAACTTATCCAATTTAAGCTTGATGGTTGAAACTAGATGGTTGAGCAAACAGGGTCCTACAATTAGCAATGAAATGAGGATTATTAATGGACTGGCCAGGGCTGATAAAAGCGTAGTTAACCAGGGGGACTGTGTGAACAAAGACTCAAACCACCCTTTTTGTGCATCTCTCTCTTGTTGGTGCTCTTCTAGGCGTCTTCTTAATTTACTCATAGATTTTTTTACAACTCCAGTATGGTCGGCATAAAATCAACTTTTTCCCTCAATGCAGCACAAAAGCCCCCTTCTCTCACGAAGAGGAGGTCCAACCCTCGCATGTTCTGTAAAACAATTTCAGAGAGAGAGGTTAAAGATTCCTATAAAACTGTGATGGAGGTTTTTAATATCTTTAAATTTTGGTCTATTGCTGCTTCTCATCGGGTCATTTGTTGTGTCACATGGACTAGGACAGTGATTCCTGTGCCCACACCTGCAGCAGCTCCTTTTCCTAATAGGATGGCTAAAGTGAGGGATACAGGTTCCCAGAGGAACCGGGTTGTATGCCCCCGTATTTGATATTTAAATTAACCTGCCTCATGATAGAGCACTCTGGGAAACATCTGAACATTACATAATTAATCACATCTGTTGACCATTTTATGAAAACATAAACAATGTTTAAGTATATAGAATTATACTGTTGTAAGGACGGACAATTCAAGGCACCTAAGATAGCACCGAAGACAGCGAAACATACCTATTTGGTTGCAACGGATTTAGAGGGCATTGCTTCTGTTGTAATCAATTAGTCACCTGATCTCCAAATTTAGGTAGTTTCCGAATTTTGTACCCAACATGTAAGGGAAGGGGCTCAGAAGTTCACAGTCTGCATAAGTTCACAAAAAGAAGTTTTCGTTTCTATTGTTTTTTTCATCTGTTCTGGGCAAGTTAACATTTTAAGGACACCTGGAGTGGGAGAGCTTTTTTCTTCTCTTTTATTTTTTCTCACTGCCAGCTGTAACAATGGAGCTCATTTGGTAACTTATTTATCTTAGAAATGTAACCATGTCTGTGAAGCCCCAGCTCAAGGCCAGAGGCCTTGTTCACATGTTTTGTGAAAAACTAGTAAGGGGGAGTCTAGCTTAGGAGTGCTGATTTTTCCAGCCAGTGGCCAAATAGAACAGGGAAACACGAAAAGGGGAAGTTTATCTACATTGAACTCTTTTATAGGGACTCTTTGGCTGAAAGTCCTAAAGTCAGCCATGGTTAAGACTGCTGGAGAATGTCATTTAAGACTTTTCTGTGGGCCTGGTATAGACGGGGAAGACAGGGAAGGCGGGTCTGAGAGCAGCACCTTGGGTCTGAGCATGAGGAAGGAGACATGTAAAAGAATAATGGGAAAGGGGTTTGGAATTTTCCAGGCAACAAAACTTGAGCAGTAGAACAGATAGAGCAGAGGGGAAGATGGGAGTTTGTATCCCAAAAAGCCTGTGAGGGACTTTAAATTCTTAGTAACCTGTTTTCAGTGATGACAGAGCAACTTTAAAGGCCATTTTCATTACATCTTGGATAGGGGTCTGAGGGCTCTCCTTAGCTGGTTTGAGCTTTGGGTTAGCTGGTAAGAGGACCTGGTGGGACCTGGTGCGGGCACTGACAGGAGAAGAGAGTAGTGAGTGGGTGGATGGGTACCTCAGTACCTGCTACCTCAGCAAGGGGGCAATAATCTGAGAACCGGCAGTTTGGGTTTTTGATCTAGTAATTGGAGGGAAGAAATCAGGTTGCTGAGGTGGGAGTGGCAGCAGAGAGTCTGGAGCAGAAAGCTGAGGGTGAGGATCTATTGGATAAGCATAGTTCAGGATGTGAGCGAAGGAGGGAAAATGCCTCCACTTAGGGGAATTTCCTTCCACCCTTTGAGCACTTGCCGAATTTAAAAAGGTCACGGAGAATTTTAGGATCTAGAGACCCCTCTGGGGGCCATCGGTATTGGTTGTGTAATTGGTAATATGGCCAATGCTGTGTATTGAATTTGATGAGGAGTTTGGGTTCCACCAGGCACCCCTGTATGCTCACATTCCCATGACTTACAGAAGAAGTCGGCATTTCCCCCACACAGCCATGTCTGTTTGTGGCTTTGATAGTCCGCTGGGCAAACATAGTAATCTAGGCTAGCCAACCTGCATCTGGCTCTCGTGTCCCTACATCCATAATGTTTGTTTCTATTACCTATGATACGGAAAGGATTTATTGGAATTTTAGTTGGATCCCCTTCATCAGGGATATCCCAATAGGAAAGACCTATAGCCAGCTGACAAATGTCTGGGTGGAGAGATGGCCACCATGTCCCTAAAGGGGCTGTATGCAAGATAGACCATACTTCTTGTACAGTAGGATTTGTGATCAGCCATTACTGCTGAACAGGCTGATGAGGGTTAGGACTACTCTTGGCCAAGGGGAGAGTCTGTAGCCTTATCCACATGGCGAATACGCACTTTGAAAGTGTTACCAGTCTTTTCCAGTTTCCAGTCAGATTTTGGACAGGGCGCAGGCCAGAGATGAGAGACATGGATCCATGAAGTGATTCCGTCTACATTTACCACTGTAGGTGTTATATGTAGCACCTTAAATGGTCCTTTCCAGTGGGGTTCCAGGGATGACACCTGATGTCGTCTAATGTAGACGAAGTCTCCTACTTGGTATCGATATGGAGTCCCCTCGTCCCCAGGTTGGTCGGCAGTGGCCAGATGTTTCCACAGATATTGCTGATTTCTTTCAAGAGCTTTAAGTCTGTCAAGCAAGGGGGTGTGGAAGGGATCGTTAGGTCTTAGAGTTTGGGTTAGGTCCCTTACTGGAGGAGGGACCATAGAGAATTTCATAGGGGGTGAGGTTACACAAGGAAACAGAGGAGTATGAGTATTTCTTGCATGAAACAGTGCATAAAGCAGGAGAATAGATCGATCTTTTATGCCGATCTCTAAGCTTGATTTTGTTAATTCTCTTTAATGGTTCTATTATTTTTTTTTTTTTACCTGTACTGAGCTCTGGGGTCTATAAGCACAATGTAATTTCCAATTAATCCCCAGGGTCCTGGCTAATCCCTGACTTATCAGGGCAATTAACGCCAGTCCATTATCAGACCCTATTGCCTTAGCCAGTCCGTATCTTAGAAAAATATCTTTCAGGATCTTCTTGACCACCATTTGTGCCATTTATTTTGTTGTTGTTGTTTTTTTTTTTTTTGTGTGTGTGTGGGGGGGGAAGGCTTCAATTAATTCATCCTGAAAATGTATCTACAAAGACTAGGAGATATTTAAGTCCATAACTTCCTGGCTTAATTTCAGTAATGTCCACTTCCAAGAATCGTCCTGGTCTGGTTTCTTGTAGGTGCTTTCCTGCAGGAAAGTTGGAAGGGTAAGCATTAACCAATTGACAGACCCGGCAGGCTTTTGTTACCCGTTCATTTATTTCTTTCGCTCTGAGTCGGTTAGTGGAAAACTCTGTTCTTGATCCTTCAGGAATGCCTGCAGTTTCTTTGAACCAAGGTGAGTGAGTTGATGTACATTTTTAACTTAGTTTAGGGCTTTCTGAAAATGCAAGCTGGGCTCAGTGAAGTTGAGGGTTTCAGTGTCAGTGTCCTTAGATGTTATCAAAAGCTTGCTGGTGCTCAGGGGTCCATTAGAATTGGGCATCTCTCTTTAACAGCGGGTATAAAGGAGCAGATAAGGACGCAAACCCAGGTATCCATAAGCTGCATAAGCCAGCAGTCCCAAGAAACTCTCTGAGTTGTCTGCTGTTAGATGGGGGTGGTATCTGCTCAATGGATTGTTTTCTGGTCTCAGTGAGCCATCGCTTACTGCCCCTAAGGGAATAGTCCAGGAAGATTACTTCTTGCTGGCAAATTTGGGCTTTTTTGGCAGAAGCACTATACCAGAGTTGAGCAAGCTCGTATAATAATAATTGGGTTCCAGACTCACAGTTTTTCTTGGTGTTGGCTGCCAGTTGCAGGTCATCGACATATTGAAGCAGGGTGACGTCAGGGTGCATAGTTCTGAAGTTGTTGGGGTCTCTGTGGAGGGCTTCATCAAAGAGAGTGGGGGAGTTTTTGAACCCCTGTGGGAGTCTAGTCCATGTTAGTTGACCAGACTTCCCGGTTTCTGGGTCTACCCACTCGAAATCAAATAGCAACTGACTATCTTTATGCAGAGGCAAGCAAAAGAAAGCATCTTTTAAGTCCAGAACAGTATACCATTTCTGCTCATGGTTCAGAGTGCTAAGCAGATTGTACAGATTATGTACTGTGGGGTGAATGTCCTGCACTCTGTTGTAGATCTCTCTTTGGTCTTGAACGGTGCGATAGTCCCCGGTTCCTGGATTTTTATACTGGTAACAGGGCAGTGTTCCAGTTCAAATGACAGGGCCTTAGGACCCTTAAGGCCAGATATTTCTGAATATGGGGCCTTATCCCATCTTTAGCTTTTTTGCTCAGAGGATATTTTTTGACATTGATGGGGGGGCTGAAGTTTTTAACTCCACTGTTATTGGAGGATGTTTCACGGCTACGTGTAACCCAGCAGTTTTTTTTCTAGGCATCTGCGTAATCTGTTATCCATTTCCGGGGTAGCTTGCCTGTTTGATCAGTCTTGGGGGGTTTGACAAGTTGATGTTCATCTTCTACTGACATAGTAAAAGCCGTGACTATAGGAGTTTTTACTGAAAAATTTAGAAATTTCACTTGGGGGCCTTCAGGGTTAAAAGTTATTCTGGCCTGGAGCTTTTTGAGCAGATGTGTGCCCATCAATGGGGTCGGGCATTCTGGGATTACTAGGAACGAGTGATGAATTTTTTCTTTCCCCAGGTCCATGGTCCTCTTAGTTGTCTAAGCCCCATATTTACTCCCATTAGCCCCTTGAACTAGAGTCCTTTTTGTTTGATAGATGGCCCAATGGGGCCTTAAGGGCTGAGTATACTTACCCTGTATCCACTTCAAAGTTTAACCCCCCCAGCGAGTACTTTGTGTTCTTTTGGCCGGGCCAGGTACCTCCAAGGAAGGAGGGGCTGTGTGTGCTGTGGGGTAGTCACCTGGAGGGCGCTGGGCTGGCCTATATTCCTCCAATGGTGGAGAGTCTGAGTCAGCAGCAGGGGAATCACTTAGAGGGTGTTTGGGGTTGGAGGACAAGGGCAGGGCATAAGGAGGGGGAAGAGAGTCCAGTAGAGTCTTGAGACTCAGGGACAACAGAGGGTGGAGGAGGGGGAGCAGAGGGTTTGAGAGATAGAAAAGTGGGAGAACCAGTAGGAGCGGGGACAGGGACAAGGAAAGGCTTCAACCATGGAAGAGGAGATTTGCAGAGGTCCTGCAAACTAAAGATATATTGCTGTTGATCTGGATGGCTATGTGGCCCCGGCTGAAAGACAATATCTCTGAGTTTTTGAATTAGTGTGAAGTAGAAAGATCCTTCTGGGGGCCATCCGACTCCAAAGGTGGGTCATTCTGAGACACATAGAGTCTTTCAGATCTGACGTTTTACTGAAAAAAAGAAGATTCTGAGCCTTTAAGCAGACTTTGGTCCAGTGATCAAGGTTCAGGGACAGAGGCATTGAAGTGTTCTGTCCCATATGAAAGATACACAAATAGTGAAAGCAATGACACACGACACAGACAAGACAAGACAATAAAGACAGGCAATGGACGTCCAATACTGAGAACAGGACTGAGTAGCCAGGAAAACCTGATGGGCTGACAATACCGAATCCAAAACAAAATATCACTGAGTTTAGGAGACTATTGTTACTCGGTTTCCCGAGTTCTCTGGGGCGTCCCCCAGAGACGTGGCCTGTGGCTCTGTGACACTTCTGTCAGCCACCGTCAGAGAGAGCTCATGCTCATCACCAAAAGCCATTTTGCCCATCCCTTACCTGAAACCTGAAACAAGAAAGTGGCGCCTTACTTAACCTGAGATGAGCCTATTGGGGGTCTTTCGTCCAACGCTGCTGGAACTCGCTGGGGCCCTCAGATGTAATGGTCAGGCGACCATTGGAGGAAGAGACCACCAAGACACTGTCTCATGCAACAGCAAAGCACCCAAAATTCTGGGGCTCAGACCTCACTTGAATAGAGCAGAGAGCACTGAGAACAGCTTAAGCAGAGCTTATATACTTTTCTTGAAGAGGGCAGGGAGGGAAGTTTATTGATGGGTCAGGGCAAGTGGGCGGTTTGCATGTAAACGGGTGAGGGTGTACATTCTGCAGTTTGGCAGTTGGGGACAGCACATTCTGGGAACAAGATTAGCAAAAAGTTTTCAAGATTTCAAGAGTGTTTTCTTAAGCATACAGAAAAACAGGAAGAGACAAGTACCTATTTTATTTATTTTCAACAAAGCCTAAATGGAAAGTGAGCATGAATTACTAAAAACATTCATGTCCAGGTTGCCTAATGCTCTCAAATGTCAATTCTATTGGTGACTACATATTTCTTTCTTCCTAAGGTTATATATTCAACCTCAACCCTGTTAAAAATGCCTAATCCTATGACTCACTTAATAATTTGCCTGATTTCCTAAGGTCTCTATTGATACCTCCTTTCCTACATATTTTCCCAAATTCATTATTGTAACTGACACTTAACATGGGCTGACATTAATATTCACTCTCTAACCGAAACCCTATTGGTAAAGAACTTTTTTCCAAATCTTATTCTCACCCTTCTTTCTAAACCTACTGACTATCTTCCTAATTCCACCGACTATCCCTTTTTGACTGGAGGTTCTCTTCGACATTCAATCATCCAAGGTAAAACGTCCTATGCCATTGTGTATGGATTTATCTGAGACATTTGTGCAGAAAGTATAACATTGCTAAGTATCCCAATGAAGGTCTCAATGCCCTTCTGGGATGCAAATCTTACCTAGATTTCTGTTTCCATAATTTTAACTCACGTCTATATTCTTATAAATATCACAGATTCCCAATACCATTATTCATCCTGCAGAATGATTCCTAACCCAAATCGAAACTGTTATTAACCGTAACCACACAGTGATCTCTCAATCTAACTTTAGAGAAGAGCAGGGACAGAGTTGGCCTTAAAATATAGGGATGTAGGGGATCTTCCACTTGCTGAGAACCTCAAAGGTCCATGCAGAAATGATCCCTGAAGAAGATGTAGGCAGCTATGAAGGACCTGAGAGAGCAAAAGTCATCTTCCATTGCCAAAAAACCTGGTCAGGATGAAGGGATGTGGCTGAATCAGCCTCTCTCTTAATGTACAGGAGACGGACCAAACCAGGCCTTTGTGGAGCACTGTTTCTTGGTGCCTTTGATTTATATATCATTCTAACTTGTGAAAATGTCACAGGAAGTAGGGGCAGCCTCCATCTCATGGAACCATTGGAAGCAACTGTTAGGACAATGTGTTTGCCAAGGCAGTGACCTCATTAAATTCCTGAAGGAAGTAACCTACCTCACTTCCTTGGTGATGGAACACTTTAAACTTGGGATCCAGGAAGCCAGGCACTGAGAGCCAATCCAAGTCCCAGTCCCAGTGGGCTCACTTGTTTGGTGTTACTAAGGACAGAATCAGTCTTTCTTGGTACCTACTGATGTGAGGATGGCCACATGCCAGGGACCTTTCCTGAGAAAGTAGGTAGTGGCTCTCCACATGCTCCTGACAACGTCACAGAGTTGGCCAAGGAGACCAGATCTGAGAATGGATAGGCCATATCAGGGGAACATAGTATGACCCACCAGTCAAAGGACACTCTGGATAGTTACAAACCTACTTGGGGGAAGGAGGTGCCTTTGTGGGTGTGGGTGTGAGTGTGTGGTTTTGTCTCATGTTCTGAGAATAGGTAGGAAAGGTGGTTTGTTTGGATTGGAATGGACTTTTTCTAGTAAATTGTTTGACAAGGCGAGTGTTTCTATGTCTGTTTCTCCCACTGTGTTCGTGGTTGTAGACATTAGAAAAGAAAATGCATCAATGGATGTTTCCTGTCTTGTAGAAAGCTTCCCAGCATTCATCCTGCCCAATTAACGCATGGACTGTGACTTGCCTTATGGATGGGCAACACCTACTATCTTACTACGTTTCTGTTTTCTTCCTGAATTATGGCCACTCTCAAGAATTGGCTCATGGTTTTGTGTCCAAGATATGTACCACCTCCAAGCACTGTAACATGGCCATGTACATGATAACTGAAGGGAATGGGAGGATCTCAGAAAACTCAGATATCAATGTGACCAGTGAAGTCTCAGTGGAGAATCCTTGCTTTGGGCCATTTGCTTACCTATTGCTTCATTGCCCTGAATGTCAGGAAGGTCTTTGCCTCAGGCCACCCCTTTGTGAAGCCTTAAGAAAACAGTTTTCAAATGGAAATGAATGGGCATCACCTGTGGCTCTTTGCTTAATTGCTTCCAAAAGGGATGTGTCTGAATCAGCCTCGTGAACCTGTGTGAGGCTGCTGCTTAGATTCTTAACACCTGATGGATCTAAGGTAAGATTCCATGTGTGCTACAAATACAAAATGGTCAAAATAGCAGTCATTGTGTATGAAGTCTCTCGCCATCTTCTGTAAGGTTCCTGACCTCCATCCTGGCCTGCAAAGTCTAGACCATAGATGCTTGGGTTTTTTCATGACTCCCATTCATATAAAGAATTTATACCTGGCAGTCAGTAGGCCTCAAATTGGAGAAGTGGAGCAGTAATAAGGTCAGGCCTATTTGATCACTCCTGGTTCACAGGAAAGGTGTTTAGGCCACACTGACCTTAGGCAACATAGGGGCGAGGGAGCATATTTTGGACAGGGTCTTGGACTTCACCCCTTTTGGAAACGTCCAGCCAGAGGATTTGATGAGTGTCTACATGGAAGAAGACGAGGGCTATGTGAAAGTGTTTTGGTTTTAATTGTGGTCATTTGTGTGGCAGTTGGAAGACATAACTGTGTCCACCATGGCTTGAACTTTGGTGTTATTCCCCTTAGAGACTGCGTTCTGGACCTGACCTCAGAGAAGAATTGCCATGAATTGTGTTGGGATTTCAGGAGGCCACGCATGAGAGTCCCCATTGGAAACTGAGATATAGGCCCAGGTGGCTCTCCACAGAACACTGGGAATCTCAGCTACGATATCACATGATTTTATTCTGAAAGACTTGGCAACCATAGTTGAGATTCAAAACACACATGGACCTAGCATTGTAGACCTCAATGGGCCTGGCTTCATGTGACCTTTTGGCCACTCCATGGGAAGCCTTGCCTGTGAGAGTCTTCCAGAGCTTTCATTGAAATGAAATTCCTCACCATTTAATGGTTCCTGAAAGAATTGAAACTCACAGTGCATCCAACTTCATCCTTGAAAAATGGCTAGATAAATACCATGAAATTTTTGAAATTCTTATGACCAAGTGGCACTGAAGAACATTTGGATGTCCAGTTGCTGATCATGAGTGTACCAGAGAGTGCCTTGATTGACTGGGTTTCATGAAAATGGTGTAGAAGAAAGAATCCTGTATGTTGGCGCCTGCTGAGTAGTGACCCAGAGCTGTGGTGTGCAGTTGTGTCATAAAATATCTCTGGTGGGGCCATTTGGATCTGCCATTGACTTCCAAATGTCTTGTGGCAGACATGGTGCAGCCAGTAATCCCTATATGTCTGATCTCTTCATATAAAGGCATCTTGTTATATTTAGAGGTTTCAGGGCCGTGTTCAGAATCAGGTTGCAATGGTTGAGAGGGCAAGCTATGTGGGATATAAGCCTCATTGGTGGATTCTCCTGGAGACCCTGACCCACCACACGTGTGAGAAATCCCTCCAGCACTGAGTCCCTGTTGATCTCCTTGTATTTCATGAAGCAAATACTAAACCCCCAGTGCAGCAGCAAGAAACACCATGAAATGTGGAAGATGCGCAAATGGCTTCACATACCACATGGGGAGACACTTAGCCTTCAGTGACAACAGTTTCCCTACAAAGAGAGAATTCTGCACTCCTGCCTCATGTTCATTGGAAAATAAGAAACCATGTCCTCCAGGTCACATAGATGCAGACCCAGCTCTGATGGTCTCACTACAAAGAAGCTAAAGCTCCTGACAACAACATATATTTCAAGTGCCCAAGGTCAGGGAGAGTTTCTCAATAAGTTTTAGGCCGGCAGAGCTCCATGTTTGTGGAGTGTTTACCTGTTTGACCAGGACAGGAGAAAAGACCACTGACTCCAATTAAAATCAAATTAAAGCAAGCTTATTATTTTTCCACTGGCTGAGCTGCCTACCCCTCTCAAAATGGCAGAAACAAGACAGCAACCCCACCTTTCCTACAGCCCAGCTTTATAGTCCAGTAAGTTACACAAAAGGGGGGTTACAGATAACAGAACTCGGCGAAGCATCACGCTATTGCTAGTTTACAATTTTTTTTTTTGCTGGCCCCATCATCAGAATTTATGAGGACCATTAGAGACTCACGAGAGTCGTTGTCTGGCCAGAGAAGGCCAATATTTATGAGGTGTCACTAAATTTTCAGAGAGGGCTGCTATCTGGTCAGAGAGCCAGGCATGGGTGAGTTCAAGGCACGGACAGGCATTCCAAGCAGATTCAGAATTTGCAGTAATTTATAGGAAAGCAAAATTATCTTTTCATGACTTTGTGGCAAGATGGCTCCCAATTTTAATAAATGATCAGGTTGGGTTTATCATTCCCCCCCCCCATTTTTTTTTTGCTTTTTAATATTTTTTAAATTAATTTTTATTGTAGGTTGTTCAAAACATTACATAGTTCTTGATATATCATATTTCACACTTTGATTCAAGTGGGATATGAGCTCCCATTTTTACCCCATATACAGATTGCAAAATCACATCAGTTGCAGAACCATTGATTTACATATTGCCATTATGGTATCTGTTGTATTCTGCTGCCTTTCCTATCCTCTACTATCCCCCCTCCCCCCTCCCCTCCCCTCTTCTCTCTCTACCCCCTCTACTGTAGTTCATTTCTCCCCCTTAAATTTTTCTCCTTTCCCCTCACTTCCTCTTTTATGTAATTTTGTATACCCCTGAGGGTCTCCTTCCATTTACATGCAATTTCCCTTCTCTCTCCCTTTCCCTTTCACCTCTCATCCCTGTTTAATGTTAATCTTCTTCTCATGCTCTTCGTCCCTACTCTGTTCTTAGTTACTCTCCTTATATCAAAGAAGACATTTGGCATTTGTTTTTAAGGGATTGGCTAGCTTCACTTAGCATAATCTGCTCTAATGCCATCCATTTCCCTCCAAATTCTATGATTTTGTCATTTCTTAATGCAGAGTAATACTCCATTGTGTATAAATGCCACATTTTTTTTATCCATTCGTCTATTGAAGGGCATCTAGGTTGGTTCCACAGTCTTGCTATTGTGAATTGTGCTGCTATGAACATGGATGTAGCAGTGTCCCTATTGTGTGCTCTTTTTAGGTCTTTAGGGAATAGACCGAGTAGGGGAATAGCTGGATCAAATGGTGGTTCCATTCCGAGCTTTCCAAGAAATCTCCATACTGCTTTCCAAATTGGCCGCACCAATTTTCAGTCCCACCAGCAATGTACAAGAGTACCCTTTTCCCCACATCCTCGCCAGCACTTGTTGCTGTTTGACTTCCTAATGGCTGCCAATCTTACTGGAGTGAGATTT
This sequence comes from Callospermophilus lateralis, assembly GCF_048772815.1. Taxonomy (NCBI): domain Eukaryota; kingdom Metazoa; phylum Chordata; class Mammalia; order Rodentia; family Sciuridae; genus Callospermophilus; species Callospermophilus lateralis. Next base: position 50,905 of record NW_027512613.1, read on the forward strand.
GCAACAAAATGAAACTGAATCCCTTACTCTCGCCATGCACAAAAGTTAACTCAAAGTGGATCAAGGAACTTGATATCAAATCAGAGACATGGCATTTGATAGAAGAAAAAGTTGGCTATGATCTACATACTGTGGGGTCGGGCTCCGAATTCCTCAATAGGACACCCATAGCACAACAGTTAATAACTAGAATCAACAAAAGGGACTTACTCAAACTAAAAAGTTTTTTCTCAGCAAAAGAAACAATAAGAGAGGTAAATAGGGAGCCTACGTCCTGGGAACAAATCTTTACTCCTCACACTTCAGACAGAGCGCTAATATTCAGAATATACAAAGAACTAAAAAAATTAGACAATGAGATAACGAATAACCCAATCAACAAATGGGCCAAGGACCTGAACAGAAATTTCTCAGAGGAGGACATACAATCAATCAACAAGTATATGAAAAAATGCTCACCATCTCTAGCAGTCAGAGAAATGCAAATCATTTCCCCTTTTTTAATGTGTCCCTTCCAAATTTTTGATAGGGTAGGGAAAGAGCAATGAGGAAATTTTAATCCCTCAGGTAACAGTCTCCAAATTTTTAGAACTCACCCAAAATTGGATTCCTGGTTTTACCTGACTTAATTAATTACTTATATTGATATTCTATTTATTTTTGGCTCCATAGTTGTAAGACGAGAGGCGTCACTCATTTTGGCTTCTTCTGAGCTGAGAGAGAGTGACGTGAGTGGGCACAGTATAAGGGACATGAGTTGCTTTTTAGAAGTCAGTTGAGGAACATGAGTTGCCTTTTAGAAATCAGTTCGTTTTGAAGTCTGGTTGGGGAAGAACAGGTTGTAAATTCATCTGGGGATGGGTTCTTCTGTGTGAGAAACAAGAACCATGAGTACTGAAAAAATGTTGCAGCAGCTGGAACATGTCACTGTATAGAAGTTCCCTCAGCAGGCTTTAATATTCCCAGTTATCAGGACTGTCAACTTAATATTTAACATTTAGTGTTACAGTTATCCCTCTCCATAAGATACAGTTTAATGATTTAATATCATCTGATCTTGCAAAATCATTTTACTAGTATGACCTCTGTTTGTAATAGAGAAACCTTTAATTCTGTTACTCAGGGCTGGATAATCGTACTAGCAAACACCAACCCTACCTGTAGGTTAGGAATATCTGTAGGCCTTAAACTAAAAATTTCTGCCTCTGGCAGCTCCTCTTGATAGTCTCTTTTTATAGTTATCAGGCATTCCTTTCTGGGAATCCTTCTTTGTAGCCTCCAGTCTTACTTATTTTGGGAGGCTAACATAATGTGTATAAAAAATTATTATTATTATTATTAATATTATTATTTAAAATGCCCAGGAATGGCTGTATTTTGGTTTTAACTGTCTTTCCTAAGTGTTTATCATGAAACAGTCAAACTGACTTTTGTTTCTATCTATTGTTAACAGTCAGCTGAGCTTTTATGGGAGTCATTCCTGGGGAAACTTGAGAGCAGCTTCTCAGTTCTGCTAGTGCCATTTGCGCTAGGTGGGTCCAGGTCTTGCTTGACCATGTGGCTACCCTTGGAAGCATCAGGGATGTCTCCCTTCTCTGATGACTCTCCTCTTCTTAGCAAATGCACTGATTGGCTTTCTGTTCTCCAGGGGTCTCATTAATCTCCCTAATTGGGAAGATATGAGGCCCAGAGTTGCAAAGGTCTTTGAGAAGTCCCTTGTTCCCTGGATTCAGACTGACTCAGAGGGCAAGAGCCAAATATTGGTTTTCTTGTCCCTTTTCATGTAACTTTAATATAAATCCTAATCTTAATCATCCAGCAAATAAATTTTAACAGCCTTATATTAAGAGTACTGGGCTTTAATGTCTATAACTTTATAATTATTTATCTTTTTTATTAACTGGGATCTGTATTATTCTGTCTGTCTTGTAGGTGATGACTTATTATCTTAAATTAACCCATGTTGTGTTCTTAAAGCAACACTTCTGTAAAACACTAACAAGGAATCTTTAGATCACTTATAAGGAAATTACAAAATAAAATTTTTTAACAAGAGTAAAAATACTTAGTTCGTGTAATAGCTACCCTGAAGTTTTAAGCTGAGTTATACATTATATCCCCTGTTTGAGATCCTAGAAATCTTGACAGAAAAAAAAACAACTTTTGAACATAACTTTAAATGAAATAATATCTGACCTACTGCTTTCGTAGTCATTCTCACATATAGTAAGATGGGACACAGAGCCTTATCTCAGGTAAGGCAGGGCTCTTTATAAAACTTAAGTGTTTTACTTCTAAAGATGATCTTTGTTTTTTTAAATATCATTTTACAAAGATTACATATATTATTTGAGGTCACATGAACATTAGTTAACACCATATGATATCACATTTAAAACATGAATTTAAGAAAGGCTGAAAGTTTTTAACCTTTATATAGATTAGACTCTCATTAACATAAAAATACATTTAAATTGTTCCCCAATGTAAAAAGTAACATACAACTTTACATATCTTATTGATAAGAAGTAAATGAATGCCCAATATATTTTTTTACCATACAACTTCAGAACACCAGCTTGAAATAATGCTCTTTTAAAGTTTCTACCTTACAGATTCGTATACCTGAAAGATATGAGCACATTAATAGCATCACAATTACATTGAAGTTTCTACATTAACCAAGTTTAGCTTTTAAATAAATGGCAGTACAGTGCTCTAAAATAACAGTTCTTATTTAATCAGTTGTTTAATTTTTATGGTTGCTTGCTCTAGAAAAAATAAAACTTAATAAACACAATGTTATGGGTAAACTTATGTTTTAAGAAATTTTTGTCTCTTTAACACATGACTGATTATTACAATCTTATACAGACATTAGTACAAACTTATACAGACCTTAGTAAATCAATCAGATATCTAACAAAAGTACTCATGAATGAGTAATCCCATATCAAATTTACTTTACTTATTTATCAATATATTAGACAAATATATTGAACAGTGTACACCATTTTTTTGTTGAAGGAAAAGTCTTAGAACCAAGGCATATTAGAACATTTGTAGACATTAATATTTTATTAGATTTTTGAACACCTAGAAAAACTTGTAAGCTTAAATTTAAAGACATTTATTTTTATCTCTTTATCCAATTTAAATTCAACTATTTAAATCACTTGCATTAAAGATCTTTGGATCCACTTTTTAAAATTTGTTTTTATGAGCGTTTTTGTTTTAATGAGTGCTCTTTATAAATGTTAATTTGTGTATCATATATATGATATACGGACAAATGAATATATAGACATACAACACATACCAAAATTGTGCACACATAATAATAGTAAAGGCCTTGTAGCTTTTCCAGGTGAAATATCCATTGCAATGTTTCAAAAACTACACAGTTAGTCAAAGATAGAACTGGTCAGAAAAACATCATCCTAGGTCTTTAGGATCAAAATCATGAGCTCAAAAAAAAAAATAAAGAATCTAAGGAAAAAATAAGAGTCCTAGAAAAATTGACTGGCCATTAATTAGTAAATACCATACAATTTAATTTTTTTTAGGCCTCAGATCACTCTCCTACTGAGCTTGCAGGCCTCTTTCATTTGCCATTCAACATAAGTCCTGGCTGAGGTCTGGAAGGAGCAGGAAAAAGCTGCTATTCTGAGCAGACACCTCAGGCCTAAGGCATTTCAACCATAATTTTCAGGTTCAGATGTTGAAAATTATAATACAATTTTAAGACAAAATTCACAAAATTTTATGATACAAGTTTAAGACACAGTTTACAAAATTTTACATCTTTATATCTTGTTTTGTCAACAGATACCATACTATGATTTACTATCCTTGTCCAAATTAATGCACTGGTAGACACAGTGACATTTTCCCAGGCTACCCAATTAAAAAGTGGTGAAAAAAAGCCTGAATGATTGGGAAGTTACTTGCCAACTTGGAAGTAGAGTTCTCTAGTTTTCCATCCTAAGTATTTAAGTTCTCTGGCATGAATTATCTGAAATCATAAACTAAACAATTTCCTAAACCCGACTTTTAACTGCAAGATTGTGCAATGCTTCAAAAACCCATTCAGATGCCAGATTGTTACAATAAAACATCATCATTTAGATACACATTCAGCTAAGATCATTTCCAAGAAATGATTTATAATATCAACACATTATTGCACATGTCTTAAAGGGCCAGAAACAAAGACACAAGACAGACTGAAAGGAGCTCCAGACTATGGCTTACAGACAGAAGCCTTTAAACCAGAGCAGATAAGAGAAAAATCTCCTACACCAGTGGCACCATAGATTTTCCCACAAGGGAACCAGATGTTTTCACAGAGGGACAACCTGAAATGTAAAATCAAGGGTCTCCATGGTGACTTTACTGTATTTAGTGTCCCCTTTTTCTTTTTCTCTTTTTTAAGAAAACAGAGATGGCAAAATCCTTACAGTGCAGGGAAGGAAGTAGGTAATTCTCTGAAGCAACAGGGCTTGGGCAGCTGCTGGAAGTCCCTCAGTCCCTCCTTTCACTTACAGGATTAGATCCTCTTGTTCGGTTCCACCCCAAGCACGCTCCGTCTCCTAACATTTCAGTAGTCAGCTCTCAAAGAGTTCCGGGGTGTGGGGGGTACCAAAAATTGTAACTTAAAGTTTGGTTCCTGATTTTGAAGCCAATTAACACCAATTTAATAATGAGGACAGGGTTTGAGAAAAAGAAAAAGGGAGATTTACTGCTTTGCTAACAAAGGAGAAAAACAGGGGTCTCTGCCCAATGGTTGTGATTCTATCGATCTGAAGGGACAAGGGGTTTTAAGGAGTTTCACGTGTTAACCTGGGAGATTCTCAGTTCTTAGGTCCCCAGCAGGCATTGCCCTCTGCAGTGGGTGTGCTCCAGGCAGCCAGCTAGGGGTTTCTCTCATCCTGCTTAACAAAGGGTATTAAAGTTCATCACAGTTCTTTAAAACACAGTCCAAATGGGTGTCAGTTTACTTGCTTTATTACCCATTTTCAGTTAAGTTTTACCACAGAAATCACACAACAAAACACACTAAAACAAACCAAAAAAAAAAAAAACATATGAAACACAGAACAAAACACACAAAAAAACAGAAAACCAGCGCAGAAACAGAAAAACAGTGGAACTATGCAACGTCTTGCTAAAGCTCTGGGATAGGAGCTCCTGCGTGCCCATTGGCACCTCTCTATGCTTTCAGAGGAATTCCCTACAGAACATAACAGAGGACAGAATGATTCTCGTTACTGTACCAGACAGGAGTATATGTGTGTCTCCCCAGGACACCACTCTGTCATCAGAAGAGATCTCCCTTAACCGGATATCAGATGTTATATAGGCGCCAGTTACCTATGGAGGCCTCCTCCACCATGTGCTTGCTAATAGTTTTAGGGCGGTGGTTCACTGCAGTGCTCCCTGGACCAAAATCTCACACCAAGGCCTTGGAAATTGCCTCTTCATGCCGGAGCCCTGGAGGGAAGGCCAGCTTCAGAATTTCCAGTAGTCTGGTCTTGTGATCTATTGGGGCAGGGTCATCTCGATGGGAAACTACAAAATATTACACCAGGATGCAAGAAAAGACCACTGACTCCAATTAAAATCAAATTAAGGCAAGCTTACTATTTCAAAGTGGATCCAAAGATCTTTAATTCACGTGATTTAAATGGTTCGATTTAAATTGGATAAACAGATAAATATAAATGTCTTTAAATTTAAACTTACAAATTTTTCTAGGTGTTTAAAAATCTAATAAAATATTAATGTCTACAAAAGGTCTAATATACCTTTGTTCTAGGACTTTTTCTTCAACAACAACAAAAAAAATGGTTTAAACAGTCTCCTACTCTAAGCCATTTTCTACCATCAATGGACCCTTCAGGGGGAAACCATGGACACAATTCTCCTATGTATGAAAAGAATAATTTTAAGTCCTTTTTCTTAACATGTGCCCCCTATGTCTTGAGGGCCTCCTTGAGGCCTGACAAAAACAAATCATGTGACGAAACTGCTTGTCCCATGGTGGGTCACTCACCATGTGTCATCCCCACTCTCCTCCTGGATCTGTCTTTCGGTGGTGTCTGCTGAGGCAATCGCAAGCTCCGCTTTTTTAAGTCTTCCCTGAGGACAGATTTCCCCCTCAGTCAAAGGCTCGAGCCCCTATTGATCCTCAGGCAGAGGATCAAAAGGCATCTGTCATGATGGCCTTCATTGGGCAAGCTGCCCTGGATATTAAAAGAAAGTTACAACTCTTAGAGGGATCACAAGATATGACTTTGGGAGATTTAGTCAGAGAAGCCGAGAAAGTATACTATATGAGAGAAACAAAGAGAAAGAAAGGGAGCAAAGGGAAGATGAGAGATGCAAAAGACAGACTAAGGCATTGACTAAGGTCCTGGTCACAACAATAAATAGGCCAGAAATTAACAAACAGGAAGACAGGAATGGAAACCTGGGCGCACGCCAGAGGCCACAATGGAGTTTAACTCAGCATTAAAAAATGGCAAAATCATAGAATTTGCAGGGAAATGAATGGCATTAGAGCAGATTATGCTAAGTGAAGGAAGCCAATCCCTAAAAATCAAATGCCAAATGTCTTCTTTGATATAAGGAGAGTAACTAAGAACAGAGTAGGGATAAAGAGCATGAGAAGAAGATTAACATTAAACTGGGATGAGAGGTAGGAGGGAAAGGGAGAGAGAAGGGAAATTACATGGAAATGGAAGAAAACCCTCAGGGTTATACAAAATTACGGACAAGAGGAAGTGAGGGGAAAGGGAAAATACAAGGGGGAAAAATAAATTACAGTATAGGGGGTAGAGAGAGAAGATGGGAGGGGAGGGGAGGGGAGGGGGGATAGTAGAGGATAGGAAAGGCAGCAAAATACAACAGACACTAGTATGGCAATATGTAAATCAATGGATGCGTAACTGATATGATTTTGCAAACTATATACTGGATAAAAATGGGAGTTCATAACTCACTTGAATCAAAGTGTGAAATATGATATATCAAGAACTATATAATGTTTTGAACAACAAACAACAAAAGTTAAAAAAACACATGGAGAACTATTTCAACAAAAAATTGACTAGATTTATAACTCCAATTCTACATAATGCAAAAGGCAAGTCCAATTATACACCATGCCTCCTCTGAAATGCTTGTATGTCTATTCATTTTGGGTTATTTTTCTCCATTATATTAGGATTAGGAGTCAGAATATAGAGTCTAGTAGGGTATGGGTTAGTGGGAGTGATTCAGTATTTCGAATGAAAATTAGGAAAATCAATCCAATGTTTATGCAAATATGTGCTAAAATAATCATCCCACTCTCATCAAGAACAATGCCTTGACATTACCTTCGCCCCAAGTTAGACACAATTAGAGGAGAAGAGTTAGAAAATCTATTAATACTTATCTGGAATGGAATATGCTCAGGAGTTCACAACTTTGGGGGTGGTAGAAGAGTTTCCAAAAGTAAGGGACAGGGTAAACACTTCACAAACATGGTGCTCTGCTGACCGGAAGACTTATGAGAAACTGCCTCTGAGTTTGGGCACTGGATATATATGTTGTAGTCAGGAGCTTTAGCTTCCTTTGCAGTGAGACCATCAAAGCTGGGTCTGCATCTATGTAACCTGGAGCACATGTTTTCTTATTCTTTAATGAACATGAGGCAGTAGTGCAGAATTCTCTCTTTGTATGTAAACTGTGGCCAAAGGGGGCTAAGTGTCTTCCTGTGTGGACTCTGAAGCCATGTGGTCATCCTCCATTTTTCATGGTCTTTCTAGCTGCTGCAATGGGAGTTTGGTGTTTGCTTCACGAAATACAAGTAGTTCAACTGGGACACAGTGCTGGAGGGAGTTCTGTCATGTGTGGTGGGTCAGGGTCTGCCAGGAGAATGCACCAACCAGTCTTATATCCAACATAGACTTCCCCTTGTCCCTAGCAACTTGATTCTGAACATTGCCCTGAAACCTCTCCATATAACAAGATGCCTTTACATGCAAGGGTCTGCTGGCTGCACCATGTCAGTCAAAAGCCATTTGGAAGCCAATGGCCAATCCACATGACACCAACACAGATGTTTAATCACACACCTGCCCACCACTGTTCTAGGCCCACTACTCAGCAAATTCCAACTTACTGGCATCTCTGTTCTACACCATTTTCATGAAACCCAGTGATTCAAGGCACTGTCTGGTACACTCATGATCAGCAACAGGACATCCAAAGGTTCTCCAGTGCCACCTGGTCATGGGAATTTCAAAAATTTCATGGTATTTATCTAGCCATTTTTCAAGTATCAAGTTGGATGCACTGGTTTTTCAATTCATTCAGGAACCATTAAATGGTGAGGATGAAAGCTCTGGAGAACTCTAAAAGGCAACGCTTCCCAACGAGTGGCCAAAATGTCACATGAAGCCTGACACATTGATGTCTACTCAATGTGAGTTCAATATGTGTTTTGACTCTTTACTATGGTTGCCAAGTCTTTCAGAATAAAATCGTCTTATATCCTGGTGGAGATTCCCAGTGCACTGTGGAAAGACACCCTGAGACTAGATCTCAGTTTCCAAGGGCGACTCTCATGTGTGGCCTCCTAAAATCCCACCAAAATTTATGGCAATACTTCCCTGAAGTCAGTTCCAGAACTCAGTCTCTAAGGGGAATCACACCAGAGTTCAGGTCCAGGTGTACCCAGTCATCTCTTCCAACCAGCACACAAATGACCACAATTAAAACCAAAACACTGCCACATGGCCCTCATCATCTTCCATATAGACACTCATCGTAACCTCTGAATGGAATTTTCCATGAGGGGCGAAGCCCAAGACAGTTTCCAAAATAAACTCCCTTGCCCCTCATTTGCCTAAAGTCAGGGTGACCTAGACACCCTTCCTGTGAACCAGGAGTGATCAAATAGGCCTGCCGTTAATACTGTTCTGATTCTCCAATTTAATCCTACTGATTGTCGGGTATAAATCCTTTATGTGAGTTGGAGGCAATAGAACACCCAAGCACACATGGCATCTTTCTTAAGATCTATCACCTTCTGAGAATCAAAGCCCCAACCTCACACAGGGCCAAGAGGCTGATTCAGACACATCTCTTTCCAAACCAATTAAGCAAAGATCCACAGGTGATGCCCATTCATTTCCATTTGAAAAATGTTTTCTTCAGGCTTCAGAAAGGGGTGGCCTGAGGCAAATACCTTCCTGACATTCAGGGCAACATAACCATAGGTAAGCAAATGGGCCAAAGCAAGGTTTTTAAACTGAGACTTTACTGGTTACACTGATATCTGAGTTTTCTGAGATTTTCCCATTCCCTTCAGCTATCCATTACATGGCCATGTAACAGATTTTGGAGGTGGTACATATCTTGGCCACAAAACCATGAGCCTATTCTGGAGAGAGGCCAGAAATCAAGATGTGTAGAGGACCTTAGGAAGATAGTAGGTGTTGCCCATCCATAAGGCAAGCCACAGTCCATTTATAAAGTGGGAAGGAGGAATGCTGGGAAGCTTCCAACTAGACAGGAAACCTCCATTGATGCATTCTCTTTTCTAAAGACTACAACCACGAACACAGTGGATACACAGACATAGAAACACTCGCCTTGCCAAACGACTTCCTAGAAACAGTCAACTCCAAACCATACAAACCACCATTCCTACCTATTTTCAGAACATGAGACAAAACCACAAACTCACATCCACATCCACAAAAGCACCTCCTTCCCCCAAGTAGGTCTGTGACTATCTGGAGTGTCCTCTGACTGGTGGGCCATACTATGTTGCCCCAAAATGGCCTGGCCTGTCTCAGATCTGTTCTTCTTGGCCCACTCTACGAAGTTGTCAGCAGGCAGCATTGAGCCAATACCTGCTATCTAGGGAAAGGCCCCTTTTCTGAGCTCTACTGGCATTTGGCCATCCTCATATCATTAGGTACCAAGAAAGACTGACTCTGTCCTTGGTAAATCCAAACAAGTTCGACCACTGGGACTGGGACTGGGACTGGCTCTGGGTGCCTGGCTTCTTGGATCCCAATTTCAGAGAGTTACATCACCAACGAAGTTAGGTAGGTCACCTCCTTCAGGAACTGAATGAGATCACTGCCTTGGCAACCACTTTGTCCTAACAGTTGCTTTCATGGGTCTCATGAGATGGAGGCTGCCCCTACTTCCTGTGACACTTTGACAAGTTTGAATGGTATATCAACAATGGCCTCCCGGGAACACCTCTCCACGCAGGTCTGGTTTGGTCCATCTTCTCTACATTAAGAAAAGAGAGGCTGATTCATACACATCCCTTCGTTATCACAAGGTGTTTGCCATGGAAGATGGCTTTTGCTCTCTCAGGTCCTTCATAGCTGCCTACATCTTCTCCAGGGATCATTTCTGCATAGAAATTTGAGGTTCTCAGCAGGTGTAAGATCCCCTACATTCCTGTATTGTAAGATGAACTCTGTCCCTGCTCTTTTGTAATGTTAGATTGAGGCAAGAGTGTATGGTTAGGGATAATAACAGGATCGATTTGGTTTAGGAATCATTCTGTGGGATGAATAATGGTATTGGGAACCTGCAATATTTATAGGAATACAGAGGTGAAATATAAGTATGTAAACAGAAATCTAGGTGAGATTTGAAGCTCAGAAGTGCATTGGGCAATTGATTGCGATACATAGCTTTAAATTACGTTCTGCACACATGTCTCAGATAAGTCGATATACAATGCCATAGGACTTGTACCTTGGATGATTGAATGTAGAGGAGAACATCCACTCAAACAGAGATAATCAATAGGATCAGGAAGATAGTCAGTAGATTTTGGAACAAGGGTGAATTTAGTATTTGTACCAAAAGTTCTTTAGCAATTGGGTTTTGGTTAGAGAGTGAATATCAATGTCAGCACATGTGAAGGGTCAGTCACAATGATGAACTGGGGAAAATATGTAGGAAAGCCGATATCAATAGAGACATTAGGAAAACAGGAAAGTACAGGGTGAGTGATAGTATTAGACATTTTCAACAGTTTTGAGGTTGAATATATTAGGAAGAAACAAATATGTAGTCACCGATAGGATTGACATTTGAGAGCGTTATGCAAGCTGGACATGGATGTTTTTAGTAATCCATGTTCAGTGTCCATTTAGGCTTTGGTACAATCACACGTGTGAATTTTGCATTTTGCGTCCAGAATATTACTGTGATAACATGCATATTTAGATCAGGTGACATGAGTATTTCTTCCTCTATTACTGGGAGCAATATTTTGAAAACGTATAAATTAGTATTGGGGGTACAAAGAGGTGTACCCTGTGTCTATGAATATAGATAATGCATGAATAGACCATACTGTGAATAAATAATATAACTGGTTCCACTTTAAATCATGGATTGAATTGATATCAGAAAATATATAAGAAATCTTATATTGATATACAATCATTCATTCCAAACAGTTATACATCTAATTGTGAAATGATAGTTATGGTTTATCATGAAGGGTGTGTGAGTTTTGCTTAAACAATTATAAAGAAAATCGGAAATAATATGTTTGGAAAGAAGTCTCACGAATAGACCAGTTAAGAAACCTGGAGTAATGCATGTGTTCTGAAGCAGGAAGTGATTGAAAGTGAAACAAATGCCTATAAATTTGCCAACTTGTGCAAGAAATATATACCCTCTGATGTGCATAAACTGAAGAAATAGTAATGTACCAGTGTTGAATAAAAATGAACATCAAAATACAAATCATGTCCCATAAGAGTCTACTTGCATTGCTGTTAAACTGGGGCAGTTACTGTAGAAATATTAGGATAATGCCGCAGTCTTGCTGGGCACAATCAGGAGCCACTTGTCAAAAGAAACTAACTTTATTTTTAAAACCACACACGCCAAACAAAACAGCCTCTCAGGAAAAACCCTCAGAGCCCCAACTGCCACCACTGGCTTCCCAAAAGCCTCTTCCTCCCACACAAGCCTCTCTCCACCTCCCACAATCCTCCTGCTCTTGAGGCCGATTGGCTAGGTCATGTGGGCAAAGCCAAATAAGTCCCCTAATGAGCAACTCCGTGGTCTGAAAGGGCAGGGAATCAGCCCAATGAGCATCACCGCAGAGGAGCCAATCAGCTAGATGTTGCTGTGAGCCAATCATCAGCCAGCAGCTGGAAGTTTGCTGGCTTCTGGAATTTTGCTGGGGCCCCTTCGGATGTGGCTCTCAACATCTCCCCCTCTCTGTTTAAACAACACACATGTGGCTTAGGGACAGTGCCTGCCTTAGGTTGTCCAATAGTACATATGGTCCTTACCCGTTAAGTTGGTACCATTGCAATTGGATCTTACCCATCACTGACTACCGGTCCAGTTTACAGCAACACCTGTGGAGAGGTCTTTGTACCACCGGGGGGTGGTGAGGTTCTTTGCCTCACCTCTAATGGCCCCCAAACATTAGCTGGACGATAATGACACACAGAAGAGAGGAAGATACACCAAGCCAATTGACAGCTCCTTTTGGAAAAATTGTACCACCGATGACATCATCAGCAAATATACCCGAACACTACCACAAGTCGCTGCACAAACAGGTAGTTTACAATGCATACAGGAGAGTTCTCAATGTGTCTAGGCAAGTTCTGCAAGCATTTCAGTGATGGCTATTGCAGAAGCTGTAGATTGGTTTTATCTTTGATTTCACCAGCACTGGGATGAAGATAGGAATTTTGGCAATAATGGCTAAAGAAAAATTATGTAACATTCCAGAAGGCACTGAAAGAAAACAATTTTCTTAACTATTTACATTGTCTTGAAGATAATTATTAAATATAATGAAAAGGAAAGGTGAAAGAAAGGAAACAGATCTGTTAACCTCCTTTTTTTCAAATTTTAAAACAAACCTCAACAGCTCTTTACCCAATTTAAATTAAACCATTTAAATAATGTGAATAAAAAAATATTTGGATCCATTTTTTTTATGAGCGCTCATCATATATCATATATGGACATACGAACATTCAAACATATAACACAAAACACAAGTGTGCACACATAATATAATACATACAACACATAACCTAATAGTAAAGGCCTTATAACTTTTTACACGTGAAATCTCCATTGCAATGTTCAAAAACTCTTTTGTCAAAAAATAGAACTGATCAGCAAAACATTAAACTAGGTCTGTATGAGCTCAAAAAACAAAATAGAATGTGGGAAAGGGCAATAATAAAATAGATAATGAAAAAAGCATCCTGGTTCTATCTCAGATGTAAGGATAGTCAAACTGGAATTTTGGATATCAGCTGATAAGGCCTTGAGTCAAATCATCTTCTTTTTGGATGTGCCCTGATATGTCTTATAAAGAATAGATCTTTTCTGTCCCAGATTAGACTTTTTATATTGGAAAGTAAAGAGAAAACAGTAGAGAAAGGAGAAATCTTACCAGCAACTTTAAGGGATACTATAGCATTAACTATATACTGACTATCGGAAAATAAATTAAATACAGAATATTTAAATATCTCAAAAGCTTGTAATACTGCATTAAGCTCTACCTTTTGAGCTGATTGTTTGGGTACTAAAAATTTTTAAGTTTTATCAGGTATAACTATTGCTGCTCTACCATTATTTGATACATCAGTGAATATATTTGAAGCATTCATGATAAGTGTTTTTCTTCTCAATTTTGGAAAAATTACAGGATGCGATGACCAAAAAGAAAATAAAGGGTTAGATGGTAAGTGGTTATCAAATGAAACATTAGATTGGACCATGATTATTGCCCAAGTATTTAACTCATTAGCTAACTCATCAATTTGATTCAGAGTATATGGAGTAAAAATTTTATTGGAAGAAATTCCAAACACTCCCTTTGCTGCTTTAATTCCTTTGAGTATTAATTATCCTAAAGCCTCAGGATACCTAGTAAGAATAGTGTAAGGAGAATAAGATAAATGTATCCATAATAATGGACCTTCTTGCCAAAATACTCCTGTAGGAATATTTTTTGTTGGTAGTACAATAAATAATAAAGGCAAACTTATATCAATTCTATCCAAATGCATATTTTCCATATATGTTTCATTGATTTTTATTGCCTTTCTTGCTTCAGGTGTTAACATGCAGGGTGAATTTTTATCTGATAGACCTTTTAGGATATCAAATAAAGGTCCCAACTCTCCTGTTGGTATACCTAGATAAGGCCTTATCCAATTAATGTCTCCTAATAACTTTTGAAAGTCGTTATGTGATTTGAGTTGATCTACTCGTATTTGAATTTTTGGTGGACTGACCATGGTTGAGGATAACAGAACTCCTAAATAATTAATTGGAAAATTTAATTGTACTTTATCTATTGCTATCTCTACATTATAATTTTTAATAAGTTTGTAAGTGTGGCATAACTTTCTAGCAATGTGTTTTTAGCTTTGTGTGCTAATAATACATCATCCATATAGTGAAATATTTGTGTTCAGAATTTTGATTTCTAAGTGGCTGGATTACTTTGTTAACATAAATATGACACATAGTTGGGCTGTTAGCCATCCCTTTAGGGAGTACTTTTCATTCATATCTCTGATCAGGACCTTCATGATTCAGTGCAGGGATAGTAAAAGCAAAACCTGGACTATCCTTAGGATGAATTATAATTGAAAAAAAAAAACAATATTTAATATCTATAACTAAAACATACCAGGTTATTGGCAAAGCAGACAATTGAGGAATCCCTGATTGAGCAGGTCCCATAATAACCATCTCATTATTAATGGCTCTAAAATCTTGCAATAGTCTCCATTTACCAGATTTCTTTTTGATGACATAAATGGGAGTATTTTGGGGATATACAGTCGGTTGTATATGTCCTTCTGCTAATTGTTGTTTTACCAGGTCATGGACTGCTTGTATCTTTTCTTCAGTCAGGGGCCACTGAGGAACCCATACTGTCTTTCTGATTTTCAGGTAATTTTTATTGTCTCAGTGGCCCTTTCTGAAAATCCAACCCATGTCTCTCTGTTCCTTGATGTATTTGTATTGGTGCTGCTATGACTTATTCTTGTTTTTCTAATCTTTTTTCTTTCCTAAAACCTTGTCTAGTCATAATAGTGGCGGCATTTTGGTTGATGTTATTTGTTAATGTCAAACCTAATTGATCTAGGACATCTCGTCCCCATAAATTTATGGGAGGATGATCCAATTCATATGGCTGTATAGTTCCTTCACATCCTTTAGGATCATTCCTATCTAATACCATTTTACTTCTATGGGGATTAGTCGCCACTTATAGGCCTCGAAGCGTTTGAGTGGCTTGTTGTAATGGCCAATGTTTTTGCCATTCTTGACGAGAGATGATGCTAATGTCTGCACCTGTATCCAGTAGCCCATTCAATTCATGCCCTTTAATATTTAGTTTTAGCATGGGGTGAGAATCTAAATTTAAAGAAAGCATAGCCAAATCTACACCTGTGGAGCCTAATCCCTTGGAACATCTTTCTACAGTACGACTGGAAAATTTATCATATAGGCTGGGTATTATTAGTAACTGTGCTATTCTATCTCCTTGTGAAATTACTGATATGTCCTTTGGAGAACTGGCTATAATTTTTATTTCACCTTCATAATCGGGATCAATCACCCCAGGACTTATCATAAGTTCTTTTAGAGTAGAAGAGCTGCATCCCAATAATAAGCCCATGGTTCCTTTGGGAAGAGGTCCTTTTACCCCTGTGGGAATGATTTGAACTCCCATCTCTGGAGTTAGTACTGATCTGGCAGAGGCACAGATGTCCAACACTGTGCTCCCTATGGTTTGTCTGATGAGGGATCTGATGGACAATGTGTCCTGGGCACTACCCTGTTGGGGTTGCTGGGTTCCTCCAGTGCTCTGTATATTTGTGGTTTGGGGCCCTGGAGCATTGGAACCCCCTGTCCATTTATTTGGCAATTGAGCCCAATGCCTTTCTCCATGATATCGTGGATAAACACATGGTCCTTGTTCATTTTTTGATAATTGAGTACCCTCTATGGTGGTTTGAGAACAGCACTCATTAGCCCAATGTCTCCCTCTATGGCATTGTGGCCAAATACCTGGTATTCTACTCCTTTGATACCTAATATTGTTAAACCCTCCTTCTATGGGCCAATTCCTTTTAAAATGTCCTGTTTCTTCACATTGGTATCATGTTCTTGGTCTGGCATCTAAAGCCTGTTTTACTGTAGCTGCCACAATTTGCCCTTGTTCATTAATATATCTGGCAACTAAAGCCTGTTTTACTGTAGCTGCCATGACTTGCTCTTGTTCATTAATGTCTCTACATAATTAAATCAATGTGTTTAAATCTTCATTTTTCCATGGTCTAATGATATCTCTGCAACAACGATTCGCTTGCTCATAAGCCAGTTGTTTTAGTAATGGCATTGCTTGTTCTGTATTCCCAAAAACTCTGGTAGCTCTTTGAATAAGCCTATCTACAAATTCAGCATAAGGTTCATTAGCTCCTTGTATTACCTTAGATAATTGACCTTGTAAACCTCCATGTTCTTGTAAAGTCTTCCATGCCTTAATTGCATCTACACCAATTTCTGCACATACACCATGATCATATGCAATTTGCTGCGGCTGATCTTCATAAGGTCCCTTTCCTAACAACATATCTAGATTTCTCTGAGGATAACCAGCTCCTGCATTTCGCCTAGCTGTCTCCTTTCAACATTCCTCATTGGCAACCTTCCATAACATGCATTGTCCTCCATTTAGCACAACATTACACATATTAGCCCAATCCACTGGCTTCATGTTCAAGTTGTTAATGGATTCGACCATGATTACATTGAAGGGTGCTTGAGGACGATAGGTTGTTACAGCCTCTTTTAGCTGCTTCACTGTTTTGAAATTTAAAGCATGGTAAACACGCTGCCCTCCTCCCTCAAATACAGGGCATGTTAATATTTGAGATCTTGTCTCAGGATCCTAACTATCAACTGCGGGAGTTGGGGGCCTCCCAGCATAAGAAAGTGGCCTTGTTAGTTGGACACTTATGTCATCTGGTGATAGAAAGGTGTTAGTAGCAGTCTCCTGTTGTAAATTTCCCCTGATGTTTTTTACTGTTTTACACTTTCTTTCTCTGTCTAACTAGCTTTAGAGGCCTTCTCTTTTACTTGAATTTTTTCCTCTGTCTGACTAGTTCGAGAGACGTTCTCTTTTACTTGAATTTTTTCTTCTGTCTGACTAAGTTGAGACACCTTCTGTTTTACTTGAATCAATATGTCTTCTTCTTCCTCTACCATTGACTGAACTGAAGGCTTTGAACTAAGCAAACAAGATATGAATGTCCACAATGGCAATGTGCCAACTGGCAGAATCCCTGGGCTTTTCTTTTCTATTCTTTTTAAATCTGCACCATGATGGTTCCATTGTGATATATTTAACAACTCCTCCTTAAAAAGCCATGGTCTACATTTTTGTATTGTATCAACAATTGCCATGACTGCTCTTGATTTTACTGGGATGCCTCCTTCCTCTAACAATTTACTTAACACTTTTTTGGTTTGTTTTTTACTAATTTTTGATCCCATATTTCTACTATAATACAAACCAACAAGATAACACCAAACAAAAAAAGAGATAGAACGAAATAAAAATGGAACAACAAAAAATTATTATAGCCTTTCTCCCTATCTGTTCCTCAGACACAAATAGTTTTTCCTCAGATGTGAGCAGTTTTTCTTCCATCTCACTCATCTCCAGGGACAGGCAACTTAAAACAAAATAGGAATCATAAAATGGCTACCCATCCTCTCGCCCTGCCCTCAAGAGCGAGCAGTTTACCTTATCAGTTACCCTCAGTCGCTCCCCATATGAGCCACCAAATGCCGCTGTCTGGCTGGGCACAATCAGAATCCACTTGTCAAAAGAAACTAACTTTATTTTTAGAACCACACACGCCAAGCAAAACAGCCTCTCAGGAAAAATCCTCAGAACCCCAACTCCCAACACCAGCTTCCCAAAAGCCTCTCCCTCCCACAAAAGCCTCTATCCACTTCTCACAATCCTCCTGCTCTTGAGGCAGATTGGCTGGGTCACGTGGGCAGAGCCAAAAAAGTCCCCCAATGAGCAGCTCCATGGTCTGAATGGGCAGGGAAACAGCCCAATAAGCATCACCGCAGAGGAGCCAATCAGCTAGATGTTGCTGGGGCTGCTGTGAGCCAATCATAAGCTGGAAGTCTGAAAGGTGGGGAAACATCTCAATGAGCATCTCCAATGAGCATCACCACAGAGGAGACAATGAGCTAGAAGTTGCTAAGGCCGCTGTGAGCCAATCATCAGCCTGCAGCTGAAAGTTTGCTGGCACCTGGAAGTTTGCTGTGGCCCCTTCGGCTGTGACTATCAACAGGATACGTATGCACCATTCACTGAAGTTAGTTTTCAGTAATAGAAAACAAATATGAATTTCAGGTGGATGAATATTTCTGAAAATAATCTTGTGAAAAGTTGATGATAAATCCACATACTTGAACATGAATGAATTTAGGGAGTGTAAATAAGACACATATATTTCATATTTTAAAAATCTGGAGAGTGTGTATGTGTGTATACACACACACACACACACAAATTTTAAAATGTAGCAACATATATGCCAATCCAAATTCACCATGAAATATACATCATTCACAGATCTAAAAATATTCAATTTACTTAACAGGGATTTATGTATAATGTTGTTCTCCTAGGAAGCTCACCCATAGGTTCAATTTTCAGTTCCAACAGCATCTAGGAGGAGTGATCTCTTCTCAAAATTTGTATCTGCCAAATCAGCTACCGCACAAAAATATACACGTGATAAAAGGTAGGATTCTTTATGTGCATATAAAATAGATGTGCTGAATAGTCTACAGTGAAAGGGAGACAGGAATTCACATATTTGTTAACTTTAAAAACACATGGAGGACTATTTCAATTAAAAATTGACTAGAATTATAACACCTACTTGCAAAAGGCAAGTCCAAATATATACCATGCCTTCTCTGAACAGCTTCTATTTCTTTTCTGTTAGGATTCTTTTTCTCCATCATATTAGGATTAGTAGTCAGATTCTAGTACAGTATGGGTTAGTGTCAGGGATTCAGTATTTCAAATGGAAAATAGGAAAATGAATCCAATGTGTATGCAAACATATGCTAAACAAAAATCTTTCCACTCTCATCCAGAAAAATGCCTTGACATTACCTTCGCCCCAAGTAAGACACAATTAGAGGAGAAGAATTAGAAAATCTGTTAATACATATCTGGAATGGAAAATGCTCAGGAGTTCACAACCTTGAAGGTGGTAGAGGAGTTTCCAAAAGTAAGGGAAAGGGTAAACACTCCAGAAACATGGAGCTCTGCTTGCCTAAAGACTTCTTGAGAAACTGCCTCTGAGGTTGGGCACTTGAAATATACGTTGTTGTCAGAAGCTTTAGCTTTCTTTGTAGTGAGACCATCAAAGCTGGGTCTTCATCTATGTGACCTGGAGGATGTTGTTTCTTATTTTCCTAATGAACATGTGGCAGCAGTTCTGAATTCTCTCTTTGTAGGTAAACTGTGGCAACTTGGGGCTAAGTGTCTCCCTGTTTGGACTGTGAACCCAGTTGGTAATCCTCCAGTTTTCGTGGTGTTTCTTGCTGCTGCACTTGGAGTTTGGTATTTGCTTCTTGAAATACAAGGATTTCAACTGGGGCACAGTGCTGGAGGGATTTCTGTCACATGTGGTGTGTCAGGGTCTGCATATAAATGCACCAAGCAGGCTTCTATCGCACATGCTTGCCCCCTTGACCATAGCAACTTGATTCTGAACATTGCCCTGAAAAATCTCCATATAACAAGATGCCTTTACATATAAGGGTCTGCTGGCTGCAGCATGTCAGTCACAAGCCATTTGGAAGCCAATGGCAGATCCCCATGGCCCCAACACAGATGTTTTATCACACACCTGCACATCACTGCTCTAGGCCCCAACTCAGCAGTCTCCAAATTACTGGCATCTCTGTTCTACACCATTCTCATGAAACCAAGTCAATCAAGGCACTGTCTTGTACACTCATGATCAACAGCATAAGATCCAAAGTTACTCCAGTGCCATCTGGTCATGGGAATTTAAAAAATGTCATGGTAATTATCTAGCCATTTTAAAGGATGAAGTTGGAGGCACTGTGGGTTTAAATTTATTCA
The DNA here is from genome assembly GCF_048772815.1 of Callospermophilus lateralis. Taxonomy (NCBI): domain Eukaryota; kingdom Metazoa; phylum Chordata; class Mammalia; order Rodentia; family Sciuridae; genus Callospermophilus; species Callospermophilus lateralis. Next base: position 71,138 of record NW_027512613.1, read on the forward strand.
GGAACCATTAAATGTTGAGGAAGTTTATTTCAATGAAAGTTCTGGAGAACTCTCAGAGGAAAGTCTTCCCAAAGAGTGACCAAAAAGTCACATGAAGCCAGGCCCATTGAGGTCTACAATATGAGGTCCATGTGAGTTTTGACTCTCAACTATTGCTGCCAAGTCTTTCAGAATGAAATCATGTGATATCCTGGCTGAGATTCCCAGTGTTCTGTGGAAAGCTACCCTGGTCCAAGATCTCAGTTTCCAAGAGCGACTCTCATGCATGGCCTCCTAAAACCCCAACACAATTCATGGCAATACTTCTCTGACGTCAGTTCTAGACCTCAGTCTCTAAGGGTATCACACCAGAGTTCAAGCCCAGGTGGACCCAGTCATCACTTCCAACCACCACACAAATAAACACAATTAAAACCAAAACACTCCCACAAGGCCCTCATCCTCTTCCATATAGACACTAATCATAACCTCTTGCTGGAGTTTTCCATGAGGGGCGCAGCCCAAGACAGTGTTCAAAAGAGCTCCCTTGCCACTTATTTTCCTAAAGTCAGCGTGGTTTTTTACCATTTTTGTTTTGGATACACACATGGAATCTTTCTTTAGATCCATGAGGTGCTGAGAATCTAAGCCACAGCATCACACAGGGCCAAGAGGCTGAATCAGACACATCCTTATCCTAAGCAATTAAACAAAGAGCGACAGGTGATGCGCATGCATTTCCATTTGAAAACAGTTTTCATCAGTCTTCCCAAATGGGTGGACTGAGGCAAAGACCTCCTGACATTCAGGTCAACAGATCAATAGGTAAGCAAAAGGCCAAAAGAAGGGTTTTTCCACTGAGACATTACTGGTCACACTGATATCTGTGTTTTCTGAGATGCTCCCATTTCCTTCAGCTATCCAGTACATGGCCATGTCACAGAGCTTGGAGGGGTACATATCTTGGACACAAATCCATAAGACTATTTTGGAGAGTGTCCAGAATTTAGGAAGAAAACCTGAACTTAGGAATTTAGTAGGTGTTGCACATCTATAAGACAAGCCACAGTCCATTAATAAATCGGGCAGGATGAATGCTGGGAAGCTTCCTAATAGACAGGACACATCCTTGATGCATTCTCTTTTCTAATGTCTTCAACCATGGACACAGTGGAATACATAGATAAAGAAACATTCACCTTGTCAAACGACCTACTATAAAGAGTCCACACCAAACCAAAAAAAACCCGCCTTTTCCACCTATTCTCAGAAAATGAGACAGAACCAAAAACTCACACCCACATCCACAAAGGCACCTCCTTTCCCCAAGTAGGTCTGTGACTATACAGTGTGTCCTCTGAATGGTGGGCCATACTATGTTACCCCAAAATGGCCTGTCTTGTCTCAGATCTGTTTTCTTTGGCCAACTCTGTGAAGTTGTGAGGATCCATTGGTGAGCCACTTTCTGCTTTCTCAGGAAGGGCCCCTCTTCAGAGCTTTTCTCGAATTTGGCCATCCTCACATCAGTAGGTACCAAGAAAGACTGACTCTGTCCTTGGTAAATCCAAACAAGTGAGACCACTGGGACTGGTACTGGGACTGGCTCTGTGTGCCTGGTTTCCTGGATCCCAAGTTCAGAGATTCCATCACCAAGAAAGTGAGGTAGGTCACTTCCTTCAGGAACTGAATGAGGTCACAGCCTTGGCAACCACTTTGTCCTAACAGATGCTTCCAAGGGTCCCATGAGATGGAGGCTGCACCTACTTCCTCTGACATTTTCATAAGTTAGAATGGTATATCAACCATAGGTACTGGGGAACAGCTCTCCACAGAGGCTTGGTTTGGTCCATCTTCTCTACATTAAGAAGAGAGATTCTGATTAAGACACAACCCTTTATCCTGACCATGTTTTTTTGCCATGGAAGATGACTTTTGCCCTCTCAGGTCGTTCATAGCATCCTACACATTCTCCAGGGATTATTTCTACATGGACCTTTGAGGTTCTCAGCAGGTGGAAGATCCATACATTCCTGTATTGTAATACCAACTCTGTCTCTGCTCTTCTGTAAAGTTAGATTGAGGAACAGTGTATGGTTAGGATTAATAACATGTTCAATATGGGTTAGGAATCATTCTGCTTGATGAACAATGTTATTGGAAACCTGCGATATTTACATGAAAATATAGGTGAAATATAAGTATTGAAATATAAATCTAGGTAAGATTTGAATCCTAGAAGGGAATTTGGCCTTTGAGTGGGATACTTAGTTTGAATTATGTTCTGCACATATGTCTCAGATAAATTGATATGCAATGGCATAGATCCTTGTACCTTCGATGATTGAATGTAGAAGAGAGCATCCAGTTAAAAAAGGGATTTTTGCTAGGATTAGGAATATAGTCGGTAGGATTACGAAGAAGATTGAGTATAGAATATGGACCAAAAGTTCTTTAGCAATAGGGTTTCTGGTAGAGATTGAATATAAATGTCAGCACATGTGAAGAGTCAGTCACAATGATGAACTGGGGAAAAAAGTAGGAAAGCAGATGTGAATAGAGAGTAGGAAATCAGGCAAATTATAAAATGAGTGAGAGGTTTAGACAGTTTCAACAGGGTGAGATTGAAAATGTAGTCTTAGGAAGAAACACATATGTAATCACCAATAGGATTGACATTTGAGAGCATTAGGCAACCTGGACATGGATGTTTTTAGTAATCCATGTTCACTTTCCATTTAGGCTTTGGGACAGTCATAAGTGTGACCTTTGCATTTTGTGTCCAGAATATTACTGTGATAAAATGTATATGTAGATCAGTTGACATGCATATTTTTTCCACCATTTCTGGGAGCAATATTTTGAAGATATAGAAATTATTGTTGGGAGTACACAGATGTGTACCATGTGTCTATCAATATATAGACAATGCATGAATAGACCATACTGTGAATAAATGATATAACTGGTTTCACTTTGAATAATGGATTGAATTGATATCTGAAAGTATACAAGAAATCTTATATTGATGTACAATCATTCATTTAAACCAGTTTTACATCTAATGGTAATATTAGTGTTATGTTTTATCATGACGGGTGTGTCAGTTTTGCTTCAAAAGTGATAATGGAAATCGAAAATAATGTGTTTGGAAAGAAGTGTCACAAAAAGAGAAGTCAAGAAACATGGAGGAATACATGTGTTCTGAAGCAAAAGTGATTGAAAGCAAAACAAATGTGTATATATTTGCTAAATTGTGGATGAAATATACATCCTATGATGTGCATTAACTGGAGAAATAGTAATGTACCAGTGTTGAATAAAAATGAACGTCAAGATACACATTATATCACATAGGAATCTTCTTGCATTGATGTTAAACTGGGTCAGTTACTGTATAAATATTAGAATTTTATTTTGGTGTTATAATACAATTTATTTTAGCACTAGCATGCCACAGAATGTAGAAGAAAGAGCAATGGATTTTTAGTTATAACACTAATAATCTAGCATTTAATGATTATTTTGGGGAGTCTAGAATTTACATAAGGCTATGCAACATAATTTTTTGTATTTAACATTCATAAAATCTTGGAATTTTGGTAATATTTCTCCTTTTTTTATTTTTTCAGTTGTTGATAGACCTTCATTTTATTTATTCGTATGTGGTGCTGAGAATATAACCCACTGCCTCACACATGCTAGACAAGCATGTTAACACTGAGTCACAAACCCAGCCCCTCCACTTTTATCTTTTCATCAAACACTCCTCTCCCTCTTCTTTACTCACTTTCTTCCTCATTTCCCCCTTCTCTCTCTTCCTTTTTCATTTTCCCTCCATAAGTATTTTTCTCTCATAGCATTACAAACAGTACTATGCTATGAAATTTACATTTAAAACTGTTTTTTATAGTCATTCTTTTCTTGAGAAAATTTAAAAATTATAACCACCTGATAAATATATTACAATACATTTATTATGCATATGTATCTATATTCATGCATATGTGTTACATATATATATATATATATATATATATATATATACATATATATTTAAAAGTACTTTGATTAGCCTGTTAGAAATAATATAGACCAAGTCTTTCTTAATTCTCAAGTCTTCCAGAATTAACATCTTACAGTGAAAATCAAATAAACATATTTAAGTAAACAGGTATCATTCTTATTTATCAATACTGATAATTTAAGGTTTTTATATCACATTTAGCTGTAATATGGCATATTAACTCTTTTGAATTAGAGAATTTTTTTTTTGAACAACCTATTATTTAAGGACCATATGCACTGACATTTTAAATGGCTTTCTTGTGATTTCACTTTCTATCAATTGCATATTAATTGCCAAATACTTATTTTAGTAATTTTCATATTCATAATTGATATAAAGTCAATTGATTAATTCTTTTTGTAAGGAGTTACTAATTACAGTAGGGACAGTATTAATAATTCTAAATCTTTATAAAAATGGTACAAAAATATTTTCATGCAAAATTATGTATAATTGCATGCTCTAAATGTTTGATTGTTGATACATATAATAAAGAGGTTTTGATGAGTCTCTTCCCCAGTAAAACAGAAAATGCAAAGATATAGTTGGGTATGTATGTCCAAACAAACATATGGAAAAATACACATTATCATCTAGAAACTATTAAATAAAAGATGAAAAGAACAATCCAACACATTGTACCAACTTGTCAGATGAGGTAGTATTCTGGAAGAATAGCCTAAGTCTAGACCTGGTCCATGACAAAATATTCACAAAAAAATAAAATATGAAAAATATAGGAAATGCTATGAGTTTTTCTTGAAGGTAAGTGGATTATCCTTTAATCTCAATTATGTGCATTTTTAAAAGCCAGTTTTCTGGTAAAATAAATTTGTGATAGTTACAAGTACACAAAACAAAGTTTCTGCTTAGCAAAATGAATGCATCTCAACTCTTTTTTAGCTGATTTCTTCCCACTCAACTTTAAACCTTTATTTATTTATTTTTTATTGGTTGTTCAAAACATTACAAAGCTCATCCTATATCATCTTTCATACATTTGACTCAATTGGGTTATGAACTCCCAATTTTCCCCAAATACGAGTTGCAGAATCACATCGGTTACACATTCACATTTTTACATGATGTCATATTAGTGACTGTTGTATTCTGCTACATTTCCTATCCCCTACTATCCCCTACTATACCCCCTCCCATCCCCTCCCATCTTCTTTCTCTACCTCATCTGCTGTTGTTCACTTCTCTCCCTTGCCCCACCTTTCCCCAATTTTCCCTACCCCATTGTTTGAAGATGCTATCCTACTTCCATTGCATGCTTTTAGCCCCTTTTTCAAATATAAGAAAGTTGTAATTTTGAGGATTGGTTTCTGTGTCCTCTATTCTGTACCATTGTTCCACCTGCCTATTTTGTTACCAGTACCACACTGTTTTTGTTACTATTGCTTTTAGTACAGTTTGAACTCTGGTATCACTATACCTCCAGATTCATATTTTCTGTTTAGAGTTGCTTTTGCTATTCTGGGTCTTTTGTTTTTCCATCTTCTAAGATCTTCTTCTCTCTCTCTCTTTAGGGTTCTGTAGTTTTCAGTATATAAAACTTTCACGTCTTTTGTTAGGTTGATTCCCAAGTATCTTATTTTATTTGAGGATATTGTGAATGGAGTGGTTTTCCTCATTTCCATTTCAGAAGTTGTGTTGCTGACATACAGGAATGCCTTTCATTTATGCGTGTTAATTTTATATTCTGCCACTTTGCTGAATTCATTTATTAACTCTAGCCGTTTCATTGTAGACCCTTTGGGGTCTGTTAAATATATTTTCATGACATCTGCAAATAGCGATAATTTAAATACTTCTTTTCCTATTTTTATGCCTTTAATTTTTTTTGTCTGTCTAATTGTTCTGGCTAGTATTTCAAGAACTAAATTGAATAGAAGTGGTGATAGAGGGCATCCCTGTTTTGTTCCAGATTTTAGAGGGAATGCCTTCAGTTTTTCCACATTTAGGATGATGCTAGCCTGAGGTTTAGCATATATAGCTTTTACAATGTTGAGGTAAGTTCCTGTTATCCCTAGTTTTTCTAGTGTTTTGAACATAAAGTGATGCTGAACTTTGTCAAATGTTTTTTCTGCATCTATTGAGATGATCATATGGTTCTTGTCTTTATGTCTATTGATGTGGTGAATGGCATTTATTGATTTCCGTATATTGAACAAGCCTTGCATCCCACGGATGAATCTTACTTGATCATGGTGCACAATTTTTTTGATATGCTTTTGTATTCGATTCGCCAGGATTTTATTGACAAGTTTTGCATCGAAGTTCATTAGAGATATTGGTCTGTAGTTTTCTTTCTTTGAAGTGTCTTTGTCTGGTTTCGGGATCAGGGTGATTTATCCTCATAGAATAAATTTGGAAAAGCTCCTTCTTTTTGTTTTTCTTGAAATAGCTTGAAAAATATTGGTATTAATTCTTCTTTAAAGGTTTTGTAGAACTCCGCTGTATACCCATCCGGTCCATGGCTTCTTTTGGTTGGTAGTTTTTGATGGCTTCTTTCATTTCTTCCTTTGTTATTGGTCTGTTTAAATTGCGTGTGTCTTCCTGACTCAATCTGGGCAGATCTTATGACTTAAAAAATTCATCGATATCTTCACTATCTTCTATTTTATTGGAATATAGTGTTTCAAAATACTTTCTAATTATCTTCTGTATTTCTGTAGTGTCTGTTGTGATATTGCCTGTTTCATCCCGTATGTTAGTAATTTGAATTCTCTCTCTTCTTCTCTTCATTAGCATGGCTGTGGGCCTGTCAATCTTATTTATTTTTTCAAAGAACCAACTTTTAGTTTTATCAAATTTCTAAATTTTTTTTTGTTTCAATTTTGTTGATTTCTGCTCTAAATTTAATTATTTCTTGTCTTCTACTACATTTGCTGTTGTTTTGCTCTTCCTTTTCTAGGTTTTTGAGGTGTAGTGTGAGTTCATTTATTTGTTGATTTTTTTCTTTTTTTGAGGAAAGAACTCCAAGAAATGAACTTCCCTCTTAAACTGCTTTCATTGTGTCCCATCGATTCTGGTATGTTGTGTCTGTATTGTCATTTGTCTCTAAGAATTTTTTTTATCTCCTCCATTATGTCTTCTGTAACCCAGTGATCATTCAGTAGCATGTTGTTCATTTTCCATGTGATGTAGGATTTTTCCTTCCTTCTTTCATCATTGATTTCCAGTTTCATTCCATTATTATCAGATATAGTGCATGGTATAATCTCCATGCTTTTATATTTACTAAGAATTGCCCTATGGCATAATATATGGTCTATCTTTGAGTAGGATCCATGTGAAACTGAGAAGAACGTGTATCCACTTGATGATGGCTGATATATTCTATATATGTCGTTCAAGTCTAGGTTACAAATTGTGCTGTTGAGTTTGATAGTTTCTTTATTCAGTTCTTGTCTAGAGAATCTGTCTAATGCCGAGAGTGGTGTCTTAAAGTCACCCATAATTATTGTGTTGTAGTCTATTTGGCTATTGAACTTGAGGAGAGTTTGTTTTATGAACATTGCAGCTCCATTGCTTGGTGCATACAAATTCATAATTGTTATGTCTTGTTGGTGGATGGTTTCTTTTAACAGAATATAGTGTCCTTCTTTATCCCTTTTGATTAACTTAGGTTTGAAGTTGATTTTATTCCACATGAGTATGGCCACTCCTTCTTGCTTCTGAGGGCCATGTGAGTGGTATGATTTTTCCCAACCTTTTACCTTCACCCTGTGTATGTCTTTTCCTATCATATGAGTCTCCTTAAGGCAGCATATTGTTGGATTTATTTTTTTTGATCCAGGTTACTAGCCCATTCTCTTGATTGGTGAATATAATCCATTAACATTTAAGGTTACAATTGAAATATGATTTGTTCTTCCAATCATGTTTATTTATTTATTATGTTTTAATTTGGCTAGTTTTTACTTTTTTGGTTATTTTCCTCCCCCTTTACTGAGATACCACCTGCTGTTAGTTTTCGGCACTATTTATCAATTCCTCTTCTTGTAGTATTTTGCTCAAAATGCTTTGCAGTGCTGGTTTTCTGGCTGCGAATTCTTTTAGCTTTTGTTTATTGTGAAAGACTTTAATTTCGTTTTCAAATCTGAACCTTAATTTTGCTGGATACAGTATTCTTGGTTGGAATCCATTATTTTTCAGCATTTGAAATACATTGTTCAAGGATCTTCTCGCTTTCAAAGTCTGTGATGAAAAATCAGTCATTAACCTAATTGGTTTTCCCCTGAATGTAATCTGCCTCCTTTCTCTTATAGTGTTTAATATTCTCTCCTTGTTCTGTATGTTGGCTATCTTCATAATTATATGTCTTGGAGTTTGTCTATTATGATTTTGAATGTTTGGGGTCCTGTAGGCTTCCAGGATTTGACAATCCAATCCATCTTTCATCTCTGGGATGTTTTCTAGAATTATTTTATTTAATATGTTCTCCATTCCTTTGGTTTGAATCTCTATGCCTTCTTCTATCCCAATGACTCTCATTTTTTATGACATCCAATATCTCTTGAATAGATTGCTAGTGGGATTTAAGCCTCTTTTCTGTGTTGATTATATTCTTTTCAAGTTGATAAACTTTGTCTTCATTATCTGATATTCTGACTTCTGCTTGATCTAGTCTATTTGTAATATTCTCGTTTGAGTTTTTAATTTGGTTAATACTTTCCTGCATTTCTAGTATTACTGTTTGATTTCTTTTAAGATCTCTATCTCCTGGTAAAGCTCGTTGTTTGCCATTTGAGTTTGTTTGTTTAATTCATTTTCAAAATATACTTTTATTGCTTGGACTTGCTGCCTCATGTCTTCTCTAATATTCCTTTCCATCTGAGTTAGGAATGCCTTAAGTTCTTTCCCTATCCCTGTTTCTGATGCTTCTAGGTCCTCCTGTAGAATTAAGTTGTCCTGCATTGTTTGTACTCCTTTCTTTCCCTTGTTTTTTCATGATGCTCATGTTACTTTCCAGCTCTATTTGATTGCTGTGTTTCTGTTTTATTCTATAGATTTGTTTCGGTGTTGTGTATCTCTGTTGTCTCTCCTTTGTGTTGGTAGACTATGCCTGCTAAAGTGGATTCCACTTGTAGGGAATTCCGAAGGCCGAGCTCCAGTGACGTCACCCCTCTGCTTTGGCGGGCCCAGGCTCCTTGCCGAAATGTTCGAATACGGGGATGGAACTGGACTGTCTCCAGTTGGTTTCAGCTCTAGGTCACTGGCGGGTGGGCAATCACTAGCCACCCAGTGGCGCAGTCGGTCTCCTGCGCGCCGGTGTTCTCCAGACGCCCAGTCACGCGGACAGCAGGTGGACTGTCACCTGCGCTTCTGTGTTCTCCAGCTTCCCAGTCACAAGAGCCTGGCCTCTAGTCCCCTGGTTTCTCCTGCTAGTCCTGGTTTCTCCTGCTAGACTAGATTTCCCCTGAGTGATGCTTCTCTGCAGTTCAATCTGTATTCTGGGCCTGTCATTTGTTGGGTGTGGAGGGTGTCTATTGGAACCCAGACACTCTATTGTTTTGAGGATCAGTCAGACCGGATCTCCGGTTGCACATTTGGCTTGTTTTTCAGACCCAATTACCAGATCTCAGTGCTAAAAATCTTTCTTATAGGTTTTGGTGCACCCCCATTTTGCTGTAAGTTCTTAACAAGATAGTTTTTTGTGGTTCTATCTCGTTATTCACCTGTGCAGTGGCGCGTTACACTGGGTGTGATGCACTCTATTCGTGGCCATCAGGCAATGATGAAATATTATGCTTTGTATGCAGCATTTACTGAAGTTAGTTTTCAGTATTAGGAAACAAATATGTATTTCAGGTGAATGAATAATCTGAATTTCTGAGAATAATCTTGTGAAAAGTTGATTATAAATCCACATACGTGAATATGAATGATTTTAGGGAGTGTATAATAAGACACATATATTTGATATTTTGAAAAATCTGGAGAGTGATATATATATATATACACACAGAAACACACTCACAGACATTAAAAAGTAGCAATATATATGCCAATCGAAATTCAAAATGAAATATATATCCTTCACATATCCAAAAAAATACATTTTACTGAAAATGGATTTATGTATAATGTTGTTCAACTAGGAGGCTCACCCATAGGTTGAAATTTCAGTTCCAAAAGGGTTTAGGAGGAGTGATCTCTTCTCACAATTTGTATCTGCCAAGTCAGCCACCTCAGAAGAAAGTCTGTGTGATACCAGGTACTATTCTATATGAGCATATAAAAATACATGTGCTGAATAGGTGACAGAGAAAGGGGAGAGGAATTCACATATTTGTTAACGTTAAAAACACATGGAGAAATATTTCAATAAACATTGACTATATTTATAACTCCAACCCCATATAATGCAAAAGGGAAGTCCAAGTATACACCATGCCTTCTCTGAACTGTTTGTATTTCCATTCTGTTAGGGTTACTATTCTCCATCATATTAGGATTAGTAGTCAGAGTCTAGTAGGTTATGGATTAGTGTCAGAGATTCAGTATTTCGAATAGAAAATAGGAAAATAAACCCATTGTGTTTGCAAATATGTGTGATACAAAAATCTTCCCACTCTCATTCAGAACAATGCCTTGACATTACCTTCTCCCCTAATAAGACACAATTAGAGGAGAAGAGTTAGAAAATCTGTGAATACATATCTGGAATGGAATATTCTCGGTGTTCACAAGCTTGGAGGTGGTAGAGGAGTTTCCAAAAGTAAGGGACAGGGTAAACACTCCACAAACATGGAGCTCTGCAGGCCTAAAGACATATTGAGAAACTGCCTCTGAGTTTGGGCACTTAAAATGTATGTTGTTTTCCGAAGCTTTAGCTTCCTCTATAGTGAGAGCATCAAAACTGGTCTGCATCTATGTGACCTGGGGGACATGGTATCTTATTTTCCAATGAACATGAGGCAGCAGTGCTGAATTCTCACTTTGTAGGTAAACTGTGGCAACTGGAGTCTAAGGGTCAATCTGTGTGGACTGTGAAGCTAATTGATCATGCTCTACTTTTCTTAGTAGAGCACTGGGAGTTTGTTATTTGCTTCACAATACAAGGAGTTCAACTTGGTCAGAGTGCTGGAGGGAGTTCTGTCACATGTGGTGCCTCAGGGTCTGCAGGAGAATGCACCAGTCAGGCTTCTATTTCACATAGTTTGACCCCTTGACCATAGCATCCTGATTCTGAACATTGCCCTGAAACCTCTCCATATAACAAGATGCCTTTACATATAAGGGTCTGCTTGCTGCACCATGTCAGTTACAAGCCATTTGGAAGCCAATGGCAGATCTACATGGCCCCAACACAGATGTTTTATCACACACCTGCCCACCACTGTTCTAGGCCCACTACTCAGCAGGCTCCAACTTACTGGCATCTCTGTTCTACACCATTTTTAAGAAACGCAGTCAATCAAGGCACTGTCTGGTATACTCATGATCAGCAACTGGACATCAAAAAGTTCTCCAGTGCCACCTGGTCATGAAAATTTCAAAAATTCCATGGTATTTCTCTAGCCATTTTTCAAGGATGAAGTTGGAGGCACTATGATTTTCAATTCACTCAGGAACCTTTAAATGTTGAGGAAGCTCATTTCAATGAAAGCTCTGGAGAACACTCACAGGCAAGGCTTCCCAAAGGGTCGCCAAAAGGTCACATGAAGCCAGGCCCATTGAGGTCTGCAATGTGAGATCATGTGTGTTTTGCCTCTCAACTATGGCTGCCAAGTCTTTCAGAATAAAATCATGTGATATTCTGGCTGAGATTCCTCGTGCCTTGTGGAAAGCCTTTCTGGGCACAGATCTCAGTTTCAAAGGGCGACTGTCATTCATGGCCTCCTAAAATCCCAACACAACTCATGGCAATAATTCTCTGAGGTCAGTTCCAGAACTCAGTCTCTAAAGGGAATCACACCAGAGTTCAAGACCAGGTGGAGCCAGTCATCTTTTTCAACCGCCACACAAACTTCCAAAATTAAAACCCAAACACTCCCACAAGGCCCTCATCTTCTTCCATATAGATACTCATTATAAACTCTGGCTGGAGGTTTCCATGAGGGATGCAGAACAAGATAGTGTCCAAAGTTAGCTCCCTTGCCCCTCATTTGCCTAAAGTCGGGGTGGCCTGAACACCTTCCTGTGAACCTGGAGTGATCAAATAGTGTGCCGTTAATACTGCTCTGCTTCTCCAATTTGAGGACGACTGACTGTGGGGTTTAGATTCTTTATGTGAATTGGAAGCATGAGAAAATGCAAGCACCTTTGGGCTTGCCTCTCCTTGGCTTTAAAGAATGCATTTGACCCAAAGAATCCCTCTTCTCACTTGATGGAGGTCAGGAACCTTACAGAGGAAGGCAAGAGACTTCATCCGCAATGACTGCTCTTTTGATCATTTTGGTTTTGGATGAACACATGGGATCCATCAGGTGCTGAGAATCTAACCACAGCCTCACACAGGGCCAAGAGGCTGTTTCAGACAAATCCATTTCCAAAGCAATTAAGCAAAGAGCTACAGGTGATGTCCATTCATTTCCATTTGAAAACTTTTTTCTTCAGGCTTCACAAAGAATTGGCCTGTGGTAAATACCTTCCTGATATTCAGGGCAACAGAACAATAGGTAAGCAAAAAGCCCAAATCAGGGTTTCTCCACTGAGACTTTCCTGGTCACACTAGCTACCCACTACATGGCCATATAACAGAGCTTTTAGGTGGTAAATATCTTGGACACAAAACCATGAAGCTATTCTGCAGAGTGTCCAGAATTCAGAAAGAAAACAGAAACTTATGAAGATATCAGGTGTTGCCCTTTGATAACAAAAGCCACAGTCCATTTATAAATTGGGCAAGATGAATGCTGGGAAGCTTTCTACTAGACAGGACACATCCTTTGATGCATTCTTATTTCTAATGTCTACAACCACGGACACAGTGGGATACACAGACATAGAAGCACTCGCATTGCAAAACGACTAACTAGAAACAGTCCACGCCAATCCAAACAAACAGTCTTTCCTACCTATTCTCAGAACATGAGACAAGACCATGAACATACACCCACACCCACAAAGGCACCACCTTTGCTCCAAGTAGTTCTGTGATTACCCAGAGTGTCCTCTGAATGGTGGGCCATACTATATTCCCCCCAAATGGCCTGTCGTGTCTCAAATCTGGTCTCCTTGGCCAATTCTGTGAAGTTGTCATTAGCCATGGGTGAGCCACTACCTGCTTTCTCAGGAAAGGCCCCTCTTCAGAGCTTTTCTGGCATTTGAACATCCTCACATCTGTAGGCACTAAGAAAGACTGACTCTGTCCTTGGTAAATTGAAGCAAGTGAGACCACTGGGCCTGGGACTGCGACTGGCTCTGGGTGCCATTCTTCCTGGATCCCAAGTTCAGAGAGTTCCATCAGAAAGGAAGTGAGGTGAGGTCACTTCCTTCAGAAACTGAATGAGGTCACTGCTTTGGCAACAACTTTGTCCAAATAGTTACTTCTAAGGGCCCATGAGATGGAGGCTGTTCCTACTTTCTGTAACACTTTCAAAAGTTAGAATGGTATATCAACCATAGGCACCTGGGAACACCTCTTCACACAGGCCTGGTTTGGTCTATCTTCTCTACATTAAGTTGATAGAGGCTGATACAGACACATCCCTTCATCCTCACCAGGTTGTTTGCCATGGAAGATGACTTTTGCTCTCTCGGGAACTTCACAGCTGCCTACATCTTCTCCAGGGATTATTTCTACATGGACCTTTGATGTTCTCAGCAGGTGGAAGATTCCCTACATTCCGGTATTTAAAGAGAAACTCTGTCCCTCCTCTTCTGTAAAGTTAGATTGAGGTAACAGTGTATATTTAGGGTTAATAACATGTTCGATTTGGGTTAGGAATCTCTCTGCCGGATGAATAATGGTATTGGGAACCTGTGATATTTACAAGAATATATAGGTGAAATATAAGTATGAAAACAGAAATGTAGGTAAGATATGAAGCCAGAAGGGCATTGGGCCCTTGAGTGGGATACTTAGGTTTGAATTATGTTCTGCACATGTGTCTCAGATGAATTGATATAAAATGGCATAGGACCTTTTACCTTGAATGATTGATTGTTGAAGAGAACATCGAGTTAAAAAGTGATAGTCAGTAGGATTAGTAAGATAGTCAGTAGGTTTATAAAGAAGAGTGAGTATAGGATTTGGACCAAAAGTTCTTTAGCAATAGAGTTTCGGGTAGAGAGTGAATGTAAATGTCAGCATATGTGAAGTATGAGTCACAATGATGAACTAGGGAAAATATGTAGGAAAGCAGATATCAATAGAGATATTAGGAAATCAGGCAAAGTGTAAAGTGAGTGATAGAATTAGACATTTCCAACAGGCTTGAGGTTGAATATATAATCTTAGGAAGAAACAAATATGTAGTCATCAATAAGATTGACATTTGAGAGCATTAGGTAACCAGGACATGGTTGTTTTTGGTAATCCATGCTCACTTTCCATTTAGGCTTTGATACAATCATGAGTTTGACCTTTGCTTTTTGTGTCCAGAATATTACTGTGATAAAATGTATATATAGATAAGGTGACATCAGTATTTCTTCCACCATTTCTGGGAGCAATATTTTGAAGAGGTACAAATTAGTAATGGGGGGACAAATAGGTGTACACTGTGTTTATGAATATAGAGATAATGCATTAATAGACCATACAGTGAATAAATAACATAACTGGTTCCAACTTTAAATAATGGATTGAATTGAAATGTGAAAATATACAGGAAATTTTATATTGATATGCATACATTCATTCCAACCAGTTTTACATCTAATGGTAATATTAATGTTATAGTTTATCATGAAGGGTGTGTGAGGTTAGCTTCAAAATTGATTATGGAAATCGAAAATAATGTGTTTGGAAAGAAGTCTCATGAAAAGACCAGTCAAGTAACATGGAAGAATTCATGTGTTCTGAAGCAGGAAGTGAAACAAATTCTTATTAATTTGCTAACTTGTGGATGAAATATATGTCCTATGATGTGCAAAAACTGAAGAAATACTAATGTACCAGTGTTGAATTAAAATAAAGGTCAAAATAGACATTAAGTCCCATAGGAATCTACTTGCATTGATGTTAAACTGGATCTGTTACTGTAAAAATATTAGGATTTGTAAGCACCATTGATTGAAGTTAGTTCTCATACTGGGAAACAAATATGTATTTCAGGTAGATGAATATTTCTGAGAATAATCTTGTGAAAAGTTGATTATAAATCCACATACATGAACATGAATGAATTGATGGAGTGTATATAAGAGACATATATTTCATATTTTATAAAATCTGGAGAGTGTGTGTGTGTATATATATATATATATATATATATATATATATATATATATATATATACAGAAAAACACAAAAATACATTAAAAAGTATCAATATATATGCCAAACGTAATTTATCAGTAATATATATCATCCACAGATGAAAATATATTTATTTTACTGAACATGGATTTATGTATAAATTGTTCTACTGGGAAGCTCACCCATAGTTTTAATTTTCAGTTCCACCAGCGTTTACGAGATCTCTTCTCACAACC
The DNA here is from genome assembly GCF_048772815.1 of Callospermophilus lateralis. NCBI lineage: Eukaryota > Metazoa > Chordata > Mammalia > Rodentia > Sciuridae > Callospermophilus > Callospermophilus lateralis. Next base: position 86,799 of record NW_027512613.1, read on the forward strand.
TGTTTCTGCCCAGTCAGCCAACTCAAAAAAATGTACGTGTGAGACCACGTAGGATTCTATATTTGCATATAAAAATACATGTGCTGAGTAGGCTACATAGAAAGGAAGACAGGAATTTACATATGTGTTAACATTAAAAACACATGGAGGACTATTTCAATTAAAAATTGAGTAGATTTAGAATACCTACCCTCTATCATGCAAAAAGGAAGTCCAACAATACACCATGCCTGCTGTAAACTGCTTGTATTTTCATTCTGTTTGGGTATTTTTCTCCATCATATTAGGATTAGTAGTCAGAGTCTAGTAGGGTATGAGATAGTGTCAAGAATTCAGTATTTCAAATGGAAAATTGTAAAATGAATCAATGTGTATGCAAATGTGTGCTACACAAAAATTTTCCCACTCTCATTCAGAACAATGCCTTGACATTACCTTCACCCCAAGTAAGACACATTTAGAGGAGAAGAGTTAGACAATCTTTGAATGCATATCTGAAATGAAAAATGTTCAGGAGTTCACAACCTTGGAGTTGGTAGAGGAGTTTCCAAAAGTAAGGGAAAGTGTAAAATCTCCACAAACATGGAGATTTACCAGCCTAAAGACTTCTGGAGAAACTGCCTCTAGGTTGGGCACTTGAAATATATGTTGTTGTCAGGAGCTTTAGCTTCCTTTCTAGTGAGACAATCAAAGCTTGGTCTGCACATCTGTGACCTGGAGGACATGGTTTATAATTCTCCAATGAACATGAAGCAGCAGTGTTGATTTCTCTCTTTGTAGGTAAACTATGGCCACTGGGTCTAAGTGTCTCCCCATGTAGACTGCTAAGCCATTAGGTCATCCTCCACTTTTCAAAACGTTTCTTGATACTGCACTCGGAGTTTGGTATTTGCTTCATGAAATACAAGGAGTTCAACTGGGACAAAGAGCTGGAGGAAGTTCTTTCACGTGTGGTGGGTCAGGGTCTGCAGGAAAATGCACCAACAGGGCTTGTATACCACATAGGTTGCTCCCTTGACCATAGAAACCTGATTTTGAACATTGCCCTGAAACCTCTCTATATAACCAGATGTCTTTACATACAGGATCTGCTGGCTGCACCATGTCAGTCTCAAGCCATTTGGAAGCCAATGGCAGATCCACATGACCCCACCAAAGATGTTTTATCACACACTTGCTCACCCCCGCTCTGGGCCCATTACTCAACAGGCTTCAAATGACTGGCATCTCTTTTCTACACCATTTTCATGAAAACCAGTCAATCAACACACTGTCTGGTACACTCATGATCAGCAACTGGACATCCAAATGTTCTCCAGTGCCACCTGGTCAAGGAAATTTCAAAAATTTCATGGTATTTATCTAGCCAATTTTCAAGGATGAAGTTGGAGACACTGTGGGTTTCAATTCATTCAGAAATTATTTAATGGTGAGGAAGCTCATTTCAATGAAAGCTCTGGAGAACTGTCACAGGCAAGGCTTCCCAAAGAGTGGCCAAAAGGTCACATGAAGCAAGGCCCATTGAGGTCTACAATGGAGGTCCATGTGTGTTTTGACTATCAAATATGTCTGACAAGTTTTTCAGAATAAAATTGTGTGATATCCTCCTGAGATTCCCAGTGCTCTGTGGAAAGCGACACTGGGCCTAGATCTCAGTTTCCAAGGGTGACTCTCATGCGTGGCCTCCTAAATCCCAACACAATTCATGGCAATATTTCTCTGAGGTAAGTTCCAGAACTCAGTCTCTAAGGGGAATGACACCATAGTTCAAGCCCATTTGGATCCAGTCATCTCTTCCAACCGCCACACGAATGACCACAATTAAAACCAAAACACTCCCACATGGCCCTCATCTTGTTAAATATAGACACTCATCATAAACTCTGGCTGGAGGTTTCCATGCGGGACGCATCCCAAGACAGTGTCCAAAATATTCTCCCTTGCCCCTCATTTGCCTAAAGTCAGGGTGGCCTGGACACCCTTCCTGTGAACCAGAAGTGATCAAATAGGCCTGCCGTTAATACTGCTCTGCTTCTCCAATTTGAGCACTATTGACTCTCAGGTATAGATTTTTTTATGTGATTTGGAGTCACGAGAAAACACAAGCACCTCTGCAGGACTTTGAAAAACTCATTTGACCAAAAGGATCCCTGTCTCACTTGATAGAGGTCAGGTTCCTAACAGAGGAAGGCAAGAGACTCATCCACAATTACTGAATTTTTGCCATTATGGTTTTGATTGCACACATGGTATCTATCTTTAGATCCATCATGTGCTGAAAATTTAAGCCACAACCTCATACAGGGCTAGGAGGCTGATTCAAACACATCCCTTTCCAAAGCAAAGAACCACAAGTTATTCCCATTTATTTCCATTTTAAAACTGTTTTATTCAGGCTTCACAAAGGGGTGGCCTGAGGCAAAGACCTTCCTGACATTCAGGGCAACAGAACAATAGGTAAGCAAATGAACCAAAATATGGGTTCTTCACTGAGCGTTTACTGGTCACAATGATGTCTGAGTTTTCTAAGATGTTCCCATTTCCTATAGCTATCAAGTACATGGCCATGTCACAGAGCTTGGGGGTGGTATGTATCTTGGACACAAAACTATGAGGCTATTCTGGAGAGTGGCCAGAATTCAGGAAGAAAACAGGAACTTAGGAAGTTAGTAGGTGTTGCCCATCCATAAGGAAAGCCACAGTCCATTCATCAACTAGGCCTGATGAATGCTGGAAAGTTTTCCACTAGACAGGACACATACATTGATACATTCTCTTTTCGAATGTCTACAACCATGGACAGAGTGGGATACACAGACATAGAAGCACTCGCCTAGTCAAACGACTTTCTAGAAACAGTCCACTCCAATCAAAACAACAGCCTTTCCTACCTATTCTCAGAACATGAGACAAAACCACAAACTCACACCCACACCCACAAAGGCACCTCCTTAACTCAAGTAGGTCTGTGACTATCCGGAGTGTCCTCTGAATAGTGGGCCATACTATGTTCCCCTAAAATGGCCTGTACTGTCTCAGATCTGGTCTCCTTGGCCAACTCTGTGAAGTTGTCAACAGCCAGCGGTGAACCACTACCTGCTTTCTCAGTAAAGGCCCCTCTTCAGAGCTCTTCAGGCATTTGGCAATCCTCATATCAGTAGGTACCAAGGAAGACTGACTCTGTCCTTGGTAAATCCAAACAAGTGAGACCACTGGGATTGGGACTTGGACTGGCTCTCGGTGCCTGGCTTCCTGGATCCCAAATTCAGAGATTTCCATCACCAGGAAAGTGAGGTGAGGTCACTTCCTTCAGGAACTGAATGAGGTCACTGCCTTGGCAACCACTTTGTCCTACCAGATTCATCCAAGGTTCCCATGAGATGGAGGCTGCCACTACTTCCTGTGACACTTTCAGAAGTTAGAATGGTATATCAACCATAGGCACCTGGGAACAGCTCTCCACACAGGCATGGTTTGATCAATCTTCTCTACATTAAGAAAGGAGAGGCTGATTCAGACACATCCCTTAATACTGACCAGGTTGTTTGTCATGGAAGATGACTTTTGCTCTATTAGGTCCTTCATAGCTGCCTGCAACTTCTCCAGGGTATCATTTCTGCTTGTACCTTTGATGTTCTCAGCAGGTGGAAGAGCCCCTACATTACTGTATTGTAAGACAAACTCTCTCCCGGCTCTTCTGTACAGTTAGTTTGAGGGTACAGTGTAAGGTTAGAGTAATAACAGGTTTGATTTAGGTTAGAAATCATACTGAGGAATGAACAATGGTATTGGGAACTCGCGATATTTACGAGAATATATAGGTGAAATATAAGTATGAAAACAGAAATCTAGATAAGGTTTGAATCCAAGAAGGGCATTGGGCTGTTGATTGGGATACTTAGCTTTGAATTATATTCTGCACAGATGTCTCAGATAAATTGATATACAATGGCATAGGACCTTGTACCTTGGATGATTGATTGTCAAAGAGAATTTCCAGTCAAAAAGGGATAGTCGGTAGGATTAGGAAGATAGTTGGTAGGTATAGAAAAAAGAGTGAGTATAGGATTTCGAACAAAAGTTCTGTAGCAATAGGGTTTCGGATAGAGAGTGAATGTAAATTTCAGCACATGTAAAGAGTCAGTCACAATGATGAACTCAGGAAAATATGTATGAAAGCAGATATCAATGGAGACATTAGGAAATCAGGAAAAGCATAAAGTGAGGGTTAGTATTAGTCATTTTCAACAGGGTTGAGGTTGAATATATAATCTTAGAAAGCAACAAATATGTAGTCACCAATAGGATTGATTTGTGAGCATTAAGCAACCTGGAAATGGATGTTTTTAGAAATCCATGCTCACTTTCCATTTAGGATTTGGTGAAAGGTTAATAAGATAGGTACTTGTCACTTCCTGTTTTTCTGTATGCTTAACAAAATACTGTTGAAACCTTGAGGACTGTTTGCTAATTTTTTCCCCAGAATGTGCTGTCCCCGACTGCCAAACAGAGAATGTACACCCTCACCTGTTTGCACGCAAACCGCCCACTCGCCCTGACCCATCAATAAGCTTCCCTCCCTGCCCTCTTCAAGGAAAGTATATAAGCTCTGCTTAAGCTGTTCTCATTGCTCTCTGCTCTATTCAAGTGAGCACTGAGCCCCAGATTGCTAGACTCCCAATAAACCCAGGGTAACTTTTGATGTGGAGGGGACCCCAGTAAACTTTGAAGTGGATACAGGGGCAGTATACTTAGTCCTTAAGGCCCCACTGGGCCCTCTATCAAATAAAAGCTCTCTAGTTCAAAGTGCTAACACCAGTAAATATGGGAATTAGACAACTAAGAAAACCATGGACATGAGGAAAGGAAAAATCCATCACTCCTTCCTAATAATCCCAGAATGCCTGGCCCCATTGATGGGCAGAGATCTGCTCACCAAGCTCCGGGCCAAAATGACTTTTAACCATGAAGGCCCCAAAATGATATTTCTAAATCCTTTAGTATAAACTCCTATATTCACGGCTTTAAATATGTCAGTAGAAGATGAACAGCAACTCTTCACACCCCCCAAGACTGATCAAACAGGCAAGCTACCCCAGAAAAGGATAACAGATTACCCAGATGCCTGGAAAAACACTGCTGGGTTAGGACTAGCCATGAAACAACCTCCAAAAACAGTGGAGTTCAAAACCTCAGGCTCCCCAATCAATGTCAAAAAATATCCTCTGAGCAAAAAAGCTAAAGATGGGATAAGGCCCCATATTCAGAAATATCTGGCCTTAGGGTCCTAAGGCCTTGTCAATCATCCTAAAACACTCCCCCGCTACCAGTATAAAAAGCCAGGAGCCGGGGACTATCCCCCATTAAAGACATAAGAGAGACCTACAACAGAGTGTAGGACATTCACCCCAGTGTACCTAATCTGTACAATCTGCTTATCACTCTGAACCCTGAGAGGAAATGGTATAGTGTTCTGGACTTAAAAGATGCTTTCTTTTGCTTGCCTCTGCATAAATATAGTCAGTTGCTGTTTGCTTGCTAGTGGGTAGACCCAGAAACTGGAACGTGTGGTCAACTAACTTGGACTAGACTCCCCAAAATGGTTGAAAAACTCCCCCACTCTCTTTGATGAAGCCCTCCAAAGAGATCTCAACAGCTTCAGAACTACGCACCCCGAAGTCACCCAGCTTCAATACGTGGATGACCTGCTACTGGCACCCAACACCAAGGATATCTGTGAATCTGGGACCCAAGCAGTATTATGTGAGCTTCCTCAACTCGGGTATAGAGCTTCTTCCTAAAAGGCCCAAATTTGCCAGCAAGAAGTAATCTTCCTGGGCTATTCCTTTAGGGGCAGTAAACGATGGCTCACTGAGCCCAGAAATCAAACGGTTGTGCAGAAACCACCCCCATCTAACAGCAGACAACACAGAGAGTTTCTTGGGACTGCTGGGTTTTGCAGGTTAAGGATTCCTGTGTTTGGGTCCTTAACTTCTCATTTACACCCACTGTTAAAGGAGATGCCCAATTCTAATGGACCCCTGAGATCCAGCAAGCTTTTGATAATATCTAAGGACACTGACACTGTACTCCTCAACTTCACTGAGCAAAGCCTGAAATTTCAGAAAGCCCTACACTACGTTAAAAATGTACATCAGTTCACTCACCTTGGTTCAAAGAAATTGCAGGCATTCCTGAAGGATCAAGAACAGAGTTTTCCACTAACCGACTCACAGTGAAAGGAAATAACTGAACAGGTAAAAAAAAGCCTGTCGGGTCTGTCAATAGGTTAATGCTTACCCTTCCAACTTTCCTGCAGGAAAGCACCTACGAGGAACCAGACCAGGACAATTCTGGGAAGTGGACTTTACTGAAATTAAGCAAGCATGGTATGGACTTAAATATCTCCTACTCTTTGTAGATATATTTCAGGATGGATTGAAGCCTCCCCCCCCCAAAAAAAAGGCGCAAATGGTGGTCAAGAAGATCCTGAAAGATATTTTTCCAAGGTACGGCCTGCCTAAGGTAATAGGGTCTGATAATGGACCAGCGTTCATGGCCCAGGTAACTCAGGGGTTAGCCAGGACCCTGGGGATTAATTGGAAGTTACATTGTGCTTATAGACCCCAGAGTTCAGGACAGGTAAAAAAATTAAATAGAACCATTAAAGAGACCTAAACGGAATTAAGCTTAAAGAGTAGCATAAAAGATTGGACTATGCTCCTGCCTTATGCACTATTTCATGCAAGAAATACTCCCTCTGTTTCTTTGTGTAACCTCACCCCCTATGAAATTCTCTATGGGGCCCCATCTCCAGTAAGGGACCTAACCCTAACTCAAAGATCTAACGATCCCTTCCACACCACCTTGCTTGACAGACTTAAAGTTCTGGAAGGAACTCAGCAATACCTGTGGAAACAGCTGGCCACTGCCTACCAACCTGCTGAAGAGGGTACTCCACATCTATATCAAGTAAGAGACTTTGTCTACATAAGACAACATCAGGTGTCATCCCTGGAACCCGGCTGGACAGGACAATACCAGGTGCTACTTATAACACCTACAGTGCTAAAGTTAGACGGAATCACTTCCTGGTTCCTAATTCTCATCTCAAGCCTGTGCCCTGTCCAGAATCTGGCTGAAAAATGAAAAAGACTGGTAACATTTTCAAATTGTATATTCGCCATGTGAATAAGACTATAGACTCTCCAATTGGTCACCAGTAGTCCTAACCCTCATCAACCCGTTCAGCAGCGATGGCTGATCACAAATCCTACTAGACAAGAAGTATGGTCTATCGCACATACAGCCCACTTAGGGACCTGGTGGCCATCTCTCCACCAAGAAATTTGTCAGCTGGCTATACGTCTTTCCTATTGGGAAATCCCTGATGAAGAGGATCCCCAAAAATTCCATTAAATACTTTCCATACAATAGATAATGGAAACAAACATTATGGATGTAGGGACACGCGAGCCAGATGCAGGTTGGCTAGCCTAGATTACTATGTTTGCCTGGCGGACTACCAAAGCCAAAAACAGCCACGACTGTGTGGGGGAAAAGCCAACTTCTTCTGTAAATAATGGGGATGTGAGGATACAGGGGCTACCTGGTGGAAGCAAAACTCCTCATCAAATTCAGTACACAGCATTGGCCATATTACCAGTTAGATAACAAAAACCGATGGCCACCAGAAGGGTCTCTAGATCCTCAAATTTTGCGTGACCTTTTCAACTTCGACAAGTGCTCAAAAGTGTGGAAGGAAATTCCCCTACGTGTAGGCCTTTTCCCTCCTATGCTCAAATCCTGAACTATGCTTCTCCAATAGATACTCACCCGCAGCCTTCTGCCCCAGACTCTCTGCTGTCACTCCCACATCAGCAACCTGATTTCTCAGCTCCAGTTACTAGATCAAAAACCCAAATTTCCGTCGGTTCTCAGACCATTGCCCCTTGCTGAGCTTGCAGGTACTGAGGTACCCTTCCACCCACTCACTCCTCTCTCCTCCTGTCAGTGCCCACACCGGGTCCCACCAGGTCCTCTTACCAGCTAACCCAAAGCTCAAACCAGCTAAGGAGTGCCCTCAGACGCCTATCAAAGATGTAATTAAAATGGCCTTTAAAGTTGCTTTGTCATCACTGAAAACAGGTTACTAAGAATTTAAAGTCCCTCACAGGCTTTTTGGGATACTCACTCCCGTCTTCCCCTCTGCTCTACCTGTTCTACTGCTCAAGTTTTGTTGCCAGGAAAATCCCAAACCCCTTTCCCATAATTCTTTTATATCTCTTTTTCCTCATCCTCAGATCCACGGAGCTGCTCTCATCCCCTGCCTTCCCTGTCTTCCCCTCTGTATCAGGCCCACAGAAAAGTCTTAAATGACCTTCTCCAGAAGTCTTCACCATGGCTGACTTTAAGCCTTTCAGCAACACAGTTCCTATAAAAGAGTTCAATGTAGATAAACTTCCTCTATTCGTGTTGCTCTGTTCTACTTGGCCACTGGCTGGAAAAATCAGCACTCCTAAGCTAGACACCCCCTTAGTAGTTTTTAACAAAATAGATGAAGAAGGCCTCTGCCCTAGAGCTGGGGCTTCATAGAGATGGCTACATTTCTAAGATATAGAAGTTACCAACTGGGCTCCATGGTAACAGCTGGCAGGGAGGAAAAGAAAAAAAAGAAGAAACAAGCTCTCCCCCTCCCAGGTGTCCTTAAGAAGTTAACTTTCCCAGAACAGAGGAAAAAAAAAAAAAACAGAAACAAAAACTGCTTTTTGTGAACTTCTGCAGACTGTGAACTTCTGAGCCCCTTCCCTTACATGCTGGGTACAAAATTCTGAAACAACCTAAACTTTGGGTTCAGGGATTAATTGATTACAACAGAAGCAATGCCCTCTAAATCCGGATGCAACCAAATAAGACTGTTTCCCTGTCTTCTGTGCTATCTTAGGTACCTTGCCTTGTCCATCTCTACAGCAGTACAATTCTATACACTTAAACATTGTTTATGTTTTCATAAAATGGTCAACAGATGTGATTAATTATGTAATGGTGCAGATGTTTTCCAGAGTGCTCTATCATGACGCAGGTACATTTAAATATCAAATAGGGGGCAAACAACCCGGTTCTGCCAGGAACCTGTATCCCTCACTTTAGTCATCGAATTATGAATAGGAGTTGCTGCAGGGGTGGGCACAGGAACCACTGCCCTGGTCCATGGGACACAACAAATGACCCAATTAGAAGCAGTAATAGACCAAAACTTAAAGATATTAAAAACCTCCTTCACAGCTTTACACGAATCTATAACCTCTCTCTCTGAAGTTATTTTACAGAACAGTCGAGGGTTGGACCTCCTCTTCAAGAGAGAAGGGGCCTTCGTCCTGCATTGAGGGAAGAATGTTGTTTTTATGCCGACCATACTGGAGTTGTAAAAGAATCTATGATTAAATTAAGAAGATGCCTTGAAGAGCATCAACAAGAGAGAGAGGCCCAAAAAAGGTGGTTTGAGTCTTGGTTCACAAAGCCCCCTCATTAACTACATTTTCATCAGCCCTGGCCGGTCCATTAATAATCCTCATATTATTGGTAATTGTAGGACCCTGTTTGATCAACCGTGTAGTTTCCTTTCTCCATGCTCAAATTGGACAAGTTAAACTTATGGTAATCAGAAAACAATATACCACACTAGTAAACATAAAATGTGACACCCCCAATGATCATTTTTATGATTAAAAGTAACCAAAAGAAGAAGTGGGGAATGAAAGGTTAATAAAATAGGTACTTGTCACTTCCAGTTTTTCGGTATGCTTAACAAAACACTGTTGATGTCTTGAGAACTGTTTGCTAATCTAGTTCCCTGAAAGTGCTGTACCCAACTGCAAAACTGCAGAATGTACTTTCTCACCCATTTGGACGCAAACCGCCCACTCGACCTGACCCATCAATAAACTTTCCTATCTGCCCTCTCCAAGGAAAGTATATAAGCTCTGCTTAAGCTGTTCTCAGGACTCTGTGCTCTATTCAAGGGAGCTCTGACCCCAGCATGCTGGACCCCCATAAATCCTTGGCTGTTGCATGAGACAGTCTCTGGTAGTCTCTTCCTCCGACACTCGCCTGACCTTTACATTGGTAAAATAATAAGTGTCATCTTTGCTTTTTGTGTCCAGAATATTACTGTGATAAAATGTATATGTAGATAAGGTGACGTGAGTATTTCTTCCACCATTTCTGGGAGCAATATTTTGAAGATGTATAAATTAGTATTGGGGGTACAAATAGGTATATCCTGTGACTCTGAATATAGAGATAATGCATGAATAGACCATAATGTGAATAAATAATACAATGGGTTCCAAATTTAAATAATGGATTCCATTGATATCTGAAAATATACAGGAAATCTTATATTGATATACATACATTCATTTCAACCACTAATACATCTAATGGTAATATTAGGATTATGGTTTATCATGAAGAGTGTGTGAGTTTTGTTCAAAAGTGATCATGGAAATTAAAAATAATGTGTTTGGAAAGAAGTCTCATGAAAAGCCCAGTCAAGAAACCTAGAGGAATTTATGTGTTCTGAAGCAGGAAGTGATGAAAGTGAAACAACTGCCTATAAGTTTGCTAACTTGTGGATGGAATATATATCCTATCATGTGCATAAATTGAAGAAATAGTATTGTACCAGTGCTGAAAAAAAATGACCTTCAAAATACACATCATGTCCCACTAGAATCTACTTGCATTGATGTTAAACTGGGTCAGTTACTGTAAAAATAATAGTATTTGTATGCAAAATAAACTGAAGTTAGTTTTAAGTACTGGAAACAAATATGTATTTCAGGTGGATGAATATTACTGTGAAAAATCTTGTGAAAAATTGATTATAAATCCATATACATGAACATGAATGAATTTAGAGAGTGTATATAAGACACATATATTTCTGGAGAGTATATATACATATATATATATATATATATATATATATATATATATATATATACACACACACACACACACACACACATACACACACACCAAAAATACACACACACACACAGACATTAAATTAGCAATATATATGCCAATCGAAATTTATCATGATATATATATCATCCACAGATGCAAAAATATTTCTTTAATTGAACATGGATTTATGTATAATGTTGTTCAACTAGGAAGCTCACCTATAGGTTGAATTTTCAGTTCCAACAGCGTTTAAGAGGAGTGATCACTTCTCACAAATTGTATTTGCCAAATCAGCCACCTCACAAAAATGTACATGTAATACCAGGTATGATTCTATATGTGCATTTAAAAGTACATGTGTTAAATAGGATACAGAGAAAGGGAGACAGGAATTCACATATTTGTTAACCTTAAAAACACATGGAGAACTATTTAAATTAAATATTGACTAGATTTATAACACCTACCATTAATCATGCAAAATACAAGTACAACTATACACTATGATTTCTCCTAACTGCTTGTATTCCTATTCTGTTTGTGTTATTTTTCTCCATCATATTAGGAGTAGTAGTCAGAGTCTAGTAGGGTATGGGTTCATGTCAGAGATTCAGTATTTTGAATGGAAAATTGTAAAATGAATGCAATGTGTATGTAAATATGTGCTACAAAAAAATGTTCACACTCTCATCCAGAACATTGCCTTGACATTGCCTTTATTCCGAGTAAGACACAATTAGAGGAGAAAAGTTAGAAAATCTGTGAATATATATCAGGAATGAAAAATGCTCAGGAGTTCACAACCTCCGAGGTTGTAGAGGAGTTTTCAAAAGTAAGGGACAGGGTAAACATTTCTCAAACATGGAGCTCTGCTGGTGTAAAGACTTCTTGAGAAACTTCCTCTGAGGTTGGGCACTTAAAAATATATGTTGTTGTTAGGAGCTTTAGCTTCCTTTGTTGGGAGACCATCAAATCTGGGTGTGCAACAATGTGACCTGGAGGATATTGTTTCTAATTTTCCAATGAACATGAGGCAGCCATGCTGAATACTCTCTTTGTAGTTTAACTATGGTCACTGGGTTGTAAGTGTCTCCACGTGTGGACTGTGAAGCCATTTGGTCATTCTCCAATTTTCGTGGTGTTTCTCACAGGTGCACTGGGAGTTTGGTATTTGCTTCATGAAATACAAGGAGCTAAACTGGGACACAGTGCTGGAGAGAGTTCTGTCCCGTGTGGAGGGTCACGGTCTGCATGAGAATGCACCAACCAGGATTCAATTCCACATAAGTTGCCCCCATTTCCATAGCAACCTGATTCTGAACATTGCCCTGAAACCTCTCTATATAAAAAACACCTTTGCATAGAAGGGTCTGCTGGCTGTACCATGTCAGTCACAAGCCTTTGGGAAGCCAATGGCAGATCCACATGTCACCACCACACATGTTTTATCACACACCTTCACACCACTGCTCTAGGCCCACTAATGAGCAGGATCCAACTTACTGGCATCACTGTTCTACACAAATTTCATGAAACCCAGTAAATCAAGGCACTGTCTGGTACACTCATCATCAGCAACAGGACATCCAAAAGTTCTCCAGTGCCACCTGGTCATGGGAATTTCAAAAATTTCATGGTATTTATCAAGCCATTTGTCAAGGATGAAGTTGGAGGCTCTGGGGGTTTCAATTCATTCAGGAACCATTAAATGTTGAGGAAGCTCATTTCAATGAAAGCTCTAGAGAACACTCACAGGCAAGGCTTCCCAAAGAGTAGCCAAAAGGTCACATGAAGCCAGGCCCATTGAGGTCTACAATGTGAGGTCCATGCGTGTTTTGACTCAACTGTGGCTGCAAAGTCTTTCAGAATAAAATCATGTGATATCCTGGCTGAGATTCCCAGTGCTCTGTGGAAAGCCACTCTGGGCCTAGATCTCAGGTTCCAAGGGCAACTCTCATGCATGGCCTAGTAAAATTCAAACACAATTGATGACAATGCTTCTCTGAGGTCAGTTCCAGAACTCAGACTCTAAGGGGAATCACACCAGAGTTAAAGCCCAGGTAAACCCAGGCATCTCTTCCAACTGCCACACAACTTACCACAATTCAAAACAAAATTCTGCCACATGGCCCTTATCTTCTTCCATGTAGACCCTCATCATAACCTCTGGATGGAGTTTTCCATGAGGGACACAGACCAAGACAATGTCCAAAATAACCTACCTTTCCCCCGATTTGCCTAAAATCAGTGTGGCCTGGAAACCCTGACTGTGAACGAGGAGTGATCAAATAGGTCTGCCATTAATACTGCTTGGCTTCTCCAATTTGAGGCCTACTGACTGTGGGGTTTAGATTCTTTATGTGAATTGGAGTAATGAGAACACCCAAGCACGTATGGGCTAGCCTCTGCAGGGCTTTGAATAACTCACTTGACCCAAAGGATCCCTATTCTCACTTGATAGATGTCAGGAACCTTTGAAAGGAAGGCGAGAGTCTTCATCCACAATGACAGCTCTTTTGGCTATTTTGGTTCTGCATGCATCCATGGGATCTTTCTTTAGATCCATCAGGTGCTGAGAATCTAAGCCACAGCCTCACACAGGGCCAAGAGGCTGATTCAGACACACCCCTTTCCAAAGCAATTAAGCAAAGAGCCCTAGGTGATGCCCATTCATTTCCATTTGAAAACTGTTTTCTTCAGGCTTCACAAATTGGTGGCCCGAGGCAAAGAACTTCGTGACATTCATAGCAACAGAATAATAGGTAAGCAAAAGGAGTGCATATCCCACTTGAATCAAAGTGTGAAATATGATATATCAAGAACTATGTAATGTTTTGAACAACCTACAATAAAAATTAATTAAAAAAAAAAAAAGGCCCAAAGCAGGGTTTCTCCACTGAGATTTAGTGGTCACACATATTTCTGATTTTTCTGAGATGCTCACAATTCACTTGAGCTATCCAGTACATGGCCATGTCACAGAGCTTGGAGGTGGTACATACCTTAGAGACAAAACCATGAGACTATTCTGGAGAGGGGCCAGAATTCTGGAAGAAAACTGTAACTTAGGAAGATTGCAGGTGTTACCCATTGATAAGGCAATCTGAACTCCATTCATAAATTGGGCAGGATGAATTCTGGGAAGCTTTCTACTAGACAGGACACATCCATTGATGCATTCTTTTTTTCTAATGAGTACAACCACGGACACAGTGAGGTAAACAGACATAGAAACACTCGCCTTGTCAAATGACTTACAATAAACAGTTCATTCCACAGCACATAAAGCGCCTTGCCTACCTATTCTCAGAAAATGAGACAAAACCACAAACCAACACCCACAAAGGCAGCTCCTTCCCCCAAGAAGGTCTGTTACTATCCGGAGTGTCCTCTGACTGGTGGGCCATATTATTTTCCCCCTAAATGGCCTGAAATGTCTCAGATCTGGTCTCCTTGGCCAACTCTGTGAAGGTGTCAGGACCCAGAGGTGAGCCACTACCTGCTTTCTCAGGAAAGGCCCCTCTTCAGAGCTTTACTGGCATTTTGCAATCCTCACATCAATAGGTACCAAGAAAGACTTACTCTGTCCTTGGTAAATCCAAACAAGTGAGACCACTTGGACTGGGACTGGGACTGACTCTGGGTGCCTGGCTTCATGAATCTCAAGTTCTGAGATTTCCTTCACTAAGGAAGTGATGTGAGGTCACTTCCTTCAGGAACTGAATGAGGTCACTGCCTTGGCAATCACTTTGTCCAACCAGTGGCTTCCAAGTCTCACATGAAAAGGAGGCTGTCCCTAATTCCTGTGACACTTTCACAAGTTAGAATCTTATATCAACCATAGGCACCCGGGAACAGCTACCCACACAGGCCTGGTTTGGTCCATCTTCTCTATATTAAGAATAGAGAGGCTGATTCAGACAGAAACCTTCATCCTGACCAGGTTGTTTGCCATTGAACATGACTTTTGCTCTCTCAGGTCCTTCATAGCTGCGTATATATTCTCCAGTGATCATTTCAGCATGGAACTTTGAGGGTCTCAGTAGGTGGAAGACCCCCTACATTTCTTTACTGTAAGACCAACTCTGTCCCTTCCCTCTGTAAATTTAGATTGAGGGAACAGTGTATGGTTAGGGTTAACAACATGTTTTATTTGTGTTAGGAATCATTCTGCTGGATGAATAATGGTATTGGGAACCTGAAATATTTATAAGAATATGTATTTGAAATATAAGTATGAAAAGAGAAATCTAGGTAAGATTTGAAGCCAGGAAGGGCATTGGGCCCTTGATTATGATATTTAGCTTTGAATTACATTCTGCAATGTGGTCGCAGGTAAATCTACATACAATGGAATAAACCTAGTACCTCAGATGCCTGAATGTCGAAGAGAACATCCAGTCAAAAAGGGATAGTCAGTAGGATTAGGAAAATAGTAGGTTTAGGTTGAAGAGTGAGTCTTTGAGTTGGAAATATAGTTCTTTAGCAATAGGGTTTCGTTTAGAGACTGAATGAAAATATCAGCACATATGAAGAGTCAGTCACAATGATGAACTGGGGAAAATATGTAGGAAAGCAGATATAAAATAGAGACATTAGGAAATCAGGCAAAGTATAAAGTGAGTAACAGGATTAGACATTTTCAACAGGGTTGAGGTTGAATATATGATATTAGAAGAAACAAATATGTAGTCACCAATAGGATTGAAATTTGAGAGCATTAGGCGACCTGGACATGGATGGTTTTAGTAATATATATTCACGTTCAATTTAGGTTTTGGTACAATCATAAGTGTTACCTTTACATTTGTGTCCAGAATATTACTGTGATAAAAATGTATATGTAGATCAGGTGATATGAGTATTTCTTCCACCATTATGGGGAGCAATATTTTTACAACCTATAAATTAGTATTGGGGAAAAAAATAGGTGTACCCTGTTTTGATAAATATAGAGATGATGAATGAATAGACCAAACTGTGAATAAATAATATAACTGGACCCAACATTAGAAATTGGAATTGGAATAAATTGATATCTGAAAATATACAGGAAATCTTATATTGATATTGGCATACATACATTCATTACAACCAGTTGTACATCTAATGGTAATATTAGTGTTACGGTTGATCATGAAGAGTGTGTGAGTTTTGCTTCAAAATTGATTATGCAAATCGGAAATAATGTGTTTGCAAAGAAGTCTCATGAAAGACCAGTCAAGAAACATGGAGGAATACATGTGTTCTGAAGCAGGAAGTGATTGAAAGTGAATCAAAAGTTTTAAATTTTGAAATTTTGGATGAAACATTTATCCTTTGATGTGCATAAACTGAAAAAATAGTACTGTACCAGTGTTGAATAAAAATGAATGCCAAAATACACATCATGTCCCATAGGAATCTACTTGCATTGATATTAACCTGGGTAAGTTACTGCAGAAATATTAGGATTTGTATGCACCTTTCATTGAAGTTAGTTTTCAGTACTAGTAAACAAATATGTGTTTCAGGGGGATGAATATTTCTGAGAATAATCTTGTAAAAATTTGATTATAAATCCACATACATGAATATGAATGTATTTAGGGAGTGTATAATAAGACACATATATTTTATATTTTAAAAAATCTGGAGATTGTATATATATATATATATATATATATATATATATATATATATATATATACACACACAAACACAAAACACACACAGACATTAAAGAGTAGCAGTATATATGCCAATCGAAATTCATGGTGAAATATATATCGTCCACTGATCCAAAAATATTAATTTTACTGAACATGGATTTATGAATAATGTTGTTCAACTAGGAAGATCACCCATAGGTTGAATTTTAAGATCCAACAGCATTTACGAGGAGTTATCTCTTCTCATAATTTTTATCTGCCACGTCAGCCTCCAAACAAGTATGTACATGTGATACCAGCTAGGATTCTATATGTGCATATAAAAATACATTTGCTGAATAGGCTACAGAGAAAGGGAGATAGAAATTCACATATTTGTTAACTTTAAAAACACATGGATAACTATTTCAATTAAAAATTATCTAGATTTATAACACCTACCCTACATAATGCAAAAGGCAAGTCCAACTATACACCATACCTTCTCTGTACTGCTTGTATTTCTATTCTGTTTGGGTTATTTTTCTCCATCATATTAGGATTAGTGGTCAGAGTCTAGTAGGGTATGGGTTAGTGTCAGGGATTCAGTATTTTTAATGGGAAATTGGAAAATGAATCCAATGTGTATGCAAATATGTGCTACACAAAAATCTTCCCACTCTCATCCACAACAATGCCTTGACATTACCTTCACCCCAGGTAAGACACAATTAGAGGAGAAGAGTTAGAAAATCTGTGAATGCAAATCTGGAATGGAATGTGCTCAGGAGTTCACAACCTTGGAGGTGGTAGAGCAGTTTCCAAAAGTAAGGGACATGGTAAACACTCCACAAACATTGAGCTCTGCTGGCCTAAAGACTTCTTGAGAAACTGCCTCTGAAGCTGGGCACTTGAAATATATGTTGTATTAAGGAGTTTTAGCTTCTTTTGTAGTGAGACCATCAAAGCTGGGTCTGCATCTATATGACCTGGAGAACATGGATTCTTATTTTCAAATGAACCTGAGGCAGCAGTGCTGAATTCTCTCTTTGTAGGTAAAGTGTGGCCACTGGAGGCTAAGTTTCATCCCGTGTGGACTGTGAAGCCATTTGGTCCTCCTCAAATTTTTGTGGTGGTTCTTGCTGCTGCACTGGGGCTTTTGGTTCTTGCTGCTGCACTGGGCTTTTTGAACAACAAGTTCAACTGGGACACAGTGCTAGAGGGAGTTCTGTCACGTGTGGTGGGTTAGGGTCTGCAAAAGAATGAAACAACCAGGCTTCTTTCTCACATAGCTTTCACCCTTGACCATATCAACCTGATTCTGATTATTACCTTGAAAGCTCTCCAAATAAAAAGATGCCTTTACAAATAAGGGTCTGCTGGCTGCACCATGTCAGTCACAAGCCATTTGGAAGCAAATGGGCTAATCACATGGACCCACCACAGATGTTTTATCACACACGTGGCTACCACTGCTCTAGGCCCACTACTCAGCAGGCTCCAACTTACTACCATCTCTGTTCTACATTATTTTTATAAATTCCAGTCAATCAAGGCACTCTCTGGTACACTCATGATCAGCAGCAGGACATCCAAAGATACTCCAGTGCCACCTGGTCATGGGAATTTCAAAAATTTCAAAGTATTTATCTAGCCATTTTTCAAGGATGTAGTTGGGAGGCACTGTGGCTTTCAAGAACCATTAAATGTTGAGGAAGCTCATTTCAGTGAAACTCTGGAGAACTTTCATAGGCAACGCTTCCCATAGAGTGGCCAAAAGGTTACATGAAGCCAGGCCTATTGAGGTCTACAATGTGAGTTCCATGTGTGTTTTGACTCTCAAGTATGGCTGCCAAGTATTTAAGAATAAAATCATGGGATAATTTGGCTGAGATTCCCAGTGCTCTGTGGAAAGCCACCCTGGACCTTGATCTAAGTTTATAAGGGCGACTCTCATGCATGGCTTCCTAAAATCCCAACTCGATTCATGGCAATACTTCTCTGAGGTCACTTCCAGAACTCAGTCTCTAAGGGGATTCACACCAGAGTTCAAACCCAGGTGGACCCAGTCATCTCTTCCAACTGCCACACAAATGACCACAATTAAAACCAAAATAGTCCCACATGGCTCTCATCTTCTTCCATATAGACACTCATCATAACCTCTAGCTGGAGGTTTCTATGAGGAGCGCAGGACAAGACAGTGTCCAAAATATGCACTCTTGCTCGTCATTTCCATAAAGTCAGAGTGGCCTGGACACCCCTTCTGTGAACCAGAAGTGATCAAAAAGGCCTACCATTAATACTGCTCAGCTTCTCCAATTTGAGGCCTACTGACTGTGGGGTTTAGATTCTTTATGTGCATTGGGGTCATGAGAAAACCCAAGCACCTATTGGCTAGCCTCCGCAGGGCTTTGAAGAAGTCATTTGACCCAAAGGATTCCTATTCTCACTTGATAGAGGTCAGGAACCTTACAGAGGAAGGCAAGAGATTTTATCCACAATGACTGCTCTTTTGGCCATTTTGGTTTTGGATGCACACATGGCATCTTTCTTTAGATCCATCAGGTGCTGAGAATGCAAGCCACAGCCTCACACACAGCCAACAGACTGGCTCAGACACCTCCCTTTCAAAAGCAATTACTCAAAGAGAGACAGGTGATGCTCATTCATTTCCATTAGAAAACTGTTTTATTCAGGTTTCACAAAGTGGTGCCTTAGGCAAAGACCTTCCTGACATTCAGTGCTACAGAACAATAGGTAAGCAAAGGCCCAAAGCAGGGATTCTCCACTGAGACACTCATGATCACACAGATATCTGAGTTTCCTGAGATTCTCGCCATTCCCTTCAGCTATCCAGTACACGGCCATGTCACAGAGCTTTGAGGTGCTACATATCTTGGTCACAAAACCATGAGTCTATTCTGGAGAGTGGCCAGAATTCAAGAAGAAAACAGAAACTTAGGAAGACAGCAGGTCTTGCCCATCAATAAGGCAAGCCTCCGTCCTTTCATAAATTGGGCAGGATGAATATGGGGAAGCTTTCTCCTAGACAGGACACATCCATTGATGCATTTTCTTTTGTAATGTCTACAACCATGGACACAGTTGGATACACAGACATAGAAACACTTGCTTTGTCAAATGACTTACTAGAAACAGTCCATTCTAAACCAAAGAAACCGCCTTTCCTACCTATTCTCAGAGCATGAGACAAAACCACATACACACACTCATTCCCACAAAGGCACCTTTTTCCCCCAAGAGGGTCTGTGACTATCAAGAGTGTCCTCTGCCTTGTGGGCCATACTATGTTCCCCCGAAATGGCTTCTCTATTCTCAAATCTGGACTCCTTGGCCCACTCTGTGAAGTTGTCAGGAGCCAGCGGTGAGCCAATACCTGCTTTCTCAGGAAAGACCCCAATTCAGATCTTTCCTGGCATTTGGCCATCCTCACAACTGTAGATACCAAGAAAGATTGACTCTCTCCTTGGTAAATCAAAAAAGTGAGACTTCTGTGACTGTTATTGGGCCTGACTCTGGCTGCCTGTTTTCAGGGATCCCAAGTTCAGAGAGTTCCATCACCAAGAAAGTGAGGTAGGTCACTTCCTTCATGAAGTGAATGAGCTCACAGCCTTGGCAACCACTTTGTCCTAACAGTTGCTTCCAAGGGTCCCATGAGATGGAGGCTGCCCCTACTTCCTGTGACACTTTCACAAGTTAGAATGGTATATCAACCATTGGTACCGGGGAAAAGATCTCCACACAGGCCTGGTTTGGTCCATTTGCTCTATATTAAAAAGAGAGAGGCTTATTCAGACACATCCCTTCATAGTGACCAGGTTGTTTGCCATGGAAGCTAACTTTTGCTCTCTCAGGTCCTTCATAGCAGTCTACATCTTCTTCGGGGATCATTTCTGCATGGATCTTTGATATTCTCAGCAGGTGGAAGATCCCCAACATTCCTCTTTTGTAAGACCAACTCTGTCCCTGCACTGCTCTAAAGTTAGATTGAGGGAACAGTGTATGGTTAGGGTTAATAATATGTTCAATTTTGGTTAGCAATCATTCTGCTGGATGAATAATGGTATTGGAAACCTGTGATATTTACAAGAATATATAGGTAAAATATAACAGAAATCTAGGGAAGATTTGAAGCCAAGTAGGGCATTGGGCCCTTGAGTGGGATACTTAGCTTTGAATTATATTCTGCACAGATGTCTCAGATAAGTCAATATACAATGAAATTGGATCTTGTACCTCGGATGATTGAATAACAAACAGAACATCTAGTCATAAAGGAATAGTCCGTAGGATTACCAAGGTAGTCAGCAGGTTTATAAAGAAGAGTGAGTATAGGATTTGGACCAAAAGTTCTTTACAAATAGGGTTTCGGGTAGAGAGTGAATGTAAATGTCAGCACATGTGAAGAGTCAGTCACAATGATGAACAGGGGAAAATATGTAGGAAAGCAGACATAAATAGAGACATTAGGAAATCAGCAAAAGTATAAAGTGTGTAATTGGTTTAGACATTTTCAACAGGGTTGAGTTTGAATATATAATCTTAGGAAGAAACAAATATGTTGTCACAAATAGGATTGAATTCGAGAGCATTAGGTAACCAGGACTTGGATTTTTTTTGTAATCCATGTTCACTTTCCATTTAGGCTTTTTTAAAATCATAAGTGTGACCATTGCATTTTGTGTCCAGAATATTATTGTGATAAAATGTATGTGTAGATCAGGTGACATGAATATTTCTTCCACCGTTTCTGGAGCAATGTTTTGTAGACGTATAATTTAGTATTTGGGGTACAAATAGGTGTACCCTGTGTCTATGAATATGCAGATTATGCATGAATAGACCATACTGTGTATAAATAATATAACTGGTTCCACTTTAAATAATGGATTGAATTGATATCTGAAAATATAAAAGAAATCTCATATTGATATGCAATCATTCATTCCAACCACTTATACATCTAATGGTAATATTAGGGTTATATTTTATCCTGAAAAGTGTGTGAGTTTTGCTTCAAACGTGATTATGGAAATCAAAAATAATGTGTTTGGAAAGAAGTATCATGAAAAGAATAGTCAAGAAACCTGGAGGAATTCATGTGTTCTGAAGCAGGAAGTGATTGAATGTGAAACACATGCATATAAATTTGCGAACTTTTGAATGAAATATATACAGTATGATGTGCATAAGCTGCAGAAATAGTAATGTAGCAGTGTTGAATAAAAATGAACATCAAAATACACATCATGTCCCCTAGGAATCTACTTGCATTGATATTAATCTGGGTCAGTTACTGTAGACATATTAGGATTTTTATGCACCATTTACTGAAGTTAGTTTTCAGTACTAGGAAACAAATATGTATTTCAGGTGGATGAATATTCTGAGAATAATCTTGTGGAAACTTGATTTTAAATCCATATAAATCGCAGAACATTATAAACAAAAAACACACACAGACATTAAAATGTAGCATAGTATATGCCAATTGAAATTCATCTTGAAATATATATCATCCACTGATCCAAAACTATTTGTTTAATGAACTTGGATTCATGAATAATGTTGTTCAACTAAGAAGCTCCCCCATAGTTTGAATTTTCTGTTCCAACAGTGTTTAGGAGGAGTGATCTCCTAAATGTGTATGCAAATATGTGCTACACAAAAATATTTCCACTCTCATCCAGAACAATGACTTGATATTACCTTCACCCCAAGAAAGACACAATTGGAATAGAAGAGTTAGAAATTCTGTGTATACATATCTGGAATTAAAATGCTCGGGAGTTCACAACATTGGAGTTTGCAGAGGAGTTTCCAAAAGTAAGGGAGAGGCTTGATAGACCCAACCTGATTTTTTATTAAAATTGGGAACCATCTTGCCACAAAGCCGTGAAAAGATAATTTTGGCTTTACTCTAAATTACTGCAAATTCTGAACCTGCTTGGAACGCCTGCCCGTGCCTTGAACTCATCCACACCTGGCTCTCTGACCAGATAACAGTACTTTCTGAAACTTTAGTGACACCTCATAAATATTGGCCTTCCCTGGCCAGACAACAACCCTCTCTGAGGCCCTAATGGTCCTCATTATTTCTGATATTGGGGCCAGCAAAAAAAAAAAATGTAAACTACCATTAGTGTGATGCTTTCAAAGTTTTGTTATCTGTAACCACCCGTTTGTGTAACTTTCTGGGCTATATAGCTGGGCTGTAGGAAAAGTGGGGTTGCTGTCTTGTTCCCGCCATTTTGGGAAGGAGAGGCAGCCCAGCCTGTTGAAATAATAAGCTTGTCTTAATTTGATTTTAATTGGAGTCAGTGGTCTTTTCTTGCATCCTAGTCCAAAATTTTGGAGTTCCCCAGTGAGATGACCCTGCCCGACCAGATCACAAAACCAGACTGCTGAAAATTCTGAAGCTGGCCTTCCCTCCAGGGCACTGGGCTGGAGAACCACTCTAGGAGGTGCACAACTTGAGATGTTCCAAGGCCTTGGAGTGAGCCGTCAGTCTGGGGAGCACTGCAGTGAACCACCACACTAAAACTATTATCAAGCCCCTGGTGGAGGAGGCCTCCATAGGTAAGTGGCGCCTTTATAACATCTGATATCTGGTTAAGGGAGATCTCTTCTGATGACAGAGAGGTGGCCTGGGGAGGCTCACATACACTCCTGTCCAGGACAGTAATGAGAATCATGCTGTCCTCTGTTCTGTTCTGTAGGGAATTCCTCTGGAAGGGTAGAGAGGTGCCGATGGGCACACACACGCTCCTACCCTGGAGCTTTAGCAAGATGTTGCATTGCTCCTCTGTTTTTCTGTTTCGGCACCAGGATTCTGTTTTTCTGTGTTTTGTTCTGTGGTCTATATGTTTTTTGTTGTTTTTTTTGTGCGTTTTTTTGTTTGATTTCTGTGGTAAAATTTTAAGGATATTGGACGTGAAAAAGGGTAACAAAGCAAGTAAGCCTGACACCCTTTCGACTGTGTTTTAAGGAACTGTGATGAACTTTACCCACCTTTGTTAAGCAGGAAGAAAGAAGCCCCTAGCTGGCTGCCTGGAGCACACCCACTGCACAGGGCAATGCCTGCTGGGGAACGAAGAACTGAGTATACCCCAGGTTAACAAGTGAAACTCTTTAAAATCCCTTGTCCCTCCAGATCATGAGAGTCACAACCTTTTGGCAGAGTCCCCTTGTTTTTCCTTTGTTAGCAAAGCAATAAACCTCCATTTTCTTTTTCTCAAAACCCTGTCCTCATTATTAAATTAGCATTAATTTGCTTCAGGGTCAGAAACCGAACTTTAAGTTACAAATTTTGATACCCGGCCCCGTCCCAGAACTTTTTGAGAGCTGACGACTGAAATGTTAGGAGATGGTGCATGCTTGGAGTGGACCCGAAACAGAAGAGCTAATCCTGTAAGTAAAAGGAGGGACTGAGGGACCCCTGCAACTGCCAAAGCCCTGTTGCTTCAGGGAATTCCCTCCTTCCTTCCCTGCACTGTAAGAATTATGACACCTCTGTCTTCTTTTAAAAGAGAAAAATAAAAAGGGGACACTAAATGCAGTAAAGTCACCATGGAGACCCTTGATTTTACATTTCAGGTAGCTTCTCTGTGAAAACATCTGGTCCCCTTGTGGGGACATCTGTGGTGCCACTGGTGCAGGAGATTTTTCTCTTATCTGCTCTGTTTTAAAGGCTTCTGTCTGTCAGCCATATTCTGGAGTTCCTTTCTGTCTGTCTTGTGCCTTTGTTTTTGGCACTTTAAGACATGTGCAATAATGTGTTTATATTATAAATTGTTTCTTGAGAATGATCTTAGCTGAATGTGTGTCTAAATGATGATGTTTTATTGTAAAAATCTGGTATCTGAATGCGTTTTTTGAAGCATTGCACAATATTGCAGTTAAAAGTCGGGTTTAGGTAATTGTTTAGTTTTTGATTTCAGATAATTCATGCCAGAGAACTTAAATACTTAGGATGGAAAACTAAAGAACTCTACTTCCAAGTTGGCAAGTAACTTCCCAATCATGCAGTCTTTTTTTCTCCAATTCTGAATTGGGTAGCCTGGGAAAATGTCACTGTGTTTACCAGTGCATTAATTTGGACAAGGATAGTAAATCATAGTATGATATCTGTTGACAAAACAAGATGTAAAGATATAAAATTTTGTGAATTGTATCTTAAACTTGTAGCATAATTTTCAACATCCTAACCAGAAAATTATGGTTAAAATGCCTTAGGCCTGAGGTGTCTGCTCAGAATAGCAGTTTTTTCCTGCTCCTTCCAGACCTCAGCCAGGACTTCTGTTGAAATGCAAATGAAAGTCTCCTGTAAGCTCAGTAGGAGACTGATCTGAGGCCTAAGGGAGAAAAATGGTAAATTGTATGGTATTTACTAATTACCGGCCAGTCATTTTTTCTAGGACTCATAATTTTTTCTTAGATTCTTTTTTTTTTTGAGTTTATGATTTTGATCCTACAGACCTAGGTTAATGTTTTTCTGATCAGTTTTATCTTTGACCAACTGTGGAGTTTTAAAAACATTGCAATGGTGATTTCACCTGTGAAAAGCTACAAGGCCTTCACTATTATTAGGTGTGCACACTTTTGTTATGTGTTTTATGTCTCTCTCTCTCTCTCTCTCTCCCTCTCTCTCTCTCTCTCTCTCTCTCTCTCTATATATATATATATATATATATATATATATATATATATATATATACACATATGTCCGTATATCATTCAAATGATACACAAATTAACATATATAAGGAGCACTCATATAAAAAAGCGCTCATAAAAACAAATTTTAAAAAGTGGACCACAGATCTTTAATTCACGTGGTTTAAATGTTTCAATTTAGATTGGATAAACAGATAAATATAAATGTCTTCAAATTTATGCCTATAAGTTTTTCTAGGTGTTCAAAAATCTAATAAAATATTATTGTCTACCAAAGGTCTATATGACTTTGTTCTAGGACTTTTCCTTCAACCAAAAAATGGTTTACACTGTTCAATACATTTGTCTTATATTTTGATTAAAAAGTAAAGTAAATTTGATTTGGATTTACTCATTCATGAGTGTTTTTGTTTGATATCTGATTGATATACTAAGGTCTATCAATTTTTAGTACAAAATCTGTATAAAATGTTTACAATCTTATACAGACTTTCTACTAAAGTCTGTGTAAGATTGTAAAAATTAGTCATGTGTTAAAGAGACAAAAATTTCTTAAAACATAAGATTACTCATAACATTGTGTTTATTAAGTCTTATTTTTTCCAGAGCAAGCAACCATAAAAATTAAACAACTGTTTAAAACAGAACTGTTATTTTAGAGCACTGTACTGCCATTTCTTTAAAAGATAAACTTGGTTAATGTAGAAACATCAATGTAACTGTGATGCTATTAATGTGCTCATATCTTCCAGTTATACAACTCGATAAGGTAGAAACATTAAAAGAGCATTATATCAAGCTGGTGTTCTGAAGTTGTATGGTAAATAAAATATATATTGGGGATTTATTTACCTGTTATCAATAAGATATGTAAAGTTTTATGTTACACTTTACATTGTGCAACAATTTAAATGTATTTTTAAATTAATGAGAGCCTAATCTATTTGAATGTTAAAAACATTCAGCCATTCTTTAATTCATGTTTCAAAAGTGATATTATATGGTGTTAGCTCATGTTCATGTGACCTCAAACAATTTATGTAAACTTTGTAAAAGGATATTAAAAAACGAAGATCAGCTTTAGAACTAAAACACTTATGATTTATAAAGAGCCCTGTCTTACCTGAGATAAGGCTCTGTGTCCCATCTTACTACATGTGAGAATGACTACGAAAGCAGTAGGTCAGATTTTATTTCATTTAAAGTTATGTTCAAAAGTTTTGTTTTTTTCTTTTTTTTTTTCTCTCAAGTTTACTAGGATCTCAAACAGGGAATATAAAGTAAAACTCACCCAAAAAATTCAGGGTAGCATTACATTAACTAAGTATTTTTACTCTTGTTAAAAAATGTTGTTTTTTAATTTGCTTATAAGTGATCTAAAGATTCCCTGTTGGTGTTTTAACTATGGCTGGAATCTTTCAGAATAAAATCTTGTGATATCCTGGCTTAGATTCCCAGTGCTCTGTGTAAAGTCACCCTGGGCCAAGATCTCAGATTCCAATGGTGAATCTCATGTGTGGCCTCCTGAAATCCCAACACAATTCATGGCAATACTTCTCTGAGGTCAGTTACACAACTCAGTCTCTAAGGGGAATCACAACAGAGTTCAAGCCCAGGTGGACCCAGGCATCTCTTCAAATTGCCACACAAATGATGACAATTAAAACCAAAACACTCTCACATGGCCCTCTTCATCTTTTTATATAGACACTAATCATAACCTCTAGCTGGAGGTTTCCATGAGGGGCACAGCCCAAGACAGTGTCAAAAATAATCTCCCTTGTCCCTCATTTGCCTAAAGTCAGGGTGGCCTGGACAACCTTAGTGTGAACCAGAAGTGATCAAATAGGCCTGCCGTTAATACTACTCCACTTCTCAAATTTGAGGCCTACTGACTGTGGGGTATAGATTTTTAGTGTGAATTTGAGTTATAAGAAAACCCAAGCACCTATTGTCTCCCCTCTGCAGCCCTTTGAAGAACTTATTTGACACAAATAATCCCTATTCTCACTTGATGGAGGTCAGGAATCTTACAGAGGAAGTCGAGAGGCTTCATCCACAATGACTGATCTTTTTTCCATTTAGGTTTTGGATGCCCACATGGGATCTTTCTTTAGATTCATCAGGTGCTGAAAATCTAAACCACAGGCTCACACAGGGCCAAGAGGCTGATTCAGATACATCCATTTCCAAAGCAATGAAGCAAAGAGCCACAGGTGATGCCCATTCATTTCCATTTGAAAACTGTTTTCTTCAGGCTTCACAAAGGGGTGGCCTGAGGCAAAGACCTTTCTGACATTCAGAGCAACAGAACAATAGGTAATCAAAAGGCCCCAAGCAGGGTTTCTCCACGGAGACTTTCCTTGTTACTCTAATATGTGAGTTTTCTGAGTTGCTCGCCATTCCCTTCAGCTATCCAGTACATGGCCATGTCACAGAGCTTGGAGGTGGTACATATCTTGTACAAAAATACATGATACTAATCTTGAGAGTGGCCAGAATTCATGAAAAAATGGAAAATTAGGTAGATAGCAGGTGTTGCCCATGGATAAGGCAAGCCTCAGTCCATTCATTAATTGGAAAGGATGCATGCTGGGAAGCTTTCTACTAGACAGGACACACCCAATGAGCTATTTTTTTCTAATATCCACAAAGAAAAACACAGTGGGATACACGGACATAGAAACAGTCTCCTTGTCAAATGACTTACTGGAAACAGTCCACTCCAATCCAAACAAACCTCCTTTTTTACCTATTCTCAGAACATGGAAAAAAACCACAAACACAAACCAACACCCACAAATGCAACTCCTTCCCCCAAGTAGGTCTGTCACTATCTGGAGTGTCCTCTGACTGGTAGGCCATACGATGTTCCCCACAAATGGCCTTTCTGTCTCAGATCTGGTCTCCTTGGTCAACTCTGTGAAGTTGTCAGGAGGCAGTGGTGAGCCAATTCCTGTCCTCTCAGGAAAGACCCCTCTTCAGAGCTTTCTTAGTATTTGGCAACCCTTACATCAGTAGGTACCAAGAAAGACTGACTCTGTCCTTAGTAAATCCAAACAAGTGAGCCCACTGCGACTGGGACTTGGACTGGCTCTGGTGCCTGGCTTCCTGGATCACAAAATTCAGAGAGTTCCATCGCCAAGGAAATGAGGTGAGGTCACTACCTTCAGGAAATAAATGAGGTCCCTGTCTTGGCCACTACTTTGTCCTAACAGTTGCATCCTAGTGTCTCCTGACATGGAGGCTGCCCTACTTCCTGTGATACTTTCACATGTTAGAATGGTATAGAAACCATAGTCACCTGGGAACAGATCTCCACACAGGCCTGCTTTGGTCCATCTTCCCTGCATTAAGAATAGAGAGGCTGACTCAGACACATCCTTTCATCCTGACCATGTTGTTTGCCATGGAATATGACTTTTGTTCTCTCAGGTCTTTCATAGCTGCCTACATCTTCTCCAGGGATTATTTCTGCATGGATTTTGAGGTACTCAGCAGGTGGAAGATCTCCTAACTTCCTGTATTGTAATATCAACTTTATCCCTGCTCTTCTGTAAAGTGAGATTGAGGGAACATTGTATGGTTAGGGTTAATAGCATGTTCCATTTGGCTTAGGAATCATTCTGCTGGATGAATAATGGTATTGGGAACCAGCAATATTTATAAGAATATAGAGGTAAAATATAAGTATGAAAACAGAAATCTAGGTAATATTTGAAGCCCAGAAGGATTTGGGCTCTTGATTGGGATCCTTAGCTTGAGTAATGTTTTGCACCGAGGTCGATGCAAATCGATATACAATGGCATAAGACCCTGTACCTCAGATGATTGAATGTAGAAGAGAACATCCAGTGAAAAAGGGATAGTGTGTAGGATTAGAAAGATAGTCAGTAGGTTTAGGAGGAAGAGTGAGTCTAGGATTTGGACCAAAAGTTCTTTAGCAATAGGTTTCGGTTAGAGAGTGAATATAAATGGCACCATATGTGAAAAGTTGGGCACAATGATGAACTGGGAAAAATATGTAGGAAGGCAGACATCAATAGAGACATTAGGAAATCAGGCAAAGTATAACGTGAGTGATAAGATTTGACATTTTCAACAGGGTTGAGGTTGAATACATAATCTTAAAAAGAAAGAAAAATGTAGTCACCAATTGGATTGACATTTGAGAGCATTAGGCAAACTGGACATGGATGTTTTTAGTAATCCATGTTCACATTCCATTGAGGCTTTATTGCAATCATAATGGTGACCTTTGCATTTTGTGTCCAGAATATTACTGTGATAATATGTATATGTAGATCAGGTGACATGAGTATTTCTTCCACCTTTTCTGGGAGCAATATTTTGAAAACATATAAATTAGTACTGGGGATACTAAGAGGTTTACCCTGTGTTGATGAATATAGAGATGATGCATTAATAGACCATACTGTGAAAAAATTATGTGACTGGTTCCAAATTTACATAATGGATTGTTTTAATATCTGAAAATATAGACGAAATCATATATTGATATATGTACATTCATTCCAACAAGTTATATATCTAATGGTATTATTAGGGTTACCGTTTATCATGAATAGTGTGTGAGTTTTGCTTCAAAAATGATAATGGAATCGAAAATAATGTGTTTAGAAAGAAGTCTAGTGAAAAGACCAGTCAAGAAACATAGAGGAATATTTGTGTTCCAAAGGAGGAAGTGATTGAAAGTAAACCAAATATTTATAAATTTGTGAACTTGTGAATGAAAGGATATATTTTATGATGTCCATAAACTGAATAAATAATAACGCACCAAGTTTGAATAAAAATGAACTTTAAAAAACACATCATATCCAATAGGAATGTATTTGCATTGATGTTAAACTTGGTCAGTTAGTCTAGAAATATTAGGATTTGTAAGAACCCTTCCCTGAATTTAGTTTTCAGTACTAGGAAACAAATATTTATTTCAGTAGATGTATATTTCTGAGAATAAACTTGTTAAAAGTTGATTATAAATCCACATATATGAATATGAATGAATTCAGGTGGTGTATAAGAAGATATATATTTCATATTTTGGAAAATCTGGAGACTATATATATATATATATATATATATATATATATATATATATATATATATAGAGAGAGAGAGAGAGAGAGAGAGAGAGAGACAAACACACACACATTATAATGTCGCAATATATATGTCAATCGAAATTCATCATGAAAAATAACTCATCCGCATATCCCAAAATATTCATTTTACTGAACATGGATGTATGTATAATGTTGTTCATCTAGGAAGCTCACCCATGGGTTGAATTTTCTGTACCAACAGCGTTTAGGAGGAGTGATCTCTTCTCACAAATAGTATCTGCCAAGTCAGCCACCTTACAAGAATGTACGTGTGAAACCAGGTAGGATTCTATTTGTGCATATAAAAATACATGTGCTTAATAGGCTACAGAGAAAGGGAGACAGGAATTCATATATTTCTTAACTTTAAAAACACATGGAATAGTGTGTAGTGTCCCTCTTTATCCCTTTTGATTAACTTTGGCTTAAAAAAAAGAATTTTATTGAGAATTTGTGTATATATCTTTGTCAGGAATATTGCTCTGAAGATTTCTTTCCTTGATGTGTCTTTGTCTGATTTTGGTATGTGAGTGATAATAGCCTCATGGAATGAGTTTGGAGGAGTTCCATCCTTTTCTATTTTATGGAATAATTTGAGGAGTATTGTGATGAATGCTTCTTTGAAGGTCTTGTAGAACATGGCTGAGAATCTGTCTGTTCCTGGGCTTTGCTTGATTGGTAGGCTGTTGACAGCAACTTCTATTTCATTGCTTGAAATTGATTTGTTTAAATTGTTCACGTCCTACTAATTAAGTTTGGGTATATCTCTAAAATTTTATTGATGTCATCATGGTATTTTAATTTATTAGACTATAAATTTTCAAATTAGTTTTCAATTATTCTCTGTATTTTAGTTGTGTACTCTGTAAAAGTTCCTTTATGATCCTTAATTTTAGTAATTTGAGGTTTTTTTTCTTCATTAGCTTGGTTAAGGAAGTGTCAACTTTATTTATTTTTCAAAGATTAAATTTTGTGTTGTGTCAAAAAAAAATAACACATGGAAAATTATTTCAATAAATTGAATAGATTTATAACTCCTACCTTATATTATGCAAAAGGCAAGTCCAACTATACACCATGTCTCTTCTGAAATGCTTGTATCTATTCTGTTTGGGTTCTTTTTCTCCATTATATTAGTATTAGTGGTAAGAGTCTCGTAGGGTATATGAATGTTTCTGAGAATAATCTTGTGAAAAGATAATTATAAATCCACATTCATGAATATGAAAAATTTAGGAAGTGCAAAATAAGACACATATATTTCATACTTTGAAAAATTTGGAGAGTATATCTATATTTATATCTATATATCTATATCTATATCTATCTATCTTTATATACACACACACACACACACACACACACACACAACACTCACAGACATTAAAAAGTACCAATATAAATGCCAATCGAAATTCATCAGTAAATATATATCATCCACAAATGCAAAAAATATTTATTTTACTAAACATGAGTTTATATATAATGTTTTTCTAATAGGACGCTCTCCTATAGGTTGAATTTTCATTTCCAAAAGCATTTAGGAGGAGTGAACTCTTCTCACAATTTGTATCTGCCAAGACAGCAACCTCACAAAAATGTACGTGTGATACCTGGTAGGATTCTATATATGCATATAAATATACATGTGTGAATAGGCTACAGAAAAGGGAAACAAGAATTCACATATTTGTTAAGTTTAAAAACACATGGAAAATATTACAATTAAAATTTGACTAGATTTATAACTCCAACCTTATATAAGGCAAATGTCAAGTCCAACTCTACAACATGTCTCCTCTGAAGTGCTTGTATTTCTATTGTGTTGGGTTAATTTTCACGATTATATTAGGATGAATAGTCTGAGTCTACTAGGTATGGGTTATTGTCAGGGAATCAGTACTTCGAATGACAAATTGGAAAATGAATCCAATGTGTATGTAAATATACGCTGCACAAATATCCTCCCGCTCTCATCCAGAACAATGCCTTGACATTACCTTCACCACAAGTAAGACACAACTAGAGGAGAAGAGTTACAAAATCAGTGAATACATATCTGGAATGGAAAATGCTAAGGAGTTCACATTCTGGAGGCGGTAGAGGAGTGTCAAAAAGTAAGGGACAGGGTAAACACTCCACAAACATGGAGCTCTGCTGGCCTAAAAACTTTTTGAGAAACTGCCTCTGAGCTTCCGCACTTGAAATATATGTTGTTTTCATGAGATTTGGCTTCCTTTGTAGTGAGACCATCAAAGCTGGGTCTACATCTATGTGACCTGGAGGACATGGTTTCTTATTTTCCAATGAACAAGATGAAGCAGTGCTGAATCCTCTCTTTGTAAGTAAACTGAGGCCACTGGGGACTAAGTGTCTCCCCATGTGGACTGTGAAGCCATTTGGTCCTCCTCCATTTTTTGTGGAGTTTTTGCTGCTGCACTGTGAGTTTGGTAGTTGTTTCACGAAATACTAGGAGCTAAACTGGGACACAGTGCTGGAGGGAGTTCTGTCACGTGTGGTGGGTCAGGGTCTGCAAGAGAATGCACCAACTAGGCTTCTATCTCTCACTGCTTTCCCCATTGCCCCCTTTTCCATATCAACCTGATTCTTAATTTTCCTCTGAAAACTCTCCATATAACAAGATGCCTTTACATATAAGGGTCTGCTGGCTGCACCATGTCAGTTACAAGCCATTTGGAATCCAATGGTAGATCCACATGGCCCTTCCACGAAAGTTTTATCAAACACCTCCCCACCACTGCTCTAGACCCACTACTCAGCAGGCTCCAACTTACTGGCATCTCTGTTCTACACCATTTTCATGAAACTCAGTAAATCAAGGCACTGTCTGGTATAATCATGATCAGCAAAAGGACATCCAATGTTTCTCCAGTACCACCTGGTCATAGGTATTTCAAAAATTTCATGGTATTTATCTAGCCATTTTTCAAGCATGAAGTTGGAGGCACTGTGGGTTTCAATTCATTCAGCAAAGATTAAATGGTGAGGAAGCTCATTTCAATAAAATCTCTGGAGAACTCTCACAGGCAAGGCTTCCCAAAGAGTGGACAAAAGGTCACATTAGGCGAGGCCCATTGAGTTCTATAATGTGAGGTCCATGTGTGTTTTGACTCTCAACTATGGCTGCCATTTCTTTCAGGATAAAATCATGTGATATCCTTGCTGAGATTCCCAGGCGTCTGTGGAAATCCACCTGGGGCCTAGTACTCAGTTTCCAAGAGCGACTTTCATGCATGGCCTCTTAAAATCCCAACAAAATTCATGGCAATGCTTCTCTGAGTTCAGTTCCAAAACCCAGTCTCTAAGGGGAATCACACCAGAGTTCAAGCCCACGTGGACACAGTCATTTATTCCAATGCCACGCAAATGAGCAACATTAAAACCAAAACACTCCCACATAGCCCTCATCTTATTCCATATAGTCAATCATCTTAACATCTGGCTGGAGGTTTCCATGAGGGGCGCAGCCCAAGACAGTGTCCAAAATCAGCTCGTTTGCCCCTCATTTGCCTAAAGTCAGGGTAGGCTGGACACCGTTTCTGTGAACCAGGAGTGAACAAATAAACCTGCCGTTAATACTTCTATGTTTCTCCAATTTGAGGTCTACTGATTTTAGGTATCAATTCTTTAGGTGATTTAGAGTCAAGCGAAAACACAAGCACCGCTGCAGGGCTTTGAAGAACTCATTTGACCTAAATAATCCCTATTCTCATTTGATGGAATGCAGCAACCTAACAGAGAAAGGCAAGAGACTTCATCCAAAATGAATGATATTTTTTGCCATTGTGGTTTTGGAAGCTCACATGGGATCATTCTTAAGATCCATCAGGTGCTGAGAATCTATGCTACAGCCACACACAGGTCCAAGAGGCTGATAAAGACACATCCCTTTCCAAAGCAATTAAGCTAAGAGCCACAGGTGAGGCCCATTCATTTCCATTTGAAAACTGTTTTCTTCAGGCTTCACAAAGGGGTGGCCTGAGGCAAAGACCTTCCTGACATTCAGTGCAACACAGCAATAAGTAAGCAAAAAGCCCAAAGCAGTGTTTCTGCACTGAGACTTTCCTGGTCACACTGATATCTGAGTTTTCTGAGATGCTCGCCATTCTCTTCAAATATCCTTTATATGGCCATGTCACAGAGCTTGGAGGTGGTACATATTTTGGACACAAATCCATGAGCCTATTCTGGAGAGTGGCCAGAATTCAGGAAGAAAACAACAACTTAGAAAGATAACAGGTGTTGCACATCGATAAGACAAGCTGCAGTCCATTCATATATTGGGCAGGATGAATTATAGGGAAGATTTATACTAGACAGGACACATCCATTAATGCATTCTCTTTTCTAATGTCTACAACAACGGACACAGTGGGATACACAGAAACAGAAACACTCGCCTTGTCAAATGACTTACTAGAAACTGTCCACTCCAAACCAAACAAAACGCCTTTCCTATCTATTCTCAGAACATGAGACAAAACAAACCCACACCCACTCCCACAAAGGCACCTCCTGCCCCCAAGTAGGTCTTTGACTATCCGAAGTATCCTCTGACTGGTGGGCCATACTATGTTCCCTCGACATGGCCTGTCTTCTCTCAGATCATGTTTCCTTGACCAACTCTGTGAAGATGTCAGGAAAAAGTGGTTAGCCACTACCTGTTTTCTCAGGAAAGGTCCATATTCATAGCTCTCCTTGCATTTGGCCATCCTCACATCATTAGGTACCAAGAAAACTGACTCTGTCCTTGGTAAATCCAAACAAGTGAGCCCACTGGGCCTGGGACTGGGACTGCCTCTGGGTGCCTGGCTTCTTGGATACCAAGTTCAGAGAGTTCCATCACCAAGGAAATGAGGTATGTCACATTCTTTGGAACTGAATGAGGTCACTGCCTT
The DNA here is from genome assembly GCF_048772815.1 of Callospermophilus lateralis. Classification (NCBI taxonomy): domain Eukaryota; kingdom Metazoa; phylum Chordata; class Mammalia; order Rodentia; family Sciuridae; genus Callospermophilus; species Callospermophilus lateralis. The sequence goes on from NW_027512613.1 coordinate 122,151, forward strand.
GGCAACCACTTTGTCCTAACAGTTGCTTCCAAGGGTTACATAAGATGGAGGTTTCCCCTACTTCCTGTGACACTTTCATAAGGTAGAATGTATATCAACCATTGGCACCCTGGAACAGCTCTCCACTCAGGCCTGGATTGTTCCACCTTGTCTACAGTAAGAAGAGAGAGGCAGATTCAGACACATCCCTTCATCCTGAACAGGTTGTTTGCCATGGAAGATGACTTTTGCTCTCTCAGGTGCTTCATACCTGCCTACAACTTCTCCAGGTATCATTTGTGCATGGACATTTGAGGTTCTCATCTGGTGGAAGATCCCCAACTTTCCTGTATTGTAAGAACCCCTCTGTCCCTGCTCTTCTGTAAAATGATTGAGGGAACAGTGTATACTTGGAGTTAAAAACAGGTTTGATTTGGTGACGAATGATTCTGTGCGATGAATAATGGCATTGGGAACCTGCAATATTTACAAGAATATAGAGGTGAAATATAAGTATGAAAACAGAAATCTAGGTATGCTTTGAATCCCAGAAGGGTTTTGCCGTTGATTGGGATACTTAGCTTTGAATTATGTTCTGCAAAGATGTCTCAGATAATTCGAATTACAATGGCATAGGACGTTGTACATTGGATGATAGAATTTAGAAGAGAACATCAGGTCAAAAAGGGATATTCAGTAGGATTAGGAAGATAGTCGGTAGGTTTAGGAAGAAGAGTGAGTACAGGATTTGGACCAAAAGTTCTTTAGCAATAGACTTTTGGTTATAGAGTGAATGTAAATGTCAGCACATATAAAGAGTCAGTCACTATGTTGAACTGGGGAAAATATGTAGAAAAGCAGATATCAATAGAAACATTACGAAATCAGGCAAAGTATAAAGTGAGGGATAGAATTAGACATTTTCAACAGTGTTGAGTTTGAATATATAAATAGGAAAAAACAAATATGTAGTCACCAATAGGATTGACAATTGACAGCATTAGGCAACCTGGATATGGATGTTTTTAGAAATCCATGTTCACTTTCCATTTAGACTTTGGTACAATCATAAGTGTGACCTTTCCATTTTTTGTCCAGAATATTACTGTGATAATGAGGTGACATGAGTATTTCTTTCACCATTGCTGGGAGCAATATATTGAAGATGTAATATTAGAATCAGGGTACAAAGAGGTGTACCCTGTTTCTATGAACATAGAAAAAAAGCATGAATAGACCATACTGTTAATAAATAATATAATTTTTTCAACTTTAAATATAGAATTGAACTGATATCTGAAAAATTAAAGGAAATCGTATATTGATATACAATCATTCATTCCAACCAGTTATATATCTATTGGAAATATTAGTGTTTTGGTTTATCATGAAGAGTGTGTGAGTTTTGCTTCAAAATGATTATGGAAATTCAAAATTATGTGTTTGGAAAGAAGTCTGATGAAAGGACCAGTCAAGAAACCCTGACAATACATGTGTTCTGAAGCAAGAAGTCATTAAAGTGGAAAAAAATGCCTATTAATTTGTGAACTTGTGGATGCAATATATATCCTATGATGTGCAAAAACTGAAGAAACAATAATGTACCAGTGTCGAATACAAATGAATGACAAATTACATATTATGTCCCATAGGAGTCTTCTTGCATTGATGTTAGACTGGGTCAGTTACTGTAGAGTAATTAGGATTTCTATGCACCATTCACTGAAGTTAGGTTTCAGTACTATGAAACAAATATGTATTTCAGGTGGATGAATATTTCTGATTATAATCTTGTGAAAAGTTGATTATAAATCCACATACATGTACATGAATGAATTTAGAGAGTATATATTAGACACATTTTTTCATATTTTGAAAAATTTGGAGAGTATATATATATCTATGTCTATACACACACACAGACACACACACACACAGACACACACACACACACACAGACACACACACACACACAACATTCACAGACATTAAAAAGTACCAATATAAATGCCAATCGAAATTCATCAGTAAATATATATCATCCACAGATGCAAAAATATTTATTTTACTGAACATGAGTTTATGCATAATTTTGTTCTACTAGGACGTTCTCCTATAGGTTGAATTTTCATTTCCAACAGCATTTAGGAGGAGTGAACACTTCTCACAATTTGTATCTGCCAAGACAGCCACCTCACAAAAATGTATGTGTGATACCTGGTAGGATTCTATATATGCATATAAATATACATGTGTGAATAGGCTACAGAAAAGGAAAATAAGAATTCACATATTTGTTAAGCTTAAAAACACATGGAGAATATTTCAATTAAAATTTGACGAGATTTATAACTCCTACCTTATATAATGCAAATGTCAAGTCCAACTATACAACATGTCTCCTCTGAAGTGCTTGTATTTCTATTGTGTTGGGTTAAATTTCCCCATTATATTAGGATGAATAGTCTGAGTCTACTAGGTAAGTTTTAGTGTCCAGGATTCAGTACTTCAAATGGAAAATTGGAAAATGAATCCAATGTGTATGTAAATATATGCTGCACAAATATCCTCACGCTCTCATCCAGAACAATGCCTTGACATTACCTTCACCACAAGTAAGACACAATTAGAGGAGAAGAGTTACAAAATCAGTGAGTACATATCTGGAATGGAAAATGCCCAGGAGTTCACAACCTTGGAGGTGGTAGAGGAGTTTCCAAGAGTAAGGGACAGGGTAAACACTCCACAAACATGGAGCTCTGCTGGCCTAAAAACTTTTTGAGAAACTGCCTCTGAGCTTCCGCACTTGAAATATATGTTGTTTTCATGAGATTTGGCTTCCTTTGTAGTGAGACCATCAAAGCTGGGTCTGCATCTATGTGACCTGGAGGACATGGTTTCTTATTTTCCAATGAACAAGATGAAGCAGTGCTGAATCCTCTCTTTTTAGGTAAATTAAGGTCACTAGAGACTAAGTGACTCCCCGTCTCCCCGCGTGGACTGTGAAGCCATTTGGTCCTCCTCCACTTTTTGTGGTGTTTAGGCTGCTGCACTGTGAGTTTGGTATTTGTTTCACAAAATACTAGCAGCTAAACTGGGACACAGTGCTGGAGGGAGTTCTGTCACGTGTGGTGGGTCAGGGTCTGCAAGAGAATGCACCAACTAGGCTTCTATCTCTCACAGCTTGCCCCATTGCCCCCTTGTCCATATCAACCTGATTCTTAATTTTCCTCTTAAAACTCTCCATATAACAAGATGCCTTTACATATAAGTGTCTGCTGGCAGCACCATGTCAGTTACAAGCCATTTGGAATCCAATGGTAGATCCACATGGCCCTACCACGGATGTTTTATCAAACACCTCCCCACCACTGCTCTAGACCCACTACTCAGCAGGCTCCAACTTACTGGCATCTCTGTTCTACACCATTTTCATGAAACTCAGTAAATCAAGGCACTGTCTGGTATACTCATGATCAGCAATAGGACATCCTATGTTTCTCCAGTGCCACCTGGTCATAGGAATTTCAAAAATTTCATGTTATTTATCTAGCCATTTTTCAAGCATGAAGTTGGAGGCACTGTGGGTTTCAATTCATTCAGCAAACATTAAATGGTGAGGAAGCCCATTTCAATGAAATCTCTGGAGAAATCTCACAGGCAAGGCTTCCCAAAGAATGGACAAAAGGTCACATTAGGCCAGGCCCATTGAGGTCTACAATGTGAGGTGCATGTGTGTTTTGACTCTCAACTATGGATGCCATTTATTTAAGAATAAAATCATGTGATATCCTTGCTGAGATTCCCAGGCCTCTGTGGAAATCTACCCGGGGCCTAGGTCTCAGTTTCCAAGAGCGACTTTCATGCGTGGCCTCTTAAAATCCCAACAAAATTCATAGCAATGCTTCTCTGAGTTCAGTTCTAAAACCCAGTGTTTAAGGGGAATCACACCAGAGTTCAAGCCCACGTGGAACCAGTCATTTTTTCCAATGCCACAAAAATGACCAACATTAAAACCAAAACACTCCCACATGGCCCTCACCTTATTCCATATAGTCAATCATCTTAACATCTGGCTGGAGGTTTCCATGAGGGGTGCAGCCCAAGACAGTGTCCAAAATCAGCTCGTTTGCCCCTCATTTGCCTAAAGTCAGGGTAGCCTGGACACCGTTGCTGTGAACCAGGAGTGAACAAATAAGCCTGCCGTTAATACTTCTATGTTTCTCCAATTTGAGGGCTACTGATTTTAGGTATCGATTCTTTAGGTGATTTAGAGTCATGCAAAAACACAAGCACCTCTGCAGGGCTTTGAAGAACTCATTTGACTCACAGAATCCCTATTCTCATTTGTTGGAGTGCAGGAACCTAACAGAGGAAGGCAAGAGTCTTCATCCACAATGAATGATATTTCTTGCCATTTTGGTTTTGGAAGCTCACATGGGATCATTCTTAAGATCCATTAGGTGCTGAGAATCTAAGTCACAGCCACACACAGACCAAGAGGCTGATAAAGACACATCCCTTTCCAAAGCAATTAAGCAAAGAACCACAGGTGAGGCCCATTAATTTCCATTTGAAAACTGTTTTCTTCAGGCTTCACAAAGGAGTTGCCTGAGGCAAAGACCTTCCTGACATTCAGTGCAACACAACAATAAGTAAGCAAATAGCCCAAAGCAGTGTTTCTCCACTAAGACTTTCCTGGTCACACTGATATCTGAGTTTTTTGAGATGCTCGCCATTCTCTTCAACTATCCTTTACATGGCCATGTCACAGAGCTTGGAGGTGGTACATATTTTGGACACAAATCCCTGAGCCCATTCTGGAGAGTGGCCAGAATTCAGGAAGAAAACAACAACTTAGAAAGATAGCAGGTGTGGCACATCGATAAGACAAGCTGCAGTCCATTCATATATTGGGCAGGATGAATTATAGGGAAGATTTATACTAGACAGGACACATCCATTAATGCATTCTCTTTTCTAATGTCTACAACAAAGGACACAGTGGGATACACATTAACAGAAACACTCGCCTTGTCAAATGACTTACTAGAAACTGTCTGCTCCAAACCAAACAAACTGCCTTTTCGATCTATTCTCAGAACATGAGACAAAACAACAAAACCCACACCCACTCCCACAAAGGCACCTCCTTCCCCCAAGTAGGTCTGTGACTATCCGGAGTGTCCTCTTACTGGTGGGCCATACTATGTTCCCCCGAAATGGCCTGTCTTCTCTCAGATCTTGTTTCCTTGACCAGCTCTGTGAAGATGTCAGGAAAAAGTGGTTAGCCACTACCTGTTTTCTCAGGAAAGGTCCATCTTCAGAGCTCTCCTGGCATTTGGCCATCCTCACATCATTAGGTACCAAGAAAACTGACTCTGTCCTTGGTAAATCCAAACAAGTGAGCCCACTGGGCCTGGGACTGGGACTGCCTCTGGGTGCCTGGCTTCTTGGATACCAAGTTCAGAGAGTTCCATCACCAAGGAAATGAGGTATGTCACATTCTTTGTAACTGAATGAGGTCACTGCCTTGGCAACCACTTTGTCCTAACAGTTGCTTCCAAGGGTTACATAAGATGGAGGTTTCCCCTACTTCCTGTGACACTTTCATAAGGTAGAATGTATATCAACCATTGGCACCCAGGAACAGCTCTCCACTCAGGCCTGGATTGTTCCACCTTGTCTACAATAAGAAGAGATAGGCAGATTCAGACACATCCCTTCATCCTGACCAGGTTGTTTGCCATGGAAGATGGCTTTTGCTCTCTCAGGAGCTTCATACCTGCCTACAACTTCTCCAGGTATCATTTGTGCATGGACATTTGAGGTTCTCATCTGGTGGAAGATCCCCAACTTTCCTGTATTGTAAGAACCCCTCTGTCCCTGCTCTTCTGTAAAATGATTGAGGGAACAGTGTATACTTGGGGTTAAAAACAGGTTTGATTTGGTGACGAAAGATTCTGTGCGATGAATAATGGGATTGGGAACCTGCAATATTTACAAGAATATATAGGTGAAATATAAGTACGAAAAAAGAAATCTAGGTATGCTTTGAAGCCCAGAAGGGTTTTGCCCTTGATTGGGATACTTAGCTTTGAATTATGTTCTGCAAAGATGTCTCAGATAATTTGATATACAATGGCATAGGACCTTGTACATTGGATGATTGAATATAGAAGAGAACATCCAGTCAAAAAGGGATATTCAGTAGGATTAGGAAGATAGTCGGTAGGTTTAGGAAGACGAGTGAGTATAGGATTTGGACCAAAAGTTCTTTAGCAATAGACTTTTGGTTATAGAGTGAATGTAAATGTCAGCACATATGAAGAGTCAGACACTTTGTTGAACTGGGGAAAATATGTAGAAAAGCAGATATCAATGGAAACATTACGAAATGAGGCAAAGTATAATGTGAGGGATAGAATTAGACATTTTCAACAGGGTTGAGTTTCAATATATAAATTAGGAAAAAACAAATATGTAGTCACCAATAGGAGTGACAATTGACAGCATTAGGCAACCTGGACATGGATGTTTTTAGAAATCCATGTTCACTTTCCATTTAGGCTTTGGTACAATCATAAGTGTGACCTTTCCATTTTTTGTCCAGAATATTACTGTGATAATGAGGTGACATGAGTATTTCTTTCACCATTTCTGGGAGTAATATATTGAAGATGTCAAATGAGAATCGGGGGTACAAATAGGTGTACCCTGTTTCTATGAACATAGAGAAAAAACACGAACAGACCATACTTGAATAAATAATATAACTTTTTTGAACTTTAAATAATGAATTGAACTGATATCTGAAAAATAAAAGGAAATTGTATATTGATATATAATAATTCATTCCAACCAGATATATATCTAATGGAAATATTAGTGTTTTGGTTTATCATGAATAGTGTGTGAGTTTTGCTTCAAAATGATTATGGAAATCCAAATAATGTGTTTGGAAAGAAGTCTCATGAAAAGACCAGTCAAGAAACCCTGACAATACATGTGTTCTGAAGCAAGAAGTGATTAATGTTGAAACAAATGCCTATTAATTTGTGAACTTGTGGATGAAATGTATATCCTATGATGTGCAAAAACTGAAGAAACCATAAAGCACCAGTGTCGAATACAAATGAATGACAAATTACATATCATGTCCCATAGGAGTCTACTTGCATTGATGTTAGACTGGGTCAGATACTGTGGAATAATTAGGATTTGTATGCACCCTTCACTGAAGTTAGTAGTCAGTACTAGGAAACAAATATGTATTTCAGGTGGATGAATATTTCTGATTATAATCTTCTGAAAAGTGGATTATAAATCAACATACATGAACATGAATGAATTTAGAGAGTGTATACTAGACACATATATTTCATATTTGGAAAACTTTGGAGAGTATATCTATATCTATATCTATACACACACACACACACACACACACACACACACACACACAACACTCACAGACATTAAAAAGTACCAATATAAATGCCAATCGAAATTCATCAGTAAATATATATCATCCACAGATGCAAAAATATTTATGTTACTGAACATGAGTTTATGTATAATGTTGTTCTTCTAGGACGCTCTCTTATAGGTTGAATTTTCATTTCCAACAGCATTTAGGAGGAGTGAACACTTCTCACAATTTGTATCTGCCAAGACATCCACCTTACAAAAATGTACCTGTGATACCTGGTAGGATTCTATATATGCATATAAATATACATGTGTGAATAGGCTACAGAAATTGGAAACAAGTATTCACATATTTGTTAAGTTTAAAAACACATGGAGAATATTTCAAATAAAATTTGACTAGATGTATAACTCCTACCTTATATAATGCAAATGTCAAGTCCAACTATAGAACATGTCTCCTCTGAAGTGCTTGTATTTCTATTGTGTTGGGTTAATTTTCCCCATTATATTAGGATGAATAGTCTGAGTCTACTAGGTATGGGTTAGTGTCAGGGATTCAGTACTTCGAATGAAAAATTGGAAAATGAATCCAATGTGTATGTAAATATATGCTGCACACATATACTCCCGCTCTCATCCAAAACAATGCCTTGACATTACCTTCACCCCAAGTAAGACACAATTAGAGAAGAAGAGTTACACAATCAGTGAATACATATCTAGAATGGAAAATGCTCAGGAGTTCACAACCTTGGAGGTGGTTTAGGAGTTTCCAAAAGTAAGGGACATGGTAAACACTCCACAAACATGTAACTCTGCTGGCCTAAAAACTGTTTGAGAAACTGCCTCTGAGCTTCCGCACTTTAAATATATGTTGTTTTCATGAGATTTGGCTTCCTTTGTAGTGAGACCATCAAAGCTGGGTCTGCATCTATGTGACCTGGAGGACATGGTTTCTTATTTTCCAATGAACAAGATGAAGCAGTGCTGAATCCTCTCTTTATAGGTAAACTGAGGCCACTGGGGACTAAGTGTCTCCCCGTCTCCCCGTGTGGACTGTGAAGCCATTTGGTCCTCCTCCACTTTTTGTGGTTTTTAGGCTGCTGCACTGTGAGTTTGGTATTTGTTTCACAAAATACTAGCAGCTAAACTGGGACACAGTGCTGGAGGGAGTTCTGTCACGTGTGGTGGGTCAGGGTCTGCAAGAGAATGCACCAACTAGGCTACTATCTCTCACAGCTTGCCCCATTGCCCCCTTGTCCATATCAACATGATTCTTAATTTTCCTCTTAAAACTCTCCATATAACAAGATGCCTTTACATATAAGTGTCTGCTGGCAGCACCATGTCAGTTACAAGCCATTTGGAATCCAATGGTAGATCCACATGGCCCTACCACGGATGTTTTATCAAACACCTCCCCAGCACTGCTCTAGACCCACTACTCAGCAGGCTCCAACTTACTGGCATCTCTGTTCTACACCATTTTCATGAAACTCAGTAAATCAAGGCACTGTCTGGTATACTCATGATCAGCAATAGGACATCCAATGTTTCTCCAGTGCCACCTGGTCATAGGAATTTCAAAAATTTCATGGTATTTATCTAGCCATTTTTCAAGCATGAAGTTGGAGGCACTGTGGGTTTCAATTCATTCAGCAAAGATTAAATGGTGAGGAAGCTCAATTCAATGAAATCTCTGGAGAAATCTCACAGGCAAGGCTTCCCAAAGAATGGACAAAAGGTCACATTAGGCCAGGCCCATTGAGGTCTACAATGTGAGGTGCATGTGTGTTTTGACTCTCAACTATGGCTGCCATTTCTTTAAGAATAAAATCATGTGATATCCTTGCTGAGATTCCCAGGCCTCTGTGGAAATCTACCCGGGGCCTAGGTCTCAGTTTCCAAGAGTGACTTTCATGCGTGGCCTCTTAAAATCCCAACAAAATTCATAGCAATGCTTCTCTGAGTTCAGTTCCAAAACCCAGTGTTTAAGGGGAATCACACCAGAGTTCAAGCCCACGTGGAACCAGTCATTTTTTCCAATGCCACACAAATGACCAACATTAAAACCAAAACACTCCCACATGGGCCTCACCTTATTCCATATAGTCAATCATCTTAAACTCTGGCTGGAGGTTTCCATGAGGGGTGCAGCCCAAGACAGTGTCCAAAATCAGCTCGTTTGCCCCTCATTTGCCTAAAGTCAGGGTAGCCTGGACACCGTTGCTGTGAACCAGGAGTGAACAAATAAGCCTGCCGTTAATACTTCTATGTTTCTCCAATTTGAGGGCTACTGATTTTAGGTATCGATTCTTTAGGTGATTTAGAGTCATGCGAAAACACAAGCACCTCTGCAGGGCTTTGAAGAACTCATTTGACTCACAGAATCCCTATTCATATTTGTTGGAGTGCAGGAACCTAACAGAGGAAGGCAAGAGTCTTCATCCAAAATGAATGATATTTTTTGCCATTCTGGTTTTGGAAGCTCACATGGGATCATTCTTAAGATCCATCAGGTGCTGAGAATCTATGCTACAGCCACACACAGGTCCAAGAGGCTGATAAAGACACATCCCTTTCCAAAGCAATTAAGCTAAGAGCCACAGGTGAGGCCCATTCATTTCCATTTGAAAACTGTTTTCTTCAGGCTTCACAAAGGGGTGGCCTGAGGCAAAGAACTTCCTGACATTCAGTGCAACACAACAATAAGTAAGCAAAAAGCCCAAAGCAGTGTTTCTGCACTGAGACTTTCCTGGTCACACTGATATCTGAGTTTTCTGAGATGCTCGCCATTCTCTTCAACTATCCTTTACATGGCCATGTCACAGAGCTTGGAGGTGATACATATTTTGGACACAAATCCCTGAGCCCATTCTGGAGAGTGGCCAGAATTCAGGAAGAAAACAACAACTTAGAAAGATAGCAGGTGTTGCACATCGATAAGACAAGCTGCAGTCCATTCATATATTGGGCAGGATGAATTATAGGGAAGATTTATACTAGACAGGACACATCCATTAATGCATTCTCTTTTCTAATGTCTACAACAACGGACACAGTGGGATACACATAAACAGAAACACTCGCCTTGTCAAATGACTTACTAGAAACTGTCTGCTCCAAACCAAACAAACCGCCTTTTGGATCTATTCTCAGAACATGAGACAATACAACAAACCCACACCCACTCCCACAAAGGCACCTCCTTCCCCCAAGTAGGTCTGTGACTATTCAGAGTGTCCTCTGACTGGTGGGCCATACTATGTTCCCCCGAAATGGCCTGTCTTCTCTCAGATCTTGTTTCCTTGACCAACTCTGTGAAGATGTCAGGAAAAAGTGGTTAGCCACTACCTGTTTTCTCAGGAAAGGTCCATCTTGAGAGCTCTCCTGGCATTTGGCCATCCTCACATCATTAGGTACCAAGAAAACTGACTCTGTCCTTGGTAAATCCAAACAAGTGAGCCCACTGTGCCTGGGACTGGGACTGCCTCTGGGTGCCTGGCTTCTTGGATACCAAGTTCAGAGAGTTCCATCACCAAGGAAATGAGGTATGTCACATTCTTTGGAACTGAATGAGGTCACTGCCTTGGCAACCACTTTGTCCTAACAGTTGCTTCCAATGGTTACATAAGATGGAGGTTTCCCCTACTTCCTGTGACACTTTCATAAGGTAGAATGTATATCAACCATTGGCACCCGGGAACAGCTCTCCACTCAGGCCTGGATTGTTCCACCTTGTCTACAATAAGAAGAGAGAGGCAGATTCAGACACATCCCTTCATCCTAACCAGGTTGTTTCCCATGGAAGTTGACTTTTGCTCTCTCAGGTGCTTCATACCTGCCTACAACTTCTCCAGGTATCATTTGTGCATGGACATTTGAGGTTCTCATCTGGTGGAAGATCCCCAACTTTCCTGTATTGTAAGAACCCCTCTGTCCCTGCTCTTCTGTAAAATGATTGAGGGAACAGTGTATACTTGGGGTTAAAAACAGGTTTGATTTGGTGACGAATGATTCTGTGCGATGAATAATGGGATTGGGAACCTGCAATATTTACAAGAATATAGAGGTGAAATATAAGTACGAAAAAAGAAATCTAGGTATGCTTTGAAGCCCAGAAGGGTTTTGCCCTTGATTGGGATACTTAGCTTTGAATTATGTTCTGCAAAGATGTCTCAGATAATTTGATATACAATGGCATAGGACCTTGTACATTGGATGATTGAATATAGAAGAGAACATCCAGTCAAAAAGGGATATTCAGTAGGATTAGGAAGATAGTCGGTAGGTTTAGGAAGACGAGTGAGTATAGGATTTGGACCAAAAGTTCTTTAGCAATAGACTTTTGGTTATAGAGTGAATGTAAATGTCAGCACATATGAAGAGTCAGACACTATGTTGAACTGGGGAAAATATGTAGAAAATCAGATATCAATGGAAACATTACGAAAGCAGGCAAAGTATAAAGTGAGGGATAGAATTAGACATTTTCAACAGGGTTGAGTTTCAATATATAAATTAGGAAAAACAAATATGTAGTCACCAATAGGAGTGACAATTGACAGCATTAGGCAACCTGGACATGGATGTTTTTAGAAATCCATGTTCACTTTCCATTTCGGCTTTGGTACAATCATAAGTGTGACCTTTCCATTTTTTGTCCAGAATATTACTGTGATAATGAGGTGACATGAGTATTTCTTTCACCATTTCTGGGAGCAATATATTGAAGATGTAAAATTAGAATCGGGGGTACAAATAGGTGTACCCTGTTTCTATGAACATAGAGAAAAACCACGAATAGACCATATTGTGAATAAATAATATAACTTTTTTGAACTTTAAATAATGAATTGAACTGATATCTGAAAAATAAAAGGAAATTGTATATTGATATACAATCATTCATTCCAACCAGTTATATATCTAATGGAAATATTAGTGTTTTGGTTTATCATGAAGAGTGTGTGAGTTTTGCTTCAAAATGATTATGGAAATTCAAAATAATGTGTTTGGAAAGAAGTCTCATGAAAAGACCAGTCAAGAAACCCTGACAATACATGTGTTCTGAAGCAAGAAGTGATTAATGTTGAAACAAATGCCTATTAATTTGTGAACTTGGGGATGAAATGTATATCCTATGATGTGCAAAAACTGAAGAAACAATAATGTACCATGTCGAATACAAATGAATGACAAATTACATATCATGTCCCATAGGAGTCTACTTGCATTGATGTTAGACTGGGTCAGATACTGTAGAATAATGAGGATTTGTATGCACCCTTCACTGAAGTTAGCAGTCAGTACTAGGAAACAAATATGTATTTCAGGTGGATGAATATTTCTGATTATAATCTTCTGAAAAGTGGATTATAAATCAACATACATGAACATGAATGAATTTAGAGAGTGTATACTAGACACATATATTTCATATTTGGAAAACTTTGGAGAGTATATCTATATCTATATCTATACACACACACACACACACACACACACACACACACACACACACACAACACTCACAGACATTAAAAAGTACCAATATAAATGCCAATCGAAATTCATCAGTAAATATATATCATCCACAGATGCAAAAATATTTATGTTACTGAACATGAGTTTATGTATAATGTTGTTCTTCTAGGACGCTCTCTTATAGGTTGAATTTTCATTTCCAACAGCATTTAGGAGGAGTGAACACTTCTCACAATTTGTATCTGCCAAGACATCCACCTTACAAAAATGTACGTGTGATACCTGGTAGGATTCTATATATGCATATAAATATACATGTGTGAATAAGCTACAGAAATTGGAAACAAGTATTCACATATTTGTTAAGTTTAAAAACACATGGAGAATATTTCAATTAAAATTTGACTAGATGTATAACTCCTACCTTATATAATGCAAATGTCAAGTCCAACTATAGAACATGTCTCCTCTGAAGTGCTTGTATTTCTATTGTGTTGGGTTAATTTTCCCCATTATATTAGGATGAATAGTCTGAGTCTACTAGGTATGGGTTAGTGTCAGGGATTCAGTACTTCGAATGAAAAATTGGAAAATGAATCCAATGTGTATGTAAATATATGCTGCACAAATATCCTCCCGCTCTCATCCAAAACAATGCCTTGACATTACCTTCACCCCAAGTAAGACACAATTAGAGGAGAAGAGTTACACAATCAGTGAATACATATCTGGAATGGAAAATGCTCAGGAGTTCACAACCTTGGAGGTGGTTTAGGAGTTTCCAAAAGTAAGGGACATGGTAAACACTCCACAAACATGTAACTCTGCTGGCCTAAAAACTTTTTGAGAAACTGCCTCTGAGCTTCCGCAATTGAAATATATGTTGTTTTCATGAGATTTGGCTTCTTTTGTAGTGAGACCATCTAAGCTGGGTCTGCATCTATGTGACCTGGAGGACATGGTTTCTTATTTTCCAATGAACAAGATGAAGCAGTGCTGAATCCTCTCTTTATAGGTAAACTGAGGCCACTGGGGACTAAGTGTCTCCCCGTCTCCCCGTGTGGACTGTGAAGCCATTTGGTCCTCCTCCACTTTTTGTGGTTTTTAGGCTGCTGCACTGTGAGTTTGGTATTTGTTTCACGAAATACTAGCAGCTAAACTGGGACACAGTGCTGGAGGGAGTTCTGTCACGTGTGGTGGTTCAGGGTCTGCAAGAGAATGCACCAACTAGGCTTCTATCTCTCACAGCTTGCCCCATTGCCCCCTTGTCCATATCAACCTGATTCTTAATTTTCCTCTTAAAACTCTCCATATAACAAGATGCCTTTACATATAAGGGTCTGCTGGCAGCACCATGTCAGTTACAAGCCATTTGGAATCCAATGGTAGATCCACATGGCCCTACCACGGATGTTTTATCAAACACCTCCCCAGCACTGTTCTAGACCCACTACTCAGCAGGCTCCAACTTACTGGCATCTCTGTTCTACACCATTTTCATGAAACTCAGTAAATCAAGGCACTGTCTGGTATACTCATGATCAGCAATAGGACATCCAATGTTTCTCCAGTGCCACCTGGTCATAGGAATTTCAAAAATTTCATGGTATTTATCTAGCCATTTTTCAAGATTGAAGTTGGAGGCACTGTGGGTTTCAATTCATTCAGCAAAGATTAAATGGTGAGGAAGCTCATTTCAATGAAATCTCTGGAGAAATCTCACAGGCAAGGCTTCCCAAAGAATGGACAAAAGGTCATATTAGGCCAGGCCCATTGAGGTCTACAATGTGAGGAGCATGTGTGTTTTGACTCTCAACTACGGCTGCCATTTCTTTAAGAATAAAATCATGTGATATCCTTGCTGAGATTCCCAGGCCTCTGTGGAAATCTACCTGGGGCCTAGGTCTCAGTTTCCAAGAGCGACATTCATGCGTGACCTCTTAAAATCCCAACAAAATTCATAGCAATGCTTCCTTGACTTTCAGTTCCAAAACCCAGTGTTTAAGGGTAATCACACCAGAGTTCAAGCCCACGTGGAACCAGTCATTTTTTCCAATGCCACACAAATGACCAACATTAAAACCAAAACACTCCCACATGGCCCTCACCTTATTCCATATAGTCAATCATCTTAAACTCTGGCTGGAGGTTTCCATGAGGGGTGCAGCCCAAGACAGTGTCCAAAATCAGCTCGTTTGCCCCTCATTTGCCTAAAGTCAGGGTAGCCTGGACACCGTTGCTGTGAACCAGGAGTGAACAAATAAGCCTGCCGTTAATACTTCTAGGTTTCTCCAATTTGAGGGCTACTGATTTTGGGTATCGATTCTTTAGGTGATTTAGAGTCATGGGAAAACACAAGCACCTCTGCAGGGCTTTGAAGAACTCATTTGACTCACAGAATCCCTATTCATATTTGTTGGAGTGCAGGAACCTAACAGAGGAAGGCAAGAGTTTTCATCTACAATGAATGATATTTTTTTGCCATTTAGTTTTGGAAGCTCACATGGGATCATTCTTAAGATCCATCAGGTGCTGAGAATCTAAGTCACAGCCACACACAGGACCAAGAGGCTGATAAAGACACATCCCTTTCCAAAGCAATTAAGCAAAGAACCACAGGAGAGGCCCATTCATTTCCATTTGAAAACTGTTTTCTTCAGGCTTCACAAAGGGGTGGCCTGAGGCAAAGACCTTCCTGACATTCAGTGCAACACAACAATAAGTAAGCAAAAAGCCCAAAGCAGTGTTTCTGCACTAAGACTTTCCTGGTCACACTGATATCTGAGTTTTCTGAGATGCTCGCCATTCTCTTCAACTATCCTTTACATGGCCATGTCACAGAGCTTGGAGGTGGTACATATTTTGGACACAAATCCCTAAGCCCATTCTGGAGAGTGGCCAGAATTCAGGAAGAAAACAACAACTTAGAAAGATAGCAGGTGTTGCACATCGATAAGACAAGCTACAGTCCATTCATATATTGGGCAGGATGAATTATAGGGAAGATTTATACTAGACAGGACACATCCATTAATGCATTCTCTTTTCTAATGTCTACAACAACGGACACAGTGGGATACACATAAACAGAAACACTCGCCTTGTCAAATGACTTACTAGAAACTGTCTGCTCCAAACCAAACAAACCGCCTTTTCGATCTATTCTCAGAACATGAGACAAAACAACAAACCCACACCCACTCCCACAAAGGCACCTCCTTCCCCCAAGTAGGTCTGTGACTATCCGGAGTGTCCTCTGACTGGTGGGCCATACTATGTTCCCCCGAAATGGCCTGTCTTCTCTCAGATCTTGTTTTCTTGACCAGCTCTGTGAAGATGTCAGGAAAAAGTGGTTAGCCACTACCTGTTTTCTCAGGAAAGGTCCATCTTCAGAGCTCTCCTGGCAATTGGCCATCCTCACATCATTAGGTACCAAGAAAACTGACTCTGTCCTTGGTAAATCCAAACAAGTGAGCCCACTGGGCCTGGGACTGGGACTGCCTCTGGGTGCCTGGCTTCTTGGATACCAAGTTCAGAGAGTTCCATCACCAAGGAAATGAGGTATGTCACATTCTTTGGAACTGAATGAGGTCACTGCCTTGGCAACCACTTTGTCCTAACAGTTGCTTCTAAGGGTTACATAAGATGGAGGTTTCCCCTACTTCTTGTGACACTTTCATAAGGTAGAATGTATATCAACCATTGGCACCCGGGAACAGCTCTCCACTCAGGCCTGGATTGTTCCACCTTGTCTACAGTAAGAAGAGAGAGGCAGATTCAGACACATCCCTTCATCCTGACCAGGTTGTTTGCCATGGAAGATGACTTTTGCTCTCTCAGGTGCTTCATACCTGCCTACAACTTCTCCAGGTATCATTTGTGCATGGACATTTGAGGTTCTCATCTGGTGGAAGATCCCCAACTTTCCTTTATTGTAAGAACCCCTCTGTCCCTGCTCTTCTGTAAAGTGATTGAGGGAACTGTGTATACTTGGGGTTAAAAACAGGTTTGATTTGGTGACGAATGATTCTGTGCGATGAATAATGGGATTGGGAACCTGCAATATTTACAAGAATATAGAGGTGAAATATAAGTATGAAAAAAGAAATCTAGGTATGCTTTGAAGCCCAGAAGGGTTTTGCCCTTGATTGGGATACTTAGCTTTGAATTATGTTCTGCAAAGATGTCTCAGATAATTTGATATACAATGGCATAGGACCTTGTACATTGGATGATTGAATTTAGAAGAGAACATCCAGTCAAAAAGGGATATTCAGTAGGATTAGGAAGATAGTCGGTAGGTTTAGGAAGACGAGTGAGTATAGGATTTGGACCAAAAGTTCTTTAGCAATAGATTTGGTTATAGAGTGAATGTAAATGTCAGCACATATGAAGAGTCAGACACTATGTTGAACTGGGGAAAATATGTAGAAAAGCAGATATCAATGGAAACATTACGAAATGAGGCAAAGTATAAAGTGAGGGATAGAATTAGACATTTTCAACAGGGTTGAGTTTCAATATATAAATTAGGAAAAAACAAATATGTAGTCACCAATAGGATTGACAATTGACAGCATTAGGCAACCTGGACATGGATGTTTTTAGAAATCCATGTTCACTTTCCATTTAGGCTTTGGTACAATCATAAGTGTGACCTTTCCATTTTTTGTCCAGAATATTACTGTGATAATGAGGTGACATGAGTATTTCTTTCACCATTTCTGGGAGCAATATATTGAAGATGTAAAATGAGAATCGGGGGTGCAAATAGGTGTACCCTGTTTCTATGAACATAGAGAAAAACCACAAATAGACCATACTGTGAATAAATAATATAACTTTTTTGAACTTTAAATAATGAATTGAACTGATATCTGAAAAATAAAAGGAAATTGTATATTGATATACAATCATTCATTCCAACCAGTTATATATCTAATGGAAATATTAGTGTTTTGGTTTATCATGAAGAGTGTGTGAGTTTTGCTTCAAAATGATTTTGGAAATTCAAAATAATGTGTTTGGAAAGAAGTCTCATGAAAAGACCAGTCAAGAAACCCTGACAATACATGTGTTCTGAAGCAAGAAGTGATTAATGTTGAAACAAATGCCTATTAATTTGTGAACTTGTGGATGAAATGTATATCTTATGATGTGCAAAAACTGAAGAAACAATAATGTACCAGTGTCGAATACAAATGAATGACAAATTACATATCATGTCCCATAGGAGTCTACTTGCATTGATGTTAGACTGGGTCAGATACTGTAGAATAATTAGGATTTGTATGCACCCTTCACTGAAGTTAGTAGTCAGTACTAGGAAACAAATATGTATTTCAGGTGGATGAATATTTCTGATTATAATCATGTGAAAAGTTGATTATAAATCAACATACATGAACATGAATGAATTTATAGAGTGTGTACTAGACACATATATTTCATATTTGGAAAACTTTGGAGAGTATATCTATATCTATATCTATACACACACACACACACACACGCACACACACACACACAACACTCACAGACATTAAAAAGTACCAATATAAATGCCAATCGAAATTCATCAGTAAATATATATCATCCACAGATGCAAAAATATTTATGTTACTGAACATGAGTTTATGTATAATGTTGTTCTTCTAGGACGCTCTCTTATAGGTTGAATTTTCATTTCCAACAGCATTTAGGAGGAGTGAACACTTCTCACAATTTGTATCTGCCAAGACATCCACCTTACAAAAATGTACGTGTGATACCTGGTAGGATTCTATATATGCATATAAATATACATGTGTGAATAGGCTACAGAAATTGGAAACAAGTATTCAAATATTTGTTAAGTTTAAAAACACATGGAGAATATTTCAATTAAAATTTGACTAGATGTATAACTCCTACCTTATATAATGCAAATGTCAAGTCCAACTATAGAACATGTCTCCTCTGAAGTGCTTGTATTTCTATTGTGTTGGGTTAATTTTCCCCATTATATTAGGATGAATAGTCTGAGTCTACTAGGTATGGGTTAGCGTCAGGGATTCAGTACTTCGAATGAAAAATTGGAAAAAGAATCCAATGTGTATGTAAATATATGCTGCACAAATATCCTCCCGCTCTCATCCAAAACAATGCCTTGACATTACCTTCACCCCAAGTAAGACACAATTAGAGGAGAAGAGTTACACAATCAGTGAATACATATCTGGAATGGAAAATGCTCAGGAGTTCACAACCTTGGAGGTGGTTTAGGAGTTTCCAAAAGTAAGGGACATGGTAAACACTCCACAAACATGTAACTCTGCTGGCCTAAAAACTTTTTGAGAAACTGCCTCTGAGCTTCCGCACTTGAAATATATGTTGTTTTCATGAGATTTGGCTTCCTTTGTAGTGAGACCATCAAAGCTGGGTCTGCATCTATGTGACCTGGAGGACATGGTTTCTTATTTTCCAATGAACAAGATGAAGCAGTGCTGAATCCTCTCTTTATAGGTAAACTGAGGCCACTGGGGACTAAGTGTCTCCCCGTCTCCCCGTGTGGACTGTGAAGCCATTTGGTCCTCCTCCACTTTTTTTGGTTTTTAGGCTGCTGCACTGTGAGTTTGGTATTTGTTTCACGAAATACTAGCAGCTAAACTGGGACACAGTGCTGGAGGGAGTTCTGTCACGTGTGGTGCGTCAGGGTCTGCAAGAGAATGCACCAACTAGGCTTCTATCTCGCACAGCTTGCCCCATTGCCCCCTTGTCCATATCAACCTGATTCTTAATTTTCCTCTTAAAACTCTCCATATAACAAGATGCCTTTACATATAAGGGTCTGCTGGCAGCACCATGTCAGTTACAAGCCATTTGGAATCCAATGGTAGATCCACATGGCCCTACCACGGATGTTTTATCAAACACCTCCCCAGCACTGCTCTAGACCCACGACTCAGCAGGCTCCAACTTACTGGCATCTCTGTTCTACACCATTTTCATGAAACTCAGTAAATCAAGGCACTGTCTGGTATACTCATGATCAGCAATAGGACATCCAATGTTTCTCCAGTGCCACCTGGTCATAGGAATTTCAAAAATTTCATGGTATTTATCTAGCTATTTTTCAAGCATGAAGTTGGAGGCACTGTGGGTTTCAATTCATTCAGCAAAGATTAAATGGTGAGGAAGCTCATTTCAATGAAATCTCTGGAGAAATCTCACAGGCAAGGCTTCCCAAAGAATGGACAAAAGGTCACATTAGGCCAGGCCCATTGAGGTCTACAATGTGAGGTGCATGTGTGTTTTGACTCTCAACTATGGCTGCCATTTCTTTAAGAATAAAATCATGTGATATCCTTGCTGAGATTCCCAGGCCTCTGTGGAAATCTACCCGGGGCCTAGGTCTCAGTTTCCAAGAGCGACTTTCATGCGTGGCCTCTTAAAATCCCAACAAAATTCATAACGATGCTTCTTTGAGTTCAGTTCCAAAACCCAGTGTTTAAGGGAAATCACACCAGAGTTCAAGCCCACGTGGAACCAGTCATTTTTTCCAATGCCACACAAATGACCAACATTAAAACCAAAACACTCCCACGTGGCCCTCACCTTATTCCATATAGTCAATCATCTTAAACTCTGGCTGGAGGTTTCCATGAGGGTTGCAGCCCAAGACAGTGTCCAAAATCAGCTCGTTTGCCCCTCATTTGCCTAAAGTCAGGGTAGCCTGGACACCGTTGCTGTGAACCAGGAGTGAACAAATAAGCCTGCCGTTAATACTTCTAGGTTTCTCCAATTTGAGAGCTACTGATTTTAGGTATCGATTCTTTAGGTGATTTAGAGTCATGCGAAAACACAAGCACCTCTGCAGGGCTTTGAAGAACTCATTTGACTCACAGAATCCCTATTCATATTTGTTGGAGTGCAGGAACCTAACAGAGGAAGGCAAGAGTCTTCATCCACAATGAATGATATTTTTTGCCATTTAGTTTTGGAAGCTCACATGGGATCATTCTTAAGATCCATCAGGTGCTGAGAATCTAAGTCACAGCCACACACAGGACCCAGAGGCTGATAAAGACACATCCCTTTCCAAAGCAATTAAGCAAAGAACCACAGGTGAGGCCCATTCATTTCCATTTGAAAACTGTTTTCTTCAGGCTTCACAAAGGGGTGGCCTGAGGCAAAGACCTTCCTGACATTCAGTGCAACACAACAATAAGTAAGCAAAAAGCCCAAAGCAGTGTTTCTGCACTAAGACTTTCCTGGTCACACTAATATCTGAGTTTTCTGAGATGCTCGCCATTCTCTTCAACTATCCTTTACATGGCCATGTCACAGAGCTTGGAGGTGGTACATATTTTGGACACAAATGCCTGAGCCCATTCTGGAGAGTTCCCAGAATTCAGGAAGAAAACAACAACTTAGAAAGATAGCAGGTGTTGCACATCGATAAGACAAGCTGCAGTCCATTCATATATTGGGCAGGATGAATTATAGGGAAGATTTATACTAGACAGGACACATCCATTAATGCATTCTCTTTTCTAATGTCTACAACAACGAACACAGTGGGATACACATAAACAGAAACACTCGCCTTGTCAAATGACTTACTAGAATCTGTCTACTCCAAACCAAACAAACCGCCTTTTCGATCTATTCTCAGAACATGAGACAAAACAACAAACCCACACCCACTCCCACAAAGGCACCTCCTTCCCCCAAGTAGGTCTGTGACTATCCGGAGTGTCCTCTGACTGGTGGGCCATACTATGTTCCCCCGAAATGGCCTGTCTTCTCTCAGATCTTGTTTCCTTGACCAACTCTGTGAAGATGTCAGGAAAAAGTGGTTATCCACTACCTGTTTTCTCAGGAAAGGTCCATCTTCAGAGCTCTCCTGGCATTTGGCCATCCTCACATCATTAGGTACCAAGAAAACTGACTCTGTCCTTGGTAAATCCAAACAAGTGAGCCCACTGGGCCTGGGACTGGGACTGCCTCTGGGTGCCTGGCTTCTTGGATACCAAGTTCAGAGAGTTCCATCACCAAGGAAATGAGGTATGTCACATTCCTTGGAACTGAATGAGGTCACTGCCTTGGCAACCACTTTGTCCTAACAGTTGCTTCCAAGGGTTACATAAGATGGAGGTTTCCCCTACTTCCTGTGACACTTTCATAATGTAGAATGTATATCAACTATTGGCACCCGGGAACAGCTCTCCACGCAGGCCTGGATTGTTCCACCTTGTCTACAATAAGAAGAGAGTGGCAGATTCAGACACATCCCATGGTTGTTTGCCATGGAAGATGACTTTTGCTCTCTCAGGTGCTTCATACCTGCCTACAACTTCTCCAGGTATCATTTGTGCATGGACATTTGAGGTTCTCATCTGGTGGAAGATCCCCAACTTTCCTGTATTGTAAGAACCCCTCTGTCCCTGCTCTTCTGTAAAATGATTGAGGGAACAGTGTATACTTGGGGTTAAAAACAGGTTTGATTTGGTGACGAATGATTCTGTGCGATGAATAATGGGATTGGGAACCTGCAATATTTACAAGAATATAGAGGTGAAATATAAGTATGAAAAAAGAAATCTAGGTATGCTTTGAAGCCCAGAAGGGTTTTGCCCTTGATTGGGATACTTCGCTTTGAATTATGTTCTGCAAAGATGTCTCAGATAATTTGATATACAATGGCATAGGACCTTGTACATTGGATGATTGAATTTAGAAGAGAACATCCAGTCAAAAAGGGATATTCAGTAGGTTTAGGAAGATAGTCGGTAGGTTTAGGAAGACGAGTGAGTATAAGATTTGGACCAAAAGTTCTTTAGCAATAGACTTTTGGTTATAGAGTGAATGTAAATGTCAGCACATATGAAGAGTCAGACACTATGTTGAACTGGGGAAAATATGTAGAAAAGCAGATATCAATGGAAACATTACGAAATCAGGCAAAGTATAAAGTGAGGGATAGAATTAGACATTTTCAACAGGGGAGAGTTTCAATATATAAATTAGGAAAAAACAAATATGTAGTCACCAATAGGAGTGACAATTGACAGCATTAGGCAACCTGGACATGGATGTTTTTAGAAATCCATGTTCACTTTCCATTTAGGCTTTGGTACAATCATAAGTGTGACCTTTCCATTTTTTGTCCAGAATATTACTGTGATAATGAGGTGACATGAGTGTTTCTTTCACCATTTCTGGGAGCAATATATTGAAGATGTAAAATTAGAATCGTGGGTGCAAAGAGGTGTACCCTGTTTCTATGAACATAGAGAAAAACCACAAATAGACCATACTGTGAATAAATAATATGACTTTTTTGAACTTTGAATAATGAATTGAACTGATATCTGAAAAATAAAAGGAAATTGTATATTGATATACAATCATTCATTCCAACCAGTTATATATCTAATGGAAATATTAGTGTTTTGGTTTATCATGAAGAGTGTGTGAGTTTTGCTTCAAAATGATTATGGAAATTCAAAATAATGTGTTTGGAAAGAAGTCTCATGAAAAGACAAGTCAAGAAACCCTGACAATACATGTGTTCTGAAGCAAGAAGTGATTAATGTTGAAACAAATGCCTATTAATTTGTGAACTTGTGGATGAAATGTATATCCTATGATGTGCAAAAACTGAAGAAATAATAATGTACCAGTGTCGAATACAAATGAATGACAAATTACATATCATGTCCCATAGGAGTCTACTTGCATTGATGTTAGACTGGGTCAGATACTGTAGAATAATTAGGATTTGTATGCACCCTTCACTGAAGTTAGTAGTCAGTACTAGGAAACAAATATGTATTTCAGGTGGATGAATATTTCTGATTATAATCTTGTGAAAAGTTGATTATTAATCCACATACATGAACATGAATGAATTTAGTGAGTGTATACTAGACACATATATTTCATATTTGGAAAACTTTGGAGAGTATATCTATATCTATATCTATACACACACACACACACACACACACACACACACACACACACAACACTCACAGACATTAAAAAGTACCAATATAAATGCCAATCGAAATTCATCAGTAAATATATATCATCCACAGATGCAAAAATATTTATTTTACTGAACATGAGTTTATGTATAATGTTGTTCTTCTAGGACGCTCTCTTATAGGTTGAATTTTCATTTCCAACAGCATTTAGGAGGAGTGAACACTTCTCACAATTTGTATCTGCCAAGACATCCACCTTACAAAAATGTACGTGTGATACCTGGTAGGATTCTATATATGCATATAAATATACATGTGTGAATAGGCTACAGAAATTGGAAACAAGTATTCACATATTTGTTAAGTTTAAAAACACATGGAGAATATTTCAATTAAAATTTGACTAGATGTATAACTCCTACCTTATATAATGCAAATGTCAAGTCCAACTATAGAACATGTCTCCTCTGAAGTGCTTGTATTTCTATTGTGTTGGGTTAATTTTCCCCATTATATTAGGATGAATAGTCTGAGTCTACTAGGTATGGGTTAGCGTCAGGGATTCAGTACTTCGAATGAAAAATTGGAAAAAGAATCCAATGTGTATGTAAATATATGCTGCACAAATATCCTCCCGCTCTCATCCAAAACAATGCCTTGACATTACCTTCACCCCAAGTAAGACACAATTAGAGGAGAAGAGTTACACAATCAGTGAATACATATCTGGAATGGAAAATGCTCAGGAGTTCACAACCTTGGAGGTGGTTTAGGAGTTTCCAAAAGTAAGGGACATGGTAAACACACCACAAACATGTAACTCTGCTGGCCTAAAAACTTTTTGAGAAACTGCCTCTGAGCTTCCGCACTTGAAATATATGTTGTTTTCATGAGATTTGGCTTCCTTTGTAGTGAGACCATCAAAGCTGGGTCTGCATCTATGTTACCTGGAGGACATGGTTTCTTATTTTCCAATGAACAAGATGAAGCAGTGCTGAATCCTCTCTTTATAGGTAAACTGAGGCCACTGGGGACTAAGTGTCTCCCCGTCTCCCCGTGTGGACTGTGAAGCCATGTGGTCCTCCTCCACTTTTTGTGGTTTTTAGGCTGCTGCACTGTGAGTTTGGTATTTGTTTCATGAAATACTAGCAGCTAAACTGGGACACAGTGCTGGAGGGAGTTCTGTCACGTGTGGTGGGTCAGGGTCTGCAAGAGAATGCACCAACTAGGCTTCTATCTCTCACAGCTTGCCCCATTGCCCCCTTGTCCATATCAACCTGATTCTTAATTTTCCTCTTAAAACTCTCCATATAACAAGATGCCTTTACATATAAGGGTCTGCTGGCAGCACCATGTCAGTTACAAGCCATTTGGAATCCAATGGTAGATCCACATGGCCCTACCACGGATGTTTTATCAAACACCTCCCCAGCACTGCTCTAGACCCACTACTCAGCAGGCTCCAACTTACTGGCATCTCTGTTCTACACCATTTTCATGAAACTCAGTAAATCAAGGCACTGTCTGGTATACTCATGATCAGCAATAGGACATCCAATGTTTCTCCAGTGCCACCTGGTCATAGGAATTTCAAAAATTTCATGGTATTTATCTAGCCATTTTTCATGCATGAAGTTGGAGGCACTGTGGGTTTCAATTCATTCAGCAAAGATTAAATGGTGAGGAAGCTCATTTCAATGAAATCTCTGGAGAAATCTCACAGGCAAGGCTTCCCAAAGAATGGACAAAAGGTCACATTAGGCCAGGCCCGTTGAGGTCTACAATGTGAGGTGCATGTGTGTTTTGACTCTCAACTATGGCTGCCATTTCTTTAAGAATAAAATCATGTGATATCCTTGCTGAGATTCCCAGGCCTCTGTGGAAATCTACCCGGGGCCTAGGTCTCAGTTTCCAAGAGCGACTTTCATGCGTGGCCTCTTAAAATCCCAACAAAATTCATAGCAATGCTTTTTTGAGTTCAGTTCCAAAACCCAGTGTTTAAGGGGAATCACACCAGAGTTCAAGCCCACGTGGAACCAGTCATTTTTTCCAATGCCACAAAAATGACCAACATTAAAACCAAAACACTCCCACATGGCCCTCACCTTATTCCATATAGTCAATCATCTTAAACTCTGGCTGGAGGTTTCCATGAGGGGTGCAGCCCAAGACAGTGTCCAAAATCAGCTCGTTTGCCCCTCATTTACCTAAAGTCAGGGTAGCCTGGACACCGTTGCTGTGAACCAGGAGTAAACAAATAAGCCTGCCATTAATACTTCTATGTTTCTCCAATTTGATCGCTACTGATTTTAGGTATCGATTCTTTAGGTGATTTAGAGTCATGGGAAAACACAAGCACCTCTGCAGGGCTTTGAAGAACTCATTTGACTCACAGAATCCCTATTCATATTTGTTGGAGTGCAGGAACCTAACAGAGGAAGGCAAGAGTCTTCATCCACAATGAATGATATTTTTTGCCATTTAGTTTTGGAAGCTCACATGGGATCATTCTTAAGATCCATCAGGTGCTGAGAATCTAAGTCACAGCCACACACAGGTCCAAGAGGCTGATAAAGACACATCCCTTTCCAAAGCAATTAAGCAAAGAGCCACAGGTGAGGCCCATTCATTTCCATTTGAAAACTGTTTTCTTCAGGCTTCACAAAGGGGTGGCCTGATGCAAAGACCTTCCTGACATTCAGTGCAACACAACAATAAGTAAGCAAAAAGCCCAAGGCAGTGTTTCTGCACTGAGACTTTACTGGTCACACTGATATCTGAGTTTTCTGAGATGCTCGCCATTCTCTTCAACTATCCTTTACATGGCCATGTCACAGAGCTTGGAGGTGGTACATATTTTGGACACAAATCCCTGAGCCCATTCTGGAGAGTGGCCAGAATTCAGGAAGAAAACAACAACTTAGAAAGATAGCAGTTGTTGCACATCGATAAGACAAGCTGCAGTCCATTCATATATTGGGCAGGAAGAATTATAGGGAAGATTTATACTAGACAGGACACATCCATTAATGCATTCTCTTTTCTAATGTCTACAACAACGGACACAGTGGGATACACATAAACAGAAACACTCGCCTTGTCAAATGACTTACTAGAAACTGTCTGCTCCAAACCAAACAAACCGCCTTTTTGGTCTATTCTCAGAACATGAGACAAAACAACAAACCCACACCCACTCCCACGAAGGCACCTCCTTCCCCCAAGTAGGTCTCTGACTATCCGGAGTGTCCTCTGACTGGTGGGCCATACTATGTTCCCCCGAAATGGCCTGTCTTCTCTCAGATCTTGTTTCCTTGACCAACTCTGTGAAGAAGTCAGGAAAAAGTGGTTAGCCACTACCTGTTTTTTACAGGAAAGGTCCATCTTCAGAGCTCTCCTGGCATTTGGCCATCCTCACATCATTAGGTACCAAGAAAACTGACTCTGTCCTTGGTAAATCCAAACAAGTGAGCCCACTGGGCCTGGGACTGGGACTGCCTCTGCATGCCTGGCTTCTAGGATACCAAGTTCAGAGAGTTCCATCACCAAGGAAATGAGGTATGTCACATTCTTTGGAACTGAATGAGGTCACTGCCTTGGCAACCACTTTGTCCTAACAGTTGCTTCCAAGGGTTACATAAGATGGAGTTTTCCCCTACTTCCTGTGACCCTTTCATAAGGTAGAATGTATATCAACCATTGGCACCCGGGAACAGCTCTCCACTCAGGCCTGGATTGTTCCACCTTGTCTACAAAAAGAAGAGAGAGGCAGATTCAGACACATCCCTTCATCCTGACCAGGTTGTTTGCCATGGAAGATGACTTTTGCTCTCTCAGGAGCTTCATACCTGCCTACAACTTCTCCATGTATCATTTGTGCATGGACATTTGAGGTTCTCATCTGGTGGAAGATCCCCAACTTTCCTGTATTGTAAGAACCCCTCTGTCCCTGCTCTTCTGTAAAATGTTTGAGGGAACAGTGTATACCTGGGGTTAAAAACAGGTTTGATTTGGTGATGAATGATTCTGTGCGATGAATAATGGGATTGGGAACCTGCAATATTTACAAAAATATAGAGGTGAAATATAAGTAGGAAAACAGAAATCTAGGTATGCTTTGAAGCCCAGAGGGTTTTGCCCTTGATTGGGATACTTAGCTTTGAATTATGTTCTGCAAAGATGTCTCAGATAATTTGATATACAATGGCATAGGACCTTGTACATTGGATGATTGAATTTAGAAGAGAACATCCAGTCAAAAAGGGATATTCAGTAGGATTAGGAAGATAGTCGGTAGGTTTAGGAAGAC
The DNA here is from genome assembly GCF_048772815.1 of Callospermophilus lateralis. Taxonomy (NCBI): domain Eukaryota; kingdom Metazoa; phylum Chordata; class Mammalia; order Rodentia; family Sciuridae; genus Callospermophilus; species Callospermophilus lateralis. Next base: position 150,333 of record NW_027512613.1, read on the forward strand.
GAGTGAGTATAGGATTTGAACCAAAAGTTCTTTAGCAATAGACTTTTGGTTATAGAGTGAATGTAAATGTCAGCACATATGAAGAGTCAGACACTATGTTGAACTGGGGAAAATATGTAGAAAAGCAGATATCAATGGAAACATTACGAAATCATTCAAAGTATAAAGTGAGGGATAGAATTAGACATTTTCAACAGGGTTGAGTTTCAATATATAAATTAGGAAAAAACAAATATGTAGTCACCAATAGGATTTACAATTGACAGCATTAGGCAACCTGGACATGGATGTTTTTGAAATCCATGTTCACTTTCCATTTAGGCTTTGGTACAATCATAAGTGTGACCTTTCCATTTTTTGTCCAGAATATTGCTGTGATAACGAGGTGACATGAGTATTTCTTTCACCATTTCTGGGAGCAATGTATTGAAGATGTAAAATTAGAATCGGGGGTACAAATAGGTGTACCCTGTTTCTATGAACATAGAGAAAAACCACGAATAGACCATACTGTGAATAAATAATATAACTTTTTTGAAATTTAAATAATGAATTGAACTGATATCTGAAAAATAAAAGGAAATTGTATATTGATATACAATCATTCATTCCAACCAGTTATATATCTAATGGAAATATTAGTGTTTTGGTTTATCATGAAGAGTGTGTGAGTTTTGCTTCAAAATGATTATGGAAATTCAAAATAATGTGTTTGGAAAGAAGTCTCATGAAAAGACCAGTCAAGAAACCCTGACAATACATGTGTTCTGAAGCAAGAAGTGATTAATGTTGAAACAAATGCCTATTAATTTGTGAACTTGTGGATGAAATGTATATCCTATGATGTGCAAAAACTGAAGAAACAATAATGTACCAGTGTCGAATACAAATGAATGACAAATTACATATCATGTCCCATAGGAGTCTACTTGCTTTGATGTTAGACTGGGTCAGATACTGTAGAATAATTAGGATTTGTATGCACCCTTCACTGAAGTTAGTAGTCAGTACTAGGAAACAAATATGTATTTCAGGTGGATGAATATTTCTGATTATAATCTTGTGAAAAGTTTATTATAAATCCACATACATGAACATGAATGAATTTAGAGAGTGTATACTAGACACATATATTTCATATTTGGAAAACTTTGGAGAGTATATCTATATCTATATCTATACACACACACACACACACACACACACACACACACACACACACACACAACACTCACAGACATTAAAAAGTACCAATATAAATGCCAATCGAAATTCATCAGTAAATATATATCATCCACAGATGCTTCTTCCGGACCCAGTCTCCTCTCCAAACACTCCTCCCTTAACACCTGTTAGTCTAGTCTATTATAATACCCCAGAGGAAAAAGGGACTCTTGCCGCAAAATGGGAAGGCCCCTATCCTGTCATTCTCTTTACCCTTACCGCCGCCAAACTCTCCTTACCAGACAACTGTCTCACTCCCTGGAATCACATGTCTAGGTTGAAGCCACATCACCAGGAGGCCCCACCTGCTGAAGACAGGGCCACCCCAGAGGAACTCCAAGAATCACCTACTGAACCTCCCCTTTACTCCTGCTCTCCACACCCATCTCACCCATTTTAGTTGTGGCTCACACGGTTTTCCTTGCAGCCCAATTCCTCTTAAAGAAGGCACAATGAGCTCTCCCAACACCCTAGTCTTCTCTAACTGCTTGTTTTTTGTGCTCTGCTTATTTTCTGTGCTCTGTCAGGACTGGTCTTTACCCTCCTCACCTACCATGCATTTATTCACTTTTCGGGAACGATACTCAGAACATGGCATGCAGAAGGTCTGCGCAGTGGATGCAACTACTTGCTTCATCCACAACTGCACCTCTATTTCCCTAAAATTGTCACCTTCAAGGACCTTCGTCCCTGGTAGCTGGAACTGGCCTTTCATTTGCTGCCTTTTTGATCAAACAAAAGACTATTGTCATTGGTGGCCTGAGATATATAATGGGTGCCCCTATTGGTCATGCATGTTCCATGATGAACGTGGTAGCTATTCTTACCACTCATTTGGTTACCCTGAAGGGTGGACTTCTAGTTACATAAAGTGGCATAAAGGCTCTTCATCCAGTAACAATGGATGGTATATTTTAGATAAACCTGACCCCAAGGCCAAACGATGGGGCTATGTTGAGTTTGCTGTCTATGCTCGGACAACCTCAGTCAGACCCACAGGGTGGATGACTATTGGCCGCACCCTGATTACGCAACCTAAGGCAAACATCCAGGTAGTCGAACACATTAAGGACTCAGAATCAAAACGTTGAGATCATATCCATAGCTCATCCAAAGAGGATTCAGAGCCTTCAACCCTCTCAGGTCCCCCTCCCACATGGCTCAATTTGCTACACCAAACTTTTTGATTATTAAACTCCACCCCTCTTTCTGTGCCTACTTCTCAGTGCTTTCTCTGTGCTTCACTTAGTCGTCCACTTCTAGCAGCAGTCCCATTAGCGGCAGGAAATATTCCAGCAAAACCCTACAATTTCTCTAAAAAGGACAACCCCTACATGTGACACGTATCCCACTGTGGGAAAGTTATTCCACCAATACTTTATTTCCTTTCATCTGTTTCCACCTGCCAATAATGAATCCTTTACCCATTTGTTCCTTGAGCTACAGCACCCCATAGAGCCCTGTGTTTATGCAACCTGGACATTTCCTCTGGTGTAATGGTTCTTTAAGTACCTCAACCATCAATGTCTCTGGCGCCTGTTTCTTGGTTACTGTAGTTCCTCAGCTATCTTTGTATACTCCCACCGAATTCTGACAGTTGGCCCTACCTTCCCGCACCCGTAGGGTAGTCTTTCTGCCGGTTCTGGTAGGCCTCATTTTAACAACCTCAGTGACAGGTCTCGGACTCTCTGGTGGAGCTATAGGTCATGCTCTATGGGATCCAATGACCTTCAACAAAAACTGCAGGAAACACTCAATACCATGGCTGAGTCTCTGGGTTCCTTGCAGCGGCAGGTTACTTCATTGGCACAAGGGGCTTTACAGAACCAAAGGGCAATTGATCTTCTCACTGCAGAAAAAGGGGTTACATGCCTATTCCTCAGAGAGGAATTTTGCTATTATGTTAATGAATCTGGGCTAATAAAAAAAATGTTGTTAAATTGCAGGAATTATCGACCCAATTGCTCAAACCTACCTCCTCCAATCCCATAACGGGGTTCTTCCAATCCTATCTTGCCATGTACTTACTACATATCTTGGATCCCCTTATTTGGATGCTCCTTTTTTGTGCTCTCTTGCCCTGCATAATGAAGTGCCTTCAAACCCAACTGCATAAAATTCCTAATCAAACTTTCAACCAGCTTTTGCTTAGTCACTACCAGCCTCTGATGACCGATGAATCCCCAACATCTCCAAGAGAACAGTTCACTCAGTGATGAAGCTCACTACCAGGCACGATGGAATGCAACGGGTATTAGACAGCGGAAGACAACGAGCTCGGAGAACCTCTTAATCTGCCATCCTGGATTCATAGTCTTTACCACCTTCTAAGCTTTCTCATGGTTCTTGGCCTCTTCTATGTCAGTCCCCCCACATGGAACTTCTGCCAAAATTGACATTTGCTTTAATTTTTATCTTCATTCTGTTTTTATTCTCTCTGATCTTCTTCAGGTGCTGGCGACACCATGTCCAGGCAACGCTTCCAGTTTTTCCTTGAGTCTCTGTTACAGGACCAGTGGCTGATACCAACAATCTCTTCCATCCAGGACTGGTTCCATGCCATCGACATCTTTGGCTTCAGGGAACATTCATTGACTTCACCCCTATGAAAATAGCTGTCTATAGCCACTGGGTTTTATTTCTGGCTGCCATGATATCCCCATACCTGCCCCCTGAGCATTCCTCCACTTCTCTTTCTAGGCCCCACACCACCCCCACACAGCAGGAAGCAGCCAAATCTGACAAACGACACCCCACTTCCTAAGAAAACAAAAAGGGTGGAATGTTGGGAAAAGAATAAATGGCAGCCATACCGCAGAGAAAAACCCCAACATGGCGCCTAAGGACTTCTTCTTCCTACCTTCTTCATTTCTGCAGTGGCACAAAAAGTTCCCGCCCTTGTGAACTCTCCCGCCAGCGCCAATTTCAAATCTCGCTTGTGGGGAACCTTAGCCCCAATGAGAACTAATTCCTGGGCTCTGGAGCTGATATTTGAAAGAACTTGTCAATAAACTGGTTGCTGCCATTTATGTAAGCCATACCATCTCCCCCTTAGTTCTATATAAGCACACAGCTTTTAGCAATAAATTTGGAATTCTCCCGGTGAAGTGTCATTGCGTGGGGAATTATTTCACTCATGTTCAGCAACAGGATATCCAAAGGTTCTCCAGTGCCACCTGGTAATGGGAATTTCAGAAATTTGATAGTATTTATTTAACCATTTTTGAAGGATGAAGTTGGAGTCACTGTGCGTTTCAATTAATGCAGGAACCATTATGTGGTGAGGAAGCTCATTTAAATGAAATCTCTGGAGAAATCTCACAGGCAAGGCTTCCCAAAAAGTGGCCAAAAGGTCACATGAAGCCAGGATCATTGAGGTCTACAATATGAGTTCCATTTGTGTTTAGACTCTCAATTATGGCTGCCAAGTCTTTCAAAATAAAATCATGTGATATCCTGGCTGAGATTCTCACTGCACTGTGGAAAGACACCCTGGCCCTCGATCTCAGTTTTCAAGGGCGCATCTCATGCGTGGCCTCCTAAAATCCCAACACATTTCATGGCAATACTTCTTTGAGGTAAATTCCAGAACTCAGTCTCTAAGAGGAATCATGCCAGAATTCAAGCCCAGGTGGATCCAGTTATCTCTTCCAACCGCCAAACAAATGACCACAATTAAAACCAAACACTCCCACATGGCCCTCATCTTCTTCCATATAGACACTTATCATAACCTCTGGCTGGAGTTTTTCATGAGGGGTGCAGCCCAAGACAGTGTCAAAAATAAGCTCCCTTGCCCCTCATTTGCCTAAAGTCAAGGTGGCCTGGACACCCATCCGGTGAACCAGGAGTGATCAGATAGGCCAGCTGTTAATACTGCTCTGCATCTCCAATTTGAGGCCTACTGACTGTCAGGTATAGATTCTTTATATGATTTGGAGCCATGAGAAAACCCAAAAACCTATGGGTTAGCCTCTGCAGGGCTGTGCATAACTCATTTGAACCAAAGGATCCGTATTCTCACTTGATGGTGGTCAGGAACCTTACAAATGAATGCGAGAGACTTCATTCACAATAATTGCTCTTTTGGCCATTTTGGTTTTGGATGCACACATGGGATCTCTCTTTACATCCATCAGGTGCTGAGAATCTAAGCCACAACCTCACACAGGGCCAAGAGGCTGATTGAGACACATCCCTTTCCAAAGCAATTAAGCAAAGAGCCACAGGTAATGCCTATTCATTTCCATTTGAAAACTGTTTTCTTCAGGCTTCACAAAGGGGTGGCCTGAGGCAAAGACCTTCCTGACATTCAGGGAAACAGAACAATTGATAAGCAAAAGGCCGAAAGCATGGTTTCTCCACTGAGACTTTCTTGGTCACACTGATATCTGAGTTTTCTGAGAAGCTCGCCGTTCCCTTCAGCTATCCAGGACATGGCAATGTCACAGAGCTTGGAGGTGGTACATATTTTGGACACAAAACCATGAGACTATTCTGGAGAGTGGTGAGAATTCTGGAAGAAACAGGAACTTAGGAAGGTAGCAGGTGTTGCCCATGGATAAGGCAAGCTGCAGTCCATTCATAAATTGGGCAGGATGAATGCCGGGAATCTTTCTACTATACAGGACATATGAATTGTTGCATTCTATTTTCTAATGTCTACAACCACGGACACAGTGGGATACACAGAAATAGAAACACTTGCCTTGTCCAACGACTTACTAGAAGAAAACCACTCCAAATCAAACAAACCGTCTTTCCTACCTATTCTCAGATCATGAGACAAAACCACAAAATCACACCCACCCCACAAAGACACCTCCTTCCCCCATGTAACTCTGTGACTATCCGGAGTTTCCTCTGAGTGGTGGGCCATACTATGTTCCCCCAAAATGGCCTGTCCTATCTCAGATCTGGTCTCCTTGGCCAACTCTGTGAAGTTGTCAGGAGCCTGCGGTGAACCACTACCTACTTTCTCAGGAAAGGCCCCTATTCAGAGCTCTCCTGGTATTTGGCCATCCTCACATATGTTGGTACCAAGAAAGACTGACACTCTCCTTGGTAAATTCAAACAAGTGAGCCTACTGGGTCTGGGACTGGACTGTCTCCGGGTGCCTGGCTTCCTGGATCCCAAGTTAAGAGAGTTCCATCACCAAGGAAGTGAGGTAGATCACTTCTTCAGGAACTGAATGAGGTCATTGCCTTGACAACCACTTTGTCCTAACAGTTGCTTTCAAGAGTCCCATGAGATGGAGGCTGCCCCTACTTCCTGTGACACTTTCACAAGTTAGAATGGTATATAAACCATGGGCACCCGGGAACAGCTCTCCACCTAGGACTGGTTTGGTCCATCTTCTCTACATTAAGAAGAGAGAGGCTGATTCATACACATCCCTTCATGCTGACAAGGTTGTTTGCCATAGAAGATGACTTTTCTCTCTCAGGTCTTTCGTAGCTGCCTACATCTTCTCAAGGGATCATTTCTGCATGGACCTTTGATGTTCTCAACAGGTGGAACATGCCCTACATTCCTGTATTTTAAGAGCAACCCTGTCCCTGCTGTTCTGTAAAGTTCGATTGAGAGAACAGTGTATGGTTTGGGTTAGTAACATGTTCAATTTGGGGTTAGGAATCCTTCTGCATGACGAATAATGGTACTGGGAAACTATGATATTTACAAGAATATATAGGTGAAATATAAGTATAAAAACAGAGATCTAGGGAAGATATGAAGTCCAGAAGGGCATTGGGCCCTTAATTGGTACACTTAGCTTTGAATTATTTTCTGCAAAAATGTCTCAGATAAATCTATATACAATGGCATAGGAGCTTGTACCTTGGATGATTGAATGTCGAATAGAACACCCACTCAAAAAGGGATTGTCGGTAGGATTAGAAAGATAGTCAGTAGGTTTACAAAGAAGAGTGAGAATAGGATTTAGACCAAAAGTTCTTAAGCAATAGGGTTTCAGGTAGACAGTGAATGTAAATGTCAGCACAAGTGAAGAGTCAGTCACAATGATGAACAGGGGAAAATATGTAGGAAAATAGATATAAATAGAGACATTACTAAATCAGGCAAAGTATAAAGTGAGTGATAGGATTAGACATTTTCAACAGGCTTGAGGTTGAATATATAATCTTAGGAAGAAACAAAAATGTAGTCACCAATAAGATTGACATTTGAGAGCATTAGGCCACCTGGACATGGAAGGTTTTAGTAATCCATGCTCACTTTCCATTTAGGCTTTGGTACAACCTTAAGGGTGACCTTTGATTTTTTTGTCCAGAATATTACTGTGATAAAATGTATATATAGATCAGGTGACATGAGTATTTCTTCCACCATTTTTTGAGGAATATTTTGAAAACGTATAAATTAGTATTGAGGGTAAAAATAGGTGTACCCTGTGACTATGAATATAGAGATAATGCATGAATAGACCATACAGTTAATAAATAATATAACTGGTTCCACTTTAAATAATGTATTGAATTGATATCTGAAAATACATAAGAAATCATATATTGATATATAATCATTCATAACAACTAGTTATACGTCTAATTGTAATCCTAGGGTTATGGTTTATCATGAAGAGTGTGTGAGTTTTGCTTCAAAAGTGATTATGGAAATCAAAAATAATGTGTTTGGAAAGAAGTCTCATGAAAAGACCAGTTTGAAACATGGCAGAACACGTGTTTTCTGAAGCAGAAAGTGATTGAAAGTGAAATAAATGCCTATAAATTTGTGAACTTGTGGATGAAATATATATCCAATAATGTGCATAAACTGAAGAAATAGTAATGTACTAGTTTTGAATAAAAATGAACTTCAAAATACTTATCATGTCCCATAGGAATCTACTTGCATTGATGTGAAAATGGATCAGTTACTGTAGAAATATTAGGATTTATATGCACCATTCACTGAAGTTAGTTTTCAATACTAGGAAAAAAATACGTATATCAGGTGAATGAATATTTCTGAGAATAATCTTGTGAAAAGTTGATTATAAATCCATATACATAATCATGAATGAATTTAGGGAGTGTATAATAAGACACATATATTAAATATTTTGAAATATCTGGAGAGAATATATATGTATATATATATATATATATATATATATATATATATATATATATATCCACACACAGATTTTAAAAATTAGCAATATATATGCCAATCGAATTACACCGTGAAATATGTATCATCCGCAGATCCAAAAATATTCATTTTACTGGATATGGATTTATGTATAACTTTTTTCAACTAGGAAGCTCACCCATAGGTTGAATTTTCAGGTCAAACAGCGTTTAAGAGGAGTGATCTCTTCTCACACTTTGTATCTACCAAGTCATGTAACTCACAAGAATGTACGTGTGATACCAGGTAGGATTCTATATGTGCATATAAAAATACATGTGCTGAATAGAATACAGAGAAAGGGAGACAGGAATTCACATATTTGTTAACTTTAAAAGCACATGGAAAACTATTTCAACAAAAAATTGACTAGATTTATAACTCCTACCCTATATAATGCAAAAGGCAAGTCCAAGTATACAACATGCCTCCTCTGAACTGCTTGTATTTCTATTCTGTTTCCGTTATTTTTCTCCATCATATTAGGATTAGTATTCAGAATCTAGCAGAGCATGTGTTAGTGTCAGGGATTCAGTATTTCAAATGTAAAATAGAAAAATGAATCCAATGTGTATGCAAATATGTGCTAAACAAAATCTTCCCACTCTCATCCAGAACAATTCCTTGATATTTTTTTCGCCCAAAGTAAGACACAATTAGAGGAGAAGAGTAATAAAATCTGTGAATAATATGCTCAGGAGTTTACAACCTTGGAAGTGGTAGAGGAGTTTCCCTAGTATGGGACAGGGTAAACACTCCATAAACATGGAGCTCTGCTGGCCTAAATACTTCTTGAGAAACTGCCTCTGAGTTTGGGCACTTGAAATATATGTTGTTGTCAGGAGCTTTAGCTTCTTTTTAGTGAGACTATCAAAGCTGTGTCTGCATCTATGTGACCTGGAGGACATGGTTTCTTATTTTCCAATGAACATGAGGCAGCAGTGCTGAATTCTCTCTTTGTAAGTAAACTGTGGCCACTGGGGGCTAAGGGTATTCCCATGTGGACTGGGAAGCCATTTCGTCATCCTCCACTTTTCGTGGTGTTTCTTGCTGCTGCACTGGGACTTTGGCATTTGCTTCATGAAATAAAAGAAGTTCAACTGGGACACAGTTCTGGAGGCAATTCTTTCATGTGTGGTTGGTCAGGGTCTGCAGGAGAATGCACCAACCAGGTTTCTATCCCACATAGCTTGGCCCCATGTCCATAGTAACCTGATTCTAAACATTGCCCGGAAACATCTCCATATAACCAGAAGCCTTTACATGGAAGGGTTTGCTGGCTTCACCATGTAAGTCACAAGCCATTTGGGATCCAATGGCAGATCCACATGGCCCCACCACAAATTTTTTATCACACACCTGCCTACCACTGCTCTAGGCCCACTACTCAGCAGGTTCCAACATATTGGCATCTCTGTTCTACACCATTTTCATGAAACCCACTCAATCAAGGCACTGTCTTGCATATTTACGATCAGCAACAGGACATCCAAAGTTTCTCCAGTGCCACCTGGTCATGGGAATTTCAAAAATTTCATGGTATTTATCTAGGCATTTTTCAAGGATGACGTTGCAGGCACTGTGGGTTTCAATTCATTCAGGAACCTTTAAAAGGTGAGGAAGCTCATTTCAATAAATGCTCTGTAGAACTCTCACAGGCAAGTCTTCCCAAAGAGTGGCCAAAATGTCACATGAAGCCAGGCCTATTGAGGTCTACAATGTGACGTCCATGGGTGTTGTGACTCTCAGCAATGGCTGACAAGTCTTTCAGAATTAAATCATGTGATCTTCTGGCTGAGATACCCAGGGCTCTGTGGAAAGCCACCCTGGGCCTAGATCTCAGTTTCCAAGGGTGATTCTCATGGGTGGACTCCTAAAATCCCAACAAAATTCATGGCAATACTTCTCTGAATTCAGTCTCTAAGGGGAATCACACCAGAGTTCAAGCCCAGGTGGTCCCAGTCATGTCTTCCAACCGGACACAAATGACCAAAATTAAAACCAAAACCCTCCCATATGGCCCTCATCTTCTTCCATATAGACTCTAATCACAACCTCTGGCTGAAGGTTTCCATGAGTGGCGGAGTCCAAGAGAGTGTCCAAAATAACTCCCTTGCCCCTCATTGGCGTAAATTCAGGGTGGTCTGGACACCCTTCATGTGAAACAGGAGTGATCAAATATGCTAGACGTTAATACTTCTATGCTTCTCCAATTTGTGGAAAACTGAGTGTCAGGTATATATTTTTATGTGATTTGCAGTCATGAGAAAACACAAGCTCCTCTGCAGGTCTTTGAAGAACCCATTTGACCCAAAGGATCCCTATTCTCACTTGATGGAGTTCAAGAACTTTAAAGAGGAAGGGGACAGACTTCATCCACAAGGACTGCTTTTTGGCCATTTTGGTTTTGGATGCACACATGGGATCTCTCTTTACATCCACCACGTGCTGAGTATCTAAGCCACAACCTCACACAGGGCCAAGAGGCTGATTCAGACACATCCCTTTTCAAAGCAATTAAGCAAAGAGCCACAGGTGATCCATATTCATTTCCATTTGAAAACTGTTTTCTTCAGGCTTCACAAAGGGGTGGCATGAGGCAAAGACCTTCCTGACATTCAGGGCAACAGAACATTAGGTTAGCAAACGGCCCAAAGCAGTGTTTCTCCACTGAGACTTTCCTGGTCACACTGATATCTGAATTTTCTGAGACGCTCGCCATTCCCTTCAGCTATCCAGTACATGGCCATGTCACAGAGCTTGGAGGTGGTACATAACTTGGTCACAAAATCATGAGCCTATTCTGGAGAGTGGCCAGAATTCAGGAAGAAAACAGGAACTTAGGAAGATAGCAGGTGTTACCCATCCATAAGGCAAGCCGCATTCCTTTCATACATTGGGCAGAAAGAATTCTGGTAAGCTTTCTACTAGCCTGGACACATCCTTTGATGCATTGCATTCTCTTTTCTAATGTCTACAACCATGGACACAGTGGGATACACAGACATAAAAACACTCGCCTTGTCAAATCACTTGTTAGAAATCGTCCACTCCAAACCAAACAAACTGCCTTTCCTACCTATTCTCAGAACATGAGACAAAATCACAAACACACACTCACACCCACAAATTCACCTCCTTTCCCAAAGTAGGTCTCTGACTATCGGGTGTGACCTCTGACTGGTGGGCCGTACTATGTTCCCATCAAATGGCCTGTTCTGTCTCAGATCTGGTTTCCTTGGCCAACTCTGTGAAGTTGTCAGGAGACAACGGTGAGCCACTTCCTGCTTACTCAGGAAAGGCCACTCTTCAGAGCTTTCCTGGCATTTGGCCATCCTCACATCAGTAGATACCAAGAAAGACTGACTCTGTCTTTGGTAAATCAAAAGAAGTGAGACCACTGGGACTGGGCCTGGGACTAGATTTGTGTGCCTGGATGCCTGTATCCCAAGTTCAGAGAGTTCCATCACCAAGAATGTGAGGTGAGGTCACTTCCTTCAGGAACTGAATGAGGTCAATGCCTTGGCAAGCACGTTGTCCTAACATTTGCTTCCAAAGGTCCCATGAAATGGAGGCTGTCCCTAATTCCTTTGACACTTTCACAAGTTAGAATGGTATATCAAACATTGGTAACCAGGAACAGCTCTCCACAGAGGCCTCGTTTGGTCCTTCTTCTCTACATAAAGAAGAGAGAGGCTGATTCAGACACATCCCTTCATGCTGACCAGGTTGTTTGCAATGAAAGATGACTTTTGCTCTCTCAGTTCCTTCATAGGTGTCTACAACTTCTCTAGGGATCATTTGCGCATAGACCTTTGAGTTTCTCAGCAGTTGGAAGATCCCCTAAATTCCTGTATTTTAAGACCAACTCTGTCCTTGCTCTTCTCTAAAGTTAGATTGAGGGAACAGTGTATGGTTAGGGTTAATAACAGGTTTGATTTGGAATAGAAATCATTCTGCTGGATGAATAATGGTATTGGGAACCTGCGATATTTTCAAGAATATATAGGTAAAATATATGAATCTGAAAACAAAAATCTAGGTAAGATTTGAAGCCCAGAAGGGCATTGGGCTTTTGATTGGGTATTAAGCATAGGACCTTGTAATTTGGATGATTGATTTTCAAAGAGAACTTCCAGTCAAAATGGATAGTCAGTAGTATTAGGAAGATAGTCGGTATGTTTATAAAGGAGAGTGAGTATAGGATTTGGACCAAAAGTTCTTTAGCTATAGGGTTTCGGGTATTGAGTGAATGTAAATGTCAGCACATGTGAAGAATTAATCACAATGATGAACTGGGGAAAATATGTAGGAATGCAGATATCAATAGAGACTTTAGGAAATCTGGCAAAGTATAGTCGGTAGTGAAATGTTAATAAAATAGATTCTTGTCACTTCCTGTTTTACTGTATGCTTAATAAAACACTGTTGAAATCTTGAGAAGTGATTTCTAATCTTTTTCCCAGAATGTGCTGTCCCCAACTGCCAAACTTCAGAATGTACTCCCTCACCCAGTTGCACGCAAACTGCTCACCCGCCCAGGCCCATCAATAAACTTTCCTCCCTGCCCTCTTCAAGGAAAGTATATAAGCTCTGCTTAAGCTGTTCTCAGGGTTCTCTGCTCTATTCAAATGAGCTCTGAGCCCCAGCATGCTGGACCCCCAATAAACCCTTTGTTTTTGCATGAGAGAGTCTCTTGGTGGTCTCTTCCCCCAATGCTCTTCCGATATTTATATATGGAGGTTCCACCGAAATCCAGCAGTGGTGAACGAGAGACCCCAATGGGCTACTCTCAGGGTAAGTAAGGCACCTCTTTCTGGTTTCAGGTTTCAGGTTAGGGCTTGGCAAAATGGCTGTCGATGAAGTGTGTGAGCTCTCTTTGATGGTGGCTGGCAGACGTGTCACAGAGCCACAAACCAAGTCCCTGGGGGACGCCACAGAGGACTCGGGAATCAAGGAATAATAGTCTCCTCGACTCAGTGATACTTTGTTTCAGATTCGGTATTGCCAACCCATCGGGTTTTGCCACCTGCTCAGTCTTGGTCTCAGTGTTGGACGTCCATTGTCTGTCTTTATTGTTTTCTCTTGTCTGTGTCCTGTGTCGTTGCTTTTACTGTTTGTGTATCTTTCATTATGGGACAGATCACTTCAATGCCTCTGTCCCTGACCCTTGATCTATGGACCAAAGTCCGCTTAAGGGCTCAGAATGTTTCTTTTTTAGTAAAACGCTGGACCTGGCAGACTCTGTGTGCCACAGAATGGCCCACCTTTGGATTCTGATGGCCCCTAGAAGGATCTTTCTACTTCCCACTAATTTAAAAAGACAGAGATATTGTCTTACAGCCAGGGCCACATAGCCATACTGATAAACAGGAATATACCTTAACTTGGCAGGACCTCTGCAAATCTCCTCCTCCGTGGGTGAAGCCTTTCCTTGCTGTGTCCCCGTTCCTACTCCTTCCCCCACGATCTCTCAACCCCTCTGCTCCTCCTCCTCCTCCACCCTCTGTTCTCCCTGAGTCACAAGATTTGACTCTACTGGACTCTCGTCCCCCTCCTTATCTTCTACCCTTGTCCCACAACCCCCAACACCCTCTAAGTGATTCTCCAGCTGCTGACTCAGCCTCTCCGCAATTGGAGGACGCTAAGCCAGCCCAGGGCCCTCCAGATAACTCCCCTGCGTCACACACAGCCCCTCCTCCCCTGGAGGAAGCTGGAGTTGCTAAAGGAACTCGCCGGTGGCAAATGATTGAAAACCCTGGAACTCCCGTGTTGCTTCCCTCCATCCCTAAGGGCCAATGATTGACGATGGCCATGGGGAAAAAAATGGAAGCCTACCAGTATTGGCCTTCTCCTCTTCAGACCTATATAAATGGAAAAATAACAATCCCCCTTTTACCGAGGACCCAACCTGGCTCTCAGGTCTGGTGAAGTCATTGATGTTTTCACACCAACCTTCTTGAGATGACTGCCAACAACTCCTAGGGACTCTCTTCATGACAGAGGAACAAAAGAGAATCCTCCTGGATGCTAGAAAAAAGTATCCTCGGACCAAATGCGTGACCGACAAAACTTCCCAATATATTCAAAGCCGGCTTTCTCTTGAAACGACCCAACTGGGACCCCAACACCTTTGAAGGTAGGGAGCATCTGTCCACTTATCGCCGGGCTCTAATAGTGGGTATCTTAGTGGCCGCTAGGTGACCAACTAATTTGGCCAAGGTAAGAGAGATTATTTAAGGGCCTGATGAATCTCCCTCTATGTTCCTAGAGATAATTGTGTAGGTATATAAGAGACATACTCCTTTCGATCCTCAGGCAGAGGATCAAAAGGCATCTGTCACAATGGCCTTTATTGGGAAAGCTGCCATGGATATTAAAAGAAAGTTACAATGCTTAGATGGATTACAAGATATGACTTTGAGGGATTTAGTCAGAGAACCCGAGAAGGTATACTTTAAGAAAGAAACTGAGGAAGAGAAGGGAGCTGAGTGAGGATAAAAGAAACAAAAGACAGACTAAGGCATTGACTAAGGTCCTGGTCACAACAACAAATAGGCCAGAAACTAAGAAACAGAGAGACAGGAAGGGATACCTGGGCACACACTAGAGGCCACCCCTGGCCTCAGATCAATGTGCCTACTCTAAAGAAAAAGGACACTGGGCCAAAGAGTGCCCTAGAAAGAGACAGCCATGCCAGCCAGATATTCTGACTCTGGAGTAATACTAAGAAAGTCCGGGCTCAGATCCTCTCCCTGACCTCAAGGTAACTTTTGAAGTGGAGGGGAACACAATAAACTTTGAAGTAGATGCAGGGGGAATATACTCAGCCCGTAAGGCCCATTGGGCCCTCTACCGAATAAAAGGTCTCTAATTCAAGAGTCTAACAGAAGTAAATATCGGGCTTTGACAACTACGAGGACCATGGACCAGGGAAAAGGAAAAATCCATCACTCCTTCCTAGTAATCCCTGGCCACATTGATAGGCAGAGTTCTGCTCACCAAGCTCTGGGCCAAAATAACTTTTAACCCTGAAGGCCCCCAAGTGGAATTTTTTAATCCTTCAGTAACTACTCCTATAATCATGGCTCTAACTATATCAGTAGCAAATGTTCATCAACTCACTCACCTTTGTTCAAAGAAACTGCATTCATTCGTGAAGGATCAAGAACACAGTTTTCCACTAACCTACTCACAGCAAAAGGAAATAACTGAATGGGTAACAAAAGCCTGTCAGGTCCATTAATTGGTTAAAGCTTACACTTCCAAGATTCCTGCAGGAAAGCACCTATGAGGAACCAGACGAGGACATTTCTGGGAAGTGGACTTTACTGAAATTAAGCCAGTAAGGTATGGACTTAAATAACTCCTAGTCTTTGAACATACATTTTCAGGATGTATTGAAGCCTTCCCCACACACACAAAAAAAAAAAGAAATAAAAAAGAAGAAAAAAGAAACATTGCAAATGGTTGTAAAGAAGATCCTGGAAGATATTTATTCTCCCCTTGACGACCAGTAGTCTTAACCCTCATCAGCCCCTTAAGCTGCGATGGCTGATCACAAATCCTACTGGACACGAAGTATGGCCTATCTCGAATACAGCCAGCTTACGAACCTGGTGGCCATCTCTCCACCCAGTCATTTGTCAGCTGGCTATAGGTCTTTCCTATTGGGATATCCCTGATTAACAGGATCCCACTAAAATTCCATTAAATCCTTTCCGTACCATAGATAATGGAAACAAACATTATAGATGTAGGGACACGTGAGCCAGATGCAGGTTGGCTAGCCTAGATTACTATGTTTGCCCGGCAGACTATCAAAGCCACAAACAGTCACGGCTGTGGGGGGGGAGAGCAGACTTCTATTGTAAGTCATGGGGATGTGAGCATACAGGGACTGTCAGATGGAACCCAAACTCCTCATCAAATTCTGTACACAGCATTGGCCATATTACGAATTAGATAACCAAAACCGATGGCCCCCAGAGGGGTCTCTAGATCCTCAAATTCTGTGTGACCTTTTTAACTTCTGCAAGTGCTCAAAAGGGTAAAAGGAGATTCCGCTATGTGGAGGCCTTCTCTCTCCTTTGCTCACATCCTGAACTATGCTTCTCCAATAGATGCTCACCCTCAGCCTTGTGCTCTAGACTCTCTGCTGTCACTCCCACCTCAGCAACTTGATTTCTCCCCTCCAATATCTAGATCAAAAACCCAAATCTCGACTGGTTCTCAGACCATTGCTCCCTTGCTGAGGTTGCAGTTACTGAGGTACCACTCCATTCACTCACTCCTCTCCTCTCCTGTCAGTGCCCACACCGGGTCCCACCCAGTCCTCTTACCACCTAATGCAAAGCTCAAACCCGCTGAGAAGAATCCTCAGACCCTAATACAAGATGTAATGAAAATGGCCTTTAATGTTGCTTTGTCATCACTAAAAACAGGTTACTAAGAATTTAAAGTCCCTCACAGGCTTTTTGGAATCTCACTCCCGTCTCCCCCTCTGTTCTATCTGTTCTACTGCTCAAGTTTTTGTTGCTATTAAGATCCCAAAGCCCTCTCCCAATATTCTTTTACATCTCTCCTTCCTCATTCTCAGATCCACAGAGCTGCTCTTATCCCTGCCTTCCAAATTGTCCCCCTCTGTACCAGGCCCACAGAAAAGTCTTAACTGACCTTCTCCAGAAGTCTTCACCATGGCTGATTTAGGACTTTCAGCAAAAGAATCCCGATAAAAGAGTTCACTGTAGATAAACTTCCTATTTTTGTGTTGCCCTGGTCTCCTTGGCAACTGGCTAAAAAATTCAGCACTCCTGATCTAGACACACCCTTACTAGTTTTTCACAAAATATTTGAAAAAAAGGCTTCTGGCCTTGAGCTGGGGCTTCACAGAGATGGCTACATTTCTAAGATAAAGAAGTTACAAACTGGGCTGTATGGAAACAGCTGGAAGGGGGAAAAAAAGAAAGGGAAGACACCCACACCCAGGTGTCCTTGAAAAGTTAACTTGCCCAAACTGAGGAAAAAAGAGAAACAAAAACTGCTTTTTGTGAACTTCTGCAGACTGTGAACTTCTGAGCCCCTTCCCTTACGTGTTGGGTACAAAATTCTGAAACTACGTAACTTGGGTTTCAGGGGATTAATTGATTACAACAGAAGCAATGCCCTCTGAATCTGGTTGAAACCAAAAAAGACTGTTTCCGTGTCTTTGGTGCTATCTTAGGTGCCTTGCCTTGTCCGTCCCTACAACAGTATAATTCTATATACTTAAACATTGTTTATGTTTTCATGAAATGGTCAACAGATGTGATTAATTGTGAAATGGTGCAGATGTTTCCCAGAGTGCTCTATCATGACGCAGGTTCATCTGAAGATCAAAGAGGGGGACATACAACCCGGTTCCGCTGGGAACATATGTCCCTCACCTTAGCCATTCTATTACGAATAGGAGTTGCTGCAGGGTTGGGCACAAGAACCACTGCTCTGGTCCATGGGACACAACAAGTGACCCAATTAGAAGCAGCAATAGATCAAAACTTAAAGATTTTAGAAACCTCCATCACAGCTTTGCAGGAATCTTTAACCTCTCTCTCTGAAGTTGTTTTACAGAACAGTCGAGGGTTGGACCTCCTTTTCATGACAGAGGGGGGCCTTTGTGCTTCATTGAGGGAAGAATGTTGTTTTTATGTCGACAATACTGGAGTTGTAAAAAAATCTATGAGTAAATTAAAAAGATGCCTTGAAGAGCAACAACGAGAGAGAGAGAGGCACAGAAAGGGTAGTTTGAGTCTTTTTTTACACAGTCCCCCTGGTTAATTACGTTTTTATCAACCCTGGCCGGTCCAATAATAATCCTCATATTATTACTAACTATAAAACCCTGTTTCCTCAACCATGTAATTTCTTTTCTCCAAGCTCAAGTTGGACAAATTAAAATTATGGTAATACCCCACTAGCAGACATAGAATGTGACACCCCACAAAGATCACTTTTATGATTAAAAGTAGCCAGAAAAAGAAGTGGGGAATGAAATGTTAATAAAATATGTACTTGTCACTTCCTGTTTTTCTGTACACTTAACGAAACACTGTTGAAATCTTGAGAACTCTTTGCTAATCTTGTTGCCAGAATGTGCTGTCCCCAATTGCCAAACTGCAGAATCTACTCCCTCACCCGGTTGAATAGAAACCTGAACTGTACTTGGATCATTGAATGTAGAAGAGAACATCCATTCAAAAAGTTATAGTCAGTTGGATTAGAAAGATAGTCGGTAAGTTTAGGAAGAAAAGTGAGTATAGGATTTGGAACAAAAGTTCTTTAGCAATAGGGTTTTGGTTAGAGAGTCAATGTAAACGTCAACACAAGTGAAGAGTCAGTCACAATGATGCACAGGGCAAAATATGTAGGAAAGCAGATATCAATAGAGACATTAGGAAATCAGGAAAAGAATAAAGTGAGTGATGGGATTAGATATTTTCAACAGGGTTGAGGATGAATATATGAGCTTAGGATAAAACAAATATGAAGTCAACAATAGGATTGACATTTGATAGCATTAGCGTAGCCCAAGACATTGTCCAAAATAAGCTCTGTTGCCCCTCATTTGCCTAAATTCCCAGTGGCCTGTACACCCTTCCTGTGTACCAGGAGTGATCAAATAGGCCTGCCCTTAATACTGCTCTGCTTCTCCAATTTGAGTCCTACTGAGTGTCGGGTACAGATTCTTTATGTGAATTGGAAAGATGAGAAAACTCAAGCACCTATTGGATAGCCTCTGAATAGATTTGAAGAACTCATTTGACCCAAAAGATCCCTATTCTCACTTGATGGAATTCAGGAACCTTACAGAGGAAGGCAAAATACTTCATCAACAATGACTGCTCTTTATGCCATTTTGGATTTTATGCACCCATGGGATCTTTCTTTAGATCCATCAGGTACTGAGAATCTAAGTCAAAGAATCACACTGGGCCAAGAGGCTGATTCACACTCATCTCTTTCCAAATCAATTAAGGAAAGAGCCAAAGGTAAAGCATATTCATTTCCATTTGAAAAATCTTTCCTTCAGGATTCACAAAGGGTTGGCCTGAGACAAAGACCTTCCTGACTCTCAGGGCAACAGAACAATAGGTAAGCAAATGGCCCAAAGCAGGGATTCTCCACTGAGACTTTACTGGTCACACTGATATCTGAGTTTTCTGAGATGCTCGCCATTCCATTCAGCTATCCAGTACATGGCCATGTCACAGAGCTTGGAGGTAGTACATATCTTGGACACAAAACCATGAGCCTATTCTGGAGATTGGCCATAATTCAGGAAGAAAACAGCAACTTAGGAAGGTAGCAGGTATCGCCCATCAATAAGGCAAGCCGCATTCAATTCATAAATTGTGCTCGATGAATGCTGGGAAGCTTTCTATGAGACAGGACACATCCATTGATGCATTCTCTTTTCTAATGTCTACAAGTACGGACACAGTGGGATACACAGACATAGAAACACTTGCATTGTCAAACGACTTACTAGAAACAGTTCACTCCAAACCAAACAAACCGCCTTTTCTAACTATTCTCAGAACATGAGACAAAACCACAAACCCACACCCGCAATGGCACCTCCTTCCCCCAAATAGGTCTGTGACTCTCCGGAGTGTGCTCTGACTGATGGGCCATACTATGATGCTCCGAAATGGCCTGACCTGTCTCAGATCTGGTCTTCTTGGCCAACAATGTGAAGTTGTTAGAAGCCAGGAGTGAGCCACTATCTGCTTTCTCAGGAAGAGCCCCTCTTCCGAGCTTTCCTGGCATTTGGCCATCCTCACATCAGTAGGTATCAAGAAAGACTGACTCTGTCCTTTGTAAATCCAAAAAAGTGAGACCACTGGGACTAGAACTGAGACTGGCTCTGGGTGCCTGGCTTTCTGTATCCCAAGTTCAGAGAGTTCCATCACCATGGAAGTGAGATGAGATCACGTCCTTCAGGAACTGAATGAGATCACTGCCTTGGCAACCACTTTGTCATAACAATTGCTTCCAATGGTCCCATGAGATGAGGGCTGCCCCTACTTCCTGTGACACTTTCACAAGTTAGAATGGTATATCACCCGTAGGCAAAAGGGAACAGCTCTCCACACAGGCTGGGTTTGGTCCATCTTCTCTACATTAAGAAGAGATAGGCTCATTCTGACTCAACCCTTAATCCTGACCAGGTTGTTTGCCATGGAAGATGATTTTTGCTCTCTCAGGTCTTACATAGCTGCCTACATCTTCTCCAGAGATCATTTCTGCATGGAGCTTTGAGGTTCTCAACAGATGGAAGATCCACTGCATTCCTGTATTGTAAGACCAACACTGTCCCTGCTCTTCTGTAAACATAGATGTGAATTGGAGTCATGAGAAAACCCACGAACCTATGGGATAGCCTCTGCAGAACTTTAAAGAATTCACTTGACCCAAATGATCCCTATTCTCACTTAATGGAGGTCAGGAACCTTACAGAGGAAGGCAAGAGACTCTATCCACCATGACAGTTCTTTTGTCCATTTTGGTTTTGGATGCACACATGGGATTTTTCTTTAGACCCATCATGTGCTGTGAATCTAAGCCACAGCCTCACATAGGGCCAAGAGGCTGATTCAGACACATCCATTTCCAAAGCAATTAACCGAAGAGGCACAGGTAATGACCATTCAATTCCATTTGAAAACTATTTTCTTCAGGCTTCACAAAGTGTGGCCTGAGGCAAAGACCTTCCTGACATTCAGGGCAACAGAATAGGTAAGCAAAAGGCCCAAAGCAGGGTTTCTCCACTGAGACTTTCTTGGGCATAGTGATATCTGAGTTTTCTGAGATACTCACCCTTCCCATCAGCTATCCAGTACATGGCCATGTCACAGAGATTGAGGTGGTACATATCTTGGACACAAAATCATGAGCGTATTCTGGAGAGTGTCCAGAATTCAGGAAGAAAACAGGAATTTAGAAAGATAGCAGGAGTTGCCCATCCATACGGCAACCTGCAGTCCATTCATAAATTGCACAGGATGAATGCTTTGAAGCTTTCTCGTAGACAGGACACATCCATTGATGCATTCTCATTTCTACTGTCTACAATCACGGACACAGTATGATATATAGACACAGAAACACTCACGTTGTCAAAGGACTTACTAGAAACAGTCCACTCCAAAACAAACAAACCAGCTTTCCTAACTATTCTCAGAACATGAGACAAAACCACAAACTCACACTCAAACCCAAAAAGGCACCTCTTTCCCCCAAGTAGGTCTGTGTCTATCCGGAGTGTCCTCTGACTTGTGGGCCATACTATGTTCCCCAAAAATGGCGTGTCCTGTCTCCGATCTGGTCTCTTTAGCAAACTCTGTGAAGTTGTCAGGAGCCCGTGGTGAGAAACTATCTGCTTTCTCTGGAAAGGCCAGTCTTCATAGTTTCCAGGCATTTGGCTGTCCTCACATCAGTAGGTACCAAGAAAGAGTGACTCTGTCTTGTTAAATCCAAACAAGTTAGCCCACTGGGACATGGAGTGGGTTTGACTCTGTGTGCCTGGTTTCCTGGATCCCAAGATCACAGACTTTCATCACCAATAATGTAAGGTGAGGTCACTTCCTTCAAGAACTGAATGAAGTCACTGCCTTGGAAACCACTTTGTTTTAACAGTTGCTTCCAAGGTTCCCAAAAGATGGAGTCTGCCTCTACTTGCTGTGACTCATTCATAAGTTAGAATGGTATATCAACCATAGGCACCGGGGAACAGCTCTCCACACAGCCATGGTTTGGTCCATCTTCTCTACATTAGGAAGAGAGAGGCTAATTCAGACACATCCCTTCAACCTGACCAGGTTGTTTGCCATGGAAGATGACTTTTGCTCTCTCAGATCCTTCATACCTGCCTACACCTACTCAAGGGATTATTTCTGCAGGGACTTTTGAGGTTCTCAGCTGGTGGATGATACCCTTCCTTCCTGGATTTTAAGACCAACTCTGTCCCTGCTCTTCTGTAAAGTGAGATTGAGGGAACAGTGTATGGTTAGTGTTAATAGCATGTTCGATTTGGGTTAGGAGTCATTCTGCTGGATGAATTACGGTATTGGGAACCTGTGATATTTATAAGAATATAAATGTGAAATATATGTATGAGATCAGAGATCTGGGAAAGATTTGAAGCCCAGAAAGGCATTGGGCCCTTGATTGGTATACTTAGATTGAATTATGTTCTGCACCGAGGTCTCAGATAAATCAATATACAATGGCATAGGACCCTATACCTCGGATGATTGAAAGTAGAAGAGAACATCCAGTCAAAAAGGGATAGTCTGTAGGATTAGGAAGATAGTCAGTAGGTTTAGGAAGAAGAGTGAGTCTCGGAGTTGGACCAAAAGTTCTTTAGCAATTGGTTTTCAGTTAGAGGGTGAATGTAAATGTCAGCACATGTGAAGAGACAGTCACAATGATGAACTGGGAAAAATATGTAGGAAAGCAGATATCAATAGGGGCATTAGGAAATCAGGAAAAGTATAAAGTGAGTGATAGGATTAGATATTTTCAACAGGCTTGAGGTTAAATATATAATCTTAGGAAGAAACAAATATGTAGTAACCAATAGGATTGACATTTGAGAGCAGTAGGCACCCTGGACATAGATGCTTTTAGTAATCCATGGTCACTTTCCATTTAGGCTTTGGTACAATCATATGTGTGACCTTTGCATTTTGTGTCCAGAATACTACTGTGGTAAAATGTATTTGTAGATCAGGTGACATAAGTATTTCTTCCACCATAAAGGGGAGTAATATTCTGGAAACTTATAAATTAGTACTGGGGATACAAATAGGTGTACCTTGTGTTGATGATTATTGAGATGATGCATGAATAGACCATATTGTGAATAAAGTATGTAACTGGATCCAACATTAAATAATGGATTGAGTTTGCATCTGAAAATATATTGGAAATCTTATATTGATATATATACCATCATTCCAACGAGTTATATATGCAATGGTATTATTAGGGTTACGGTTTGTCGTGAAGAGTGAGTTTTGCTTCAAAAATGATTATGGAATCGAAAATAATGTGTTTAGAAAGAAGTCTAGTGAAAAGACCAGTAAAGAAACATGGAGGAATACATGTGTTCTGAAGTAGTAAGTAATTGAAAGTGAACCAAATGCCAAAAAAATTTGTGAAGTTCTGGATGAAAAAATACATCCTATGATGTCCATAAACTGAAGAAATAGTAATGTACCAGTGTTGAGTAAAAATGAACTTCAAATTACACATCATGTCCCATAGCAATCTACTTGCATTAATGTTAAACTGGGTCAGTTACTGTAGAAATATTAGGATTTTTAAGCACCATCCACTGAACTAAGTTTTCAGTAGTAGGAAACCAAAATATATTTCAGGTTTATGAATATTACTGAGAATAATCTTGTGAAAATTTGAATTTAAATGAACATAAATGAATATGAATGAATTTAGGGAGTGTATAATAAGACACATATTTTTCATATTTTTTTAAAATCCGTAGAATATACACACACACACACGCACACACACACACACACATGCACACACACACACATTAATATTTAGCAATATATATGCCAATCGATATTCATCATGAAATATAATTCATTCACAAATCCAAAAATATTCATTTTACTGAACATGGATTTATGTATAGTGTTTTTCACTAGGAAGCTCACCCATAGGTGGAATTTTCAGTTCCATCATTATTTAGGGAGAGTCATCTCTTCTCACAATTTTTATATTCCAAAGTCAGTGATCTTACAAGAATGTACGTGTGATACCAGGTAGGATATTGTATATGCATAAAAAAATTACATGTGCTGAATAGGATACAGAGAAAGGGAGACAGGAATTTACATATGTGATAACTTTAAAAAATCATGGAGAAATATTAAAATGAAAAGTTTACTAAATTTAAAACACATACTCTTGATAAAGAGGAAGACAAATACAAATATACACCATGCTTCCTATAAAAGGACTGTACTTCTATTCAGTTAGGTTTTTTTTTCTCCATGATATTAGGATTAGTAGTCAGAGTCTAGTAGGGTATGGGTTAGTGTCAGGGATTCAGTATTTCAAATGGAAAATAGGAAAATGAATCTAATGTGTATGCAAACATGTGATACACAAAAATCTTCCCTCTCTTATCCAGAACAATACCTTGACATAACCATCACTAAAAGTAAGACACAATTAGAGGAGAGGAGTTAGAAAACCTGTGAATACATATGTGGAATGAAAAATGCTCAGGAGTTCACAACACTGGAGGTGGTAAAACAGTTTACAAAAGTATGGGAGATGGTAAACACTTCAGAAACATGGAGCTGTGCTGACCTAAAGACTTATTGAGAAACTTCCTCTGAGGTTAGGCACAAGAAATATATGTATGGCAATATTTAAATCAATGGTTCTGCAACTGATGTGATTCTGCAATCTGGGTCTGCATCTATGTGACCTGGAGGACATGGCTCTTTATTTTGTAATGAACATGAGGCAGCAGGTCTGAAAACTCCCTTTGTAGGTAAACTGTTGCTACTGGGAGCTAAGTGTCTTCCCGTGTGGTCTGTGAAGCCATTTGGTCATCCTCCACTTTTCAGGGTGTTTCTTACTGCTGCACTGGGAATTTGGTATTTGCTTCATGAAATACAATATGTTCAACTGGGACACAATGCTGGAGGGAGTTCTGTCATGTGTGGTTGGTCAGGGTCGGCAAGAGAATGTACGAACCAGGCTTCTATCCCACATAGCTTTCCCCTTGACTATAGCAACCTGATTCTGAACATTGCCCTGAAACCTCTACATATAACAAGATGCCTTTACATATAAAGGTCTGCTGCCTGCACCATGTCAGTCGCAAGATTTGGAAGCCAATGGAAGATCCAGGTGGTCCTACCAAAAATATTTATTTACACACCTATAGTCCACTGCTCTACGCCCACTACCCAGCAGGCTCCAACTTACTGGCATCTCTGTTCTACACCATTTTCACGAAACTCAGTCAATCAAGGCACTGTTTGTTATACTCATGATCAGCAACAGGATATCTAAAGGTTATCCAGTGCCACCTGGTCATGGGGATTTCAAAAATTTCATGGTATTAATCTAGTCATTTTTCAAGGATGAAGTTGGAGGCACTGTGGGTTTCATTTAATTCAGGAACCATTAAATGGTGAGGAAGCTCATTTCAATGAAAGCTCTGGAGAACACTCACAGGCAAGCCTTCCCAAAGAGTGGCCAAAAGGACACATGAATCCAGGCCCATTGAGGTATACAATGTGAGGTCCATGTGTGTTTGGACTCTCAATTATGGCTACCAAGTCTTTAAGAATTAAAACATGTGATATCCTGGCTCAGAATCCCTGAGCTCTGTGGAAAGCCATCCTGGGCCTAGATCTCAGTTTCCAAAAGCGATTCTCATGCGTGGTCTCCTAAAATCCCAACACTATTCATGGCAATACTTCTCTGAGGTCAGTTCCAGAACTCAGTCTCTAAGGGGAATCACACCAGAGTTCAAGCCCTGGTGGACCCAGTCATCTCTTCCAACTACCACACAAATTACCACAATTAAAACAAGAACCCTCCCATATGGCCCTCATCTTCTTTCATATAGACACTCATCATAATCTGGCTGGAGGTTTCCATGAGGGGTGCAGACCAAGACAGTGTCCCAAATAAGCTCCTTTGCCCCTCATTTGCCTAAAGTCAAGGTGGCCTGGACACCCATCCGGTGAACCAAAAGTGATCAAATAGGCCTGCCGTTAATACCGCTCCAATTTGAGGACTACTGTCTGTGGGGTTTAGATTCTTTATGTGAATTTTAGTCATGAGAAAACCCAAGCACAATGGGCTAGCCTCTGCAGGTTTTGTAGAACTCTTTTGACCCAAAGGATCCCATTCTCACTTGATGGAAGTCAGGAACCTTACAGAGAAAGTCGAGAGACTTCCTCCCAATAATTGCTCTTTTGGCGAATTTTCTTTTGGATGCACACATGGTAACTTTCTTTAGATCCATCAGGTGCTGAGAATCTAAGCCACAGCCACACACAGGGCCAAGGGCATGATTCAGACACATCCCTTTCCAAAGCAATTAAGGAAAGTGCCACAGGTATGCCCATTCATTTCCATTTGAAAACTGTTTTCTTCAGGCTTCACAAAGGGGTGGCCTGAGGCAAAGAACTTCCTGACATTCAGGGCAACAGAACAATAGGTAAGCAAAAGGTCGAAAGCAGGGTTTCTCCTCTGAGACTTTCCTGGTCACACTGATATCTGAGTTTTCTGAGATGCTCGCCATCCCCTACAGCTATCCAGTACATGGCCATGTCACAGAGCTTGTAGGTGGTACATATCTTGGACACAAAACCATGGGCCTATTCTTGAGATTGGCCGGAATTCAGGACGAAAATAGAAACTTAGGAAGGTAGCAGGTGTTGCTCATCCATAAGGCAAGCTACAGTCCATTCATAAATGGGGCAATATGAATGCTGAGAAGATTTCTACTAGACACGACACATCCATTGATGGATTCTCTTTTCTAATGTCTACAACCACGGAAACAGTGGAATACACAGACATAGAAACACTCGCCCTGTGAAAAGACTTACTAGAAACAGTCCACTTCAAATGAAACAAACCGACTGTCCTACCTATTCTCAGAAAATGAGACAAAACCACAAACCCACAACCACACCCACAAAGGCACCTCCTTCCCCTAAGTAGGTTTGTGACTATCCAGAGTGTCCTCTGACTTGTGGGCCATAATATGTTCCCCCAAAATGGCCTTTCCTGTCTCAGATCTTGTCTCCTTGGCCAACTCTGTGAACTTCTTAGGAGCCAACGGTGAGCTACTACCTGCTTTCTCATGAAAAGCCCTGCATCCGAGCTTTCCTGGCATTGGGCCTTCCTCACATCTGTAGGTACCAAAAAATACTGACCCTGTCCTTGGTAAATCCAAACAAGTGAGACCACTGGGACTGGGACTGGGACTGGCTCTGTGTGCCTGGCTTCCTGGATCCCACGTTCAGAGAGTTCCATCACCAAGAAAGTGAGGTGAGGTCACTTCCTTCCTGAACTGAATGAGGGCACTGTCTTGGCAGCCACTTTGTCCTAACTGTTGCTTCCAAGGGTCCCAAGAGATTGAGGCTGCCCCTACTTCCTGTGACATTTTCACAAGTTAGAATGGTATATCAACCAAAGGCACCCAGGAATAGATCTCCACACAGGCCTGGTTTGGTCCATGATCTCTACATTAAAAAAAAAATCTGATTCAGACACAACCTTTTATCCTGACCGGGTTGTTTGCCATGGAAGATGACTTTTGGTCTCTCAGGTCCTTTATTGCTTCCTACATCTTCTCCAGGGATCATTTCTGCATGGACCTTTGAGGTTCTCAGCAGGTGGAAGTTTTTCTACATTTCTGTATTGTAATATCAACTCCTGCCCTGCTCTTCTGTAAAGTTAGATTGAGGGAACAGTGTCCGGTTATGGTTAAAAACATGCTCGATTTGGGTTAGAAATCATTTTGCTGGATGAATGATCGTATTGGGAACTTGCTATGTGTAGAAGAATATATAGGTGAAATATATGTATGAAAAAAGAAATTTAAGTCTGATTTGAAGCCCAGAAGGGCATTGGGCCCTTGATAGTGATACGTGGTGTTGAATTACGTTCTGCAGAGTTGTCTCAGATAAATCGATATACAATGGCATAGCACCTTGTACGTTGCATGAATTAATGTAGAAGGAACATCACGTCAAAAAGGCATAGTCGGTAGTGAAAGGTTAATAAAATTAATAAAATAGGTACTTGTCACTTCCTGTTTTTCTGTATGCTTAACAAAACACTGTTGAAATCTTGAGAAATGTTTGCTAATCTTGTTCTAGAATGTACTGTTCCCAACAGCCAAACTGCAGAATGTACTCCCTCACTTGGTGTCATGCAAACCGCCCACTCGCCCTTACCCATCACTGAACTTCCCTCTCTTCCCTCTCCAAGCAAAGTATATAAGCTCTGCTTAAGCTGTTCTCAGAGGTCTCTGCTCTATTTAATTTAGCTCTGAGCTCCAGCATGCTGGACCACAAATAAACCCTTTGCTGTTGCATGAGACAGTCTCTTGGTAGTATCTTCCTCTGACACTCGCCTGACCTTTACATATTGAGTTTCCACTGAGTTCCAGCAGTGGCGGACGAGAGAGAGACCCCAACGGGCTCCTCTCGGAGCAAGTAAGGCGCCTCTTTCTGGTTTCAGGTTTCTTGTTAGGGCTTGGCAAAATTGCTGGCGATGAAGAGCCTGGGCTCTCTCCGACGGTGGCTGAGAGACATGTCACAGAGACAAAGGGCACCTCTCTGGAGGACCCCGCAGAGAACTCGGGAAATCAAGGAACAATAGTCTTCTCGACTCAGTGATATTTTCTTTTAGATTCGTTATTGCCATACCATTGGGTTTTGCCGGCTACTCATTCCTGGTCTCAGTGTTTTACGTTCATTGCCTGTCTTTATGGTCTTGTCTTATCTGTGTCCTGTGTCCTTGCTTTTACTGTTTGTGGAACTTTCATTATGGAACAGAGCACGTCAATGCCTCTGTCCCTGACCCTTGATCACTGGACCAAAGTCCGCTTAAGGGCTCAGAATCTTTCTTTTTTTAGTAAAACGCTGGACCCGGCAGAATCTCTGTGCCTCAGAATGGCCCATCTTTGGAGTCGTATGGCCCCTAGAAGGATCTTTCTACTTCCCACTAATTTAAAAAGTCAGAGGTATTGTCTTTCAGCCAGCGCCACATAGCCATCCGGATCAACAGCCATATATCTTAACTTGGCAGGACCTCTGCAAATCTCCTCCTTCATGGGTGAAGCCTTTCCTTGCCCCTACCTCTGCTCCTACTCCTTCCCCCATGATCTCTCAAACCCTCTCAACCTCCTCCTCCTCCACCCTCTGTTCTCCCTGAGTCACAGATTTGACTCTACTGGACTCTTCTCCCCCTCCTTATCCCCTGCCCTCGTCCCCTAACACACAACACACTCTAAGTGATTCTGCTGCTGCTGACTAAGCCTCTCTACCATTGGAGGAAGCTAAACCGGTAATAGGATCTGACAATGGACCGATGTTCATGACCCAGGTAAGTCAGGGGTTAGCCAGGAACCTGGGGATTAATTGGAAGTTAAATTGTGCTTTTAGACCACAGAGTTCAAGACAAGTAGAAAGAATGAATAGAACTATTAAAGAGACCTTAACGAAATTAAGCTTAGAGACCAGCATAAGATTGGACTATGCTCCTGCCTTATGCAATGTTTCATGCAAGAAAAAATCCCTTTGTTTCTTTGAGTAACCTTACCACATGTGAAATTCTTTATGGTGGCCCTCCTCCAGTAGGGGACCTAAGCCCAACTGTAAGACCTAAAGATCCTTTCCACACCCCCTTGCTTGACAGACTTAAAGATCTTGAAAGAACTCAGTAATACCTGTGAAAACAGCTGGCCACTGCCTACCCAACTGGGAACCAGGGGATTCCACATCCATATCAAGTAAGAGATTTCATCTATGTAAGATGATATCAGGTGTCATCCCTGGTACCCCGCTGAAAAGGACCATACCAGGTGCTATTATAACACCTACAGTGGTAAACGTAAACAGAATCACTTCCTGGATCCATACCTCTCATCTCAAGCCTGCTGCCTGTACAGAATCTTTCTGGAAACTGAAAAAGACTGGTAACAGTTTCAAATTGTGTATTCGCAATGTGAATAAGGTTATATACTCTCCCCTTGGCTACAAGTAGTCCTAACCCTCATCAGCCCATTAAGCAGTGATGGCTGATCACAAATCCTACTGGAAAAGAAGTATGGTCTATCTCGCATACAGCCCCCTTAGGGACCTGGTGGCCATCTCTCCACCCAGACATTTGTTAGCTGGCTATAGGTATTTCCTATTGTGATATCCCTGATGAAGAGGATCCCACTAAAATACCATTAAATCCCTTCTGTACCATAGATAATGGAAACAAACATTATGGATGTAGGGACACGCGAGCCAGATGCAGGTTGGCTAGTCTAGATTACTAAGTTTGCCTGGCAGACTATCAAAGCCACAAAGAGTAATGGCTGTGTGGGGGAAAAGCCTACTTTTTCTGTATGTCATGGGAATGTGTGCATACAGGGGCTGCCTGATGGAACCCCAATTCTTCATCAAATTCAGTACACAGCATTGGCCACATTACCAATTAGACAACCAAAAACTATGGCACCCAGAGGGGTCTCTAGATCCTCAAATTTTGCATGACCTTTTTAACTTCTGCAAGTGCTCAAAAGAGTGAAAGGAAATTCCCCTATGTGGAAGCCTTTTCCCTCCCTCACTCACATCCTGAACTATGCTTCTCCAATAGATCATTATCCTCAGCCTTCTGCTCCAGACCCTCTGATGTCACTCCCATCTCAGCAACTTGATTTCTCCCCTCCAATAACTAGATCAGAAACCCAAAGCTCCACCAGTTCTCAGACCATCGCCCCCTTTCTGAGGTAGCAGGTACATAGGTACCGCTCCACCGACTCATTCCTCTCATCTCCTGTCAGTGCCCTCACCGGGTCCCACCAGGTCCTCTTACCAGCTAACCCAATGCTCAAACGAGCTGAGGAGAGCCCTGAGACCCTTATCCAAGATGTAATATAATTGGCCTTTAAAGTTGCTTTGTCATCACTGAAAACAGGTTACTAAAATTTAAAGTCCCTCACAGGATTTTGGGATCCTCACTCCCGTCTTTCACTCTGCTCTACCTGATCTACTGCTCAAGTTTGCTGCTAGGAAATTCCCAATACCCTTTCGCATTATTCTTTTACATCTCTCTTTTCCCTCATTCTCAGATCCTCGGAGGTGCTCTCAGCCCCACCTTCCCCGTCTTTCCCCCTCTGTACCAGGCCCACAGAAAAGTCTTAAATGACCTTCTTCAGAAGTCTTCACCATGGCTGAGTTTTGAACTTTCAGCAAAACAGTCCCAATAAAGACTTTAATGTAGATAAACTTTCTCTTTCGTATTGCCCTGTTCTACTTGGCCACTGGCTAAAAATCTCAGTACTTCTAAGCTAGACAACCCCTAACTAGTTTTTCACAAAATATGTGAACAAGTCCTCTGGCCTTCAGCTGGGGCTTCACAGAGATGGCTACATTTCTAAGATAAAGAAATTACCAACCGGGCTCCATGGTAACAGCTGGCAGGGGGAAAATAAGAAATGGAAGAAAAAGCTCTCCTCCTCCCAGGTGTCCTTGAAAAGTTAACTTGCCCAGAACAGAAGGAAAAACAGAAACAAATACTGCCTTTTTAAACTTCTGAAGACTGTGAACTTCTGAGCCCCATCCCTTATATGTTGGGTACAAAATTCTGAAACTACCTAAACTTGAGTTTCATGGGATTAATTGATTACAATATAAGCAATGCCCTCTGAATCCGGTTGCAACCAAATAGGACTGTTTCCCTCTCTTGAGTGCTATCTTAGGTGCCTTGCTTTGTCAGTGCCTACAACAGCATAATTCTATATACTTAAACATCGTTTATGTTTTCATGAAATGATCAGGATATGTGATAAATTGTGTAATGGTGCAGATGTTTCCCAGAGTGCTCTATCATGATGCAGGTTCATTTGAAGATCAAATAGGGGGGGGCATACAACCGGTTCCACTGGGAACATATATCCCTCACTTTAGCCATCCTATTAGGAATAGGAGTTGCTGCACGGGTGGGCAGAGGAACCAGTGGCATTGTCCATGGGACACAAAAGATGACCCAATTAGAAGCAGCAATAGAGCAAAAGTAAGATATTAGAAACCTCCTTCAGGGCTTTGCATGAAACTTTAACCTCTCTCTCTGAAGTTGTTTTACAGAACAGTTGAGGGTTGGACCTCCTCTTCATTAGAGAAGGGGGGCTTTGTGCTGCATTGAGGGAAGAATGTTGTTTTTATGCTGACTATACTGGAGTCGTAATAAAATCTATGAGTAAATTTAAAAGACACCTTGAAGAGCATCAACAAATGAGAGAGGGCCCAAAAGGGTGGCTTGAGTCTTGGTTCACACAGTCCCCCTGGTTAACTACGTTTTTATCAACCCTGGCCGGTCCAATAATAATCCTCATATTATTGCTAACTATAAAACCCTGTTTGCTCAACCGTGTAATATCTTTTCTCCAGGCTCAAATTGGAGGAGTTAAACTTATGGTAATACCCCACTAGCAGACATTGAATGTGACACCCTCCAATGATCATTTGTATGATTAAAATTAGCCAGAAGAAGAAGTGGGGAATGAAATATTAATAAAATAGGTACTTGTCACATCTTGTTTTTCTGTATGCTTAACAGAACACTGTTGAAATCTTGAGAAATGTTTGCAAAATTTGTTCCCAGAATGTTCTATCCCCAGCTGCCAAATTGCAGAATGTACTCCCTCTCCCAGTTGCATGCAAACCGCCCACTCGCCCTGACCCATCAATACAATTCCCTCCCTTCTCTCTCCAGGGAAAGTATATAAGCTCTACTTCAGCTATTCTCAGGGCTATCTGCTCTATTCAGGTGAGCTCTGAACCCCAGCATTCTGGACACCCAATAAACCCTTTGATGTTGCATGAGATAGCCTGTTGGTAGTCTCCTCCTCTGAAGCTCGCACCACGTTTACTTGGATGATTGAATGTAGAAGAGAACATCCAGTCAAAAAGGGATAGTCTGTAGCATTAGGAAGATAGTCAGTAAGTTTAGGAAGAAGGGTGAGTATAAGATTTGGAAAAAAAGTTTCTTAGCAATAGGATTTCGATTAGAGAGTGAATGTAAATGTCAGCACAAGTGAAGAGTCAGTCACAATGATGAAGTGGGGAAAATATGTAGGAAAGCATATATCAATAGAGACATTACAAAATCAGGCAAAGTATAAAGTGTGTGATAGGATTAGACATTTTGAACAGGGTTGAGTTTAAATATATAATCTTAGGAAGAAACAAATATGTAGTCACAAATAGGATTGACATTTGAGAGCATTGGGCAAATTTCAGGTGGATGAATATTTTGAGAATAATCTTGTGAATAGTTGATTATAAATCCACATACATGAACATGAATGAATTTAGGGAGTGAATATAAGACACATATATTTCATATTTTGAAAAATCTGGAGAGTGTATATATATATATATATATATATATATATATATACACACATATATATATACATATATATACATATACATAAACAAACACACAGACAAAAAAGTAGCATTATATATGTCAATCAAAATTCATTATAAAATATATACCATCCACAGATCTAAAAATATTCATTTTACTGAACATGGATTTATGTATAATGCTGTTCAACTAGCAAGCTCACCCATAGGTTGAATATTCAGTTCCAACAGGGTTTAGTAGGAGTGATCTCTTCTAACAATTTGTATCTGCCAAGTCAGCCACCTCACAAGAATGTACGTGTGGTACCAGATAGGAATCTATATGTGCATATAAGAATACAGAGAAAGGGAGACATCAATTCACATATTTGTTAACCTTAAAGATACAAGGACAACTATTTCAACAAACAATTGACTAGATTTATAACTCCAACTCTGTATCATGCAAAAGGCAAGTCCATCTATACACCATGCCTACTCTGAACTGCTTGTATTTCTATTCTTTATGGGTTATTTTTCTCCATCATATTAGGATTAGTAGTCAGAGTCTGGTAGGGTATGGGTTAGAGTCAGGTATTCAGTATTTTGAATTGAAAATAGGACACTGAATCCAATGTGTATGCAAATATATGCTACGGAAAAATCTTCCCACTCTCCTCCAGAACAATGCCTTTACATTACCTTCGCCCCAAGTAAGACCCAATTAGAGGAGAAGAGTTAGAAAATCTGTGAATACATATCTAGAATGGAAAATGCTCCAGATTTCACATCTTTGGAGGTGGTAGAGGAGTTTCCAAAAGTAAGAGACAGGGTAAACACTCCACAAACATGGAGCTCTGCTGGCCAAAAGACTTTTTGAGAATCTGCCTCTGAGGTTGGGCACTTGAAATATATGTTGTTGTCAGGAGCTTTAGCTTTATTTGTAGTGAAACCATCAAAGCTGGATCTGCATCTATGTGACCTGGAGGAAATGATTACTTATTTTCAAATAAAAATGAGGCAGCAGTGATGAATTCTCTTTTTGTAGGTAAACATTGGCCACTGAGGGCTAAGGGTCTTCCCGTGTGGACTGTGAAACCAATGGTCATCCTTCAATTTTCCTGGTGTTTCTTGCTGCTGCACTGGGAGTTTGGTATTTGCTTCATGAAATACAACGAGTTCAAATGGGACACAGTGCTGAAGGGAGTTCTGTCAGGTGTGGTTGGCAGGATCTCCAGGAGAATGCACCAACCAGGGTTCTATCTCAAGTAGCTTGTCCCCTTGACAATAGCAACATGATACTGAACATTACTCTGAAACCTCTCCATATAAAAATATGCCTTTACATATATGGGTGTGATGGTTGCACCATGTCAGTCACAGCCATTTGGAAGCCAATGGAAGATCCACATGGCCCCACCACAGATGTTTTATCACACATTTGCATAACACAGCTCTAGGCCCACTACTTACCAGGCCCCAACTTACTGGCATCTCTGTTCTACACCATTTTCATGAAACCCAGTCAATCAAGGCCCTGTCTGGTATATTCATGATCATCAACAGGACATCAAAGGTCCTCCAGTGCCAGCTGGTCATCGGAATTTCTAAAATTTCATGGTAATTATCTAGCATTTTTTCACAGATGCATTTGGAGGCAATGTTGGTTTCAATTCATTCAGGAACCATTAAATGGTGAGGAAGCTAATTTCAGGGAAATCTCTGGAGCACTCTCACAGGCAAGTCTACCCAAAGAGTGGCCAAAAAGTCACATGAAGCCAGGCCCATTGAGGTCTACAAAGCGAGGTCCAAGTGTGTTTTGAATCTCAATTATGCCTGCCAAGTCTTTCAGAATAAAATCATGTAATATCCTGGCTGTGATTCCCAGTGTTCTGTGGAAAGCCACTCTGGGCCTTGATCCCAGGTTCCAATGGCAACTCTCATTCCTGGCCTCTTAAAATCCCAACACAATTCATGTCCATACTTCTCTGAGGTCAGTTCCAGAACTCAGTCTCTAAGGGGAATCACAGCAGAATTCAAGCCCAGGTTTACCCAGTCATCTCTTCCAACTGCCACACAAATTACCACAATTATAACCAAAACACTCCTACATGGCCCTCATCTTCTACCATAAAGATACTCATCATAACATCTGGATGGAGGTTTTCATGAGAGGCACATCCCAAGACAGTGTCCAAAATAAGCTCCCTTGCCCCTCATTTGCCGAATGTCAGGGTGGCTTGGACACCCTTCCTGTGAACCAGGAGTGATCAAATAGGCCTGCCCTTAATACTGCTTCGCTTCTCCAATTTGAGGCTCTCTGACTGTGGGGTCTAGATTCTTTTTGTGAATTGGAGTCATAAGAAAAGCCAAGCCCCTCTGCAGAGATTTGAAGAACTCATTTCACCCAAAGAATCCCTATTCTGACATGATGGATTTCAGAAACCTAACAAAGGAAGGCAATATAATTCATGCACATTGATTGAACGTTTTTCCATTTTGGTTTAGATGCACATATGGGATCTTTCTTTACATCCATCAGGTGCTGAGAATCTAAGTCACAGCCTAAAACAGGGCAAAGGGCCTGAATCAGACACATCCTTTTCCAATGAAATTAAGCAAAGAGCCAGAGGTGATGCACATTCATTTCCATTTGAAAACTGTTTTCTTCAGGCTTAACAAAGGGGTTGCATGAGACAAAGACCTTCCTGATATTCAGGGCAACAGAACAATAGGTAAGCAAAAGGCCCAAAGCAGGGTATCTCCACTGAGACTTTCCTGGTCACACTGATATCTGAGTTTTCTGAGATGCTGGCCATTCCATTCAGGTATCCAGTACATGGCCATGTCAAAGACCTTGGATTTGGTACATATCTTGGACACATAACCATGAGCCTATTCTAGAGAGTGGCCAGAATTCAGGAAGAAAACAGGGACTTAGGAAGGTATTAGGTGTTGTCCGTGCATAAGGCAAGCCACACTCCATTCATAAATTGGGCAGGATGAATGCTGGGAAGCTTTATACTAGACATGACACATCCATTGCTGCATTCTCTTTTCTCATGTCTACTACCACAGGCACAGTGGGATACACAGACATGGAAACACTCACCTCTTCAAATGACTTACCGGAAACAGTTCACTCCAAAACAAACAAACCGCCATTCCTACCTATTTTCAGAACATGAGACAAACCACAAACCCACACCCACTCCCAAAAAGGCACCTCCTTCCCCATAGGTGTATGACTAACCAGAGTGTCCTCTGACTGGTGGCCATACTCTCTTCTTCCGAAATGGCCTGTCCTCTCTCAGATCTGTTTTCCTTGGCCAACTCTGTAAAGTTGTAAGGAAAAAGTGGAGAGCCACTACCTGCTTTCTCAGGAAAGCTCCCTATTCAGAGCTCTCCAGGCATTTGGTAATCCCACTTCAGTAGGTACCAAGAATGACTGACTCTATCTTTGGTAAATCCAAACAAGTGAGCCCACTGGGACTGGGCCTGGGACTGCCTCTGGGTGCCTGGCTCCTTGGATACAAAGTTCAGAGAGTTCCATCACCAAGGAAATGAGGTATGTCACATTCTTTGGAACTGAATGAGGTCACTGCCTTGGCAAATGTATATCTTATGATGTTCAAAAACTGAAGAAATAATAATGTACCAGTGTCGAATACAAATGAATGACAAATTACATATCATGTCCCATAGGAGTCTACTTGCATTGATGTTAGACTGGGTCAGTTACTGTAGAATAATTAGGATTTGTATGCACAATTCACTGAAGTTAGTTTTAAGTACTAGGAAACAAATATGTATTGCAGGTGGATGAATATTTCTGATTATAATCTTGTGAAAAGTGGATTATAAATCCACATACATGAACATGAATGAATTTAGAGAGTGTATATTAGACACATATATTTCATATTTTGAAAAATTTGGAGAGTATATCTATATCTATATCTATATCTATATCCATATCTATATATACACACACACACACACACAAACACACACACACAACACTCACAGACATTAAAAAGTACCAATATAAATGCCAATCGAATTCATCAGTAAATATATATCATCCACAAATGCAAAAATATTTATTTTACTGAACATGAGTTAATGTATAATGTTGTTCTACTAGGACGCTCTCCTATAGGTTGAATTTTCATTTCCAACAGCATTTAGGAGGAGTGAACTCTTCTCACAATTTGTATCTGCCAAGGCAGCCACCTCACAAAAATGTACGTGTGATACCTGGTAGGATTCTATATATGCATATAAATATACATGTGTGAATAGGCTACAGAAAAGGGAAACAAGAATTCACATATTTGTTAAGTTTAAAAACACATGGAGAATATTTCAATCAAAATTTGACTAGATTTATAACTCCTACCTTATATAATGCAAATGTCAAGTCCAACAATACAACATGTCTCCTCTGAAGTGCTTGTATTTCTATTGTGTTGGGTTAATTTTCTCCATTATATTAGGATGAATAGTCTGAGTCTACTAGGTATGGGTTAGTGTCAGGGATTCAGTATTTCGAATGGAAAATTGGAAAATGAATCCAATGTGTATGTAAATATATGCTGCACAAATATCCTAGTGCTCTCATCCAGAACAATGCCTTGACATTACCTTCACCACAAGTAAGACACAATTAGAGGAGAAGAGTTACAAAATCAGTGAATACATATCTGGAATGGAAAATGCTCAGGAGTTCACAACCTTGGAGGTGGTAGAGCAGTTTCCAAAAATAAGGGACAGGGTAAACACTCCAAAAACATGGAGCTCTGCTGGCCTAAAAACTTTTTGAGAAACTGCCACTGAGTTTTGCACTTGAAATATATGTTGTTTTCAGGAGATTTGGCTTCCTTTGTAGTGAGACCATCAAAGCTGGGTCTGCATCTATGTGACCTGGAGGACATGGTTTCTTATTTCCAAAGAACTAGATGAATCAGTGCTGAATCCTCTCTTTGAAGGTAAACTGAGGCCACTGGGGACTAAGTGTCTCCCCGTGTGGACTGTGAAGCCATTTGGTCCTCTTCCACTTTTTGTGGAGTTTTTGCTGCTGCACTGTGAGTTTGGTATTTGTTTCACGAAATACTAGGAGCTAAACTGGGACACAGTGCTGGAGGGAGTTCTGTCACGTGTGGTGGGTCAGGGTCTGCAAGAGAATGCACCAACTAGGCTCCTATCTCTCACACCTTGCCCCATTGCCCCCTTGTCCATATCAACCTGATTCTTAATTTTCCTCTGAAAACTCTCCATATAACAATATGCCTTTACATATAAGGGTCTGCTGGCTGCACCATGTCAGTTACAAGCCATTTGGAATCCAATGGTATATCCACATGGCCCTACCACGGATGTTTTATCAAACACCTCCCCACCACTGCTCTAGACCCACTACTCAGCAGGCTCCAACTTACTGGCATCTCTGTTCTACACCATTTTCATGAAACTCAGGAAGTCAAGGCACTGTCTGGTATAATCATGATCAGCAACAGGACATCCAATGTTTCTCCAGTGCCACCTGGTCATAGGAATTTCAAAAATTTCATGGTATTTGTCTAGCCATTTTTCAAGTATGAAGTTGGAGGCACTGTGGGTTTCAGTTCATTCAGCAAACATTAAATGGTGAGGAAGCTCATTTCAAAGAAATCTCTGGAGAACTCTCACAGGCACGGCTTCCCAAAGAGTGGACAAACGGTCACATTAGGCCAGGCCCATTGAGGTCTACAATGTGAGGTCCATGTGTGTTTTGACTCTCAACTATGCCTGCCATTTCTTTAAGAATAAAATCATGTGATATCCTTGCTGAGATTTCCAGTCCTCTGTTGAAATCCACCCGGGGCCTAGGTCTCAGTTTCCAAGAGCGACTTTCATGCGTGGTCTCTTAAAATCCCAACAAAATTCATGGCAATGCTTCTCTGAGTTCATTTCCAAAACCCAGTCTCTAAGGGGAATCACACCAGAGTTCAACCCCACGTGTACCCAGGCATTTTTTCCAATGCCACACAAATGACCAAAATCAAAACCAAAACACTCCCACATGGCCCTCATCTTATTCCATATAGTCAATCATCTTAACCTCTGGCTGGAGGTTTCCATGAGGGGCGCAGCCCAAGACAGTGTCCAAAATCAGCTCCTTTGCACCTCATTTGCCTAAAGTCAGGGTAGCCTGGACACCGTTTCTGTGAACCAGGAGTGAACAAATAAGCCTGCCTTTAATACTTCTTTGTTTCTCCAATTTCAGGCCTACTGATTTTAGGTATCAATTCTTTAGGTGATTTAGAGTCATGCGAAAACACAAGCACCTCTGCAGGGCTTTGAAGAACTCATTTTACCCAAAGAATCCCTATTCTCATTTGATGGAGTGCAGGAACCTAACAGAGGAAGGCAAGAGACTTCATCCACAATGAATGATATTTTTTGCCATTTTGGTTTTGGAAGCTCACATGGGATCATTCTTAAGATCCATCAGGTGCTGAGAATCTAAGTCACAGCCACACACAGGTCCAAAGGCTGATAAAGACACATCTCTTTCCAAAGCAATTAAGCAAAGAGCCACAGGTGAGGCCCATTCATTTCCATTTGAAAACTGTTTTCTTCAGGCTTCACAAAGGGGTGGCCTGAGGCAAAGACCTTCCTGACATTCAGTGCAACACAACAATAAGTAAGCAAAAGGCCCAAAGCAGGGTTTCTGCACTGAGATTTTTTTGGTCACACTGATATCTGAGTTTTCTGAGATGCTCGCCATTCTCTTCTGGTATCCAGTACATGGCCATGTCACAGAGCTTGGCGGTGGTACATTTTTTGGACACAAATCCATGAGCCTATTCTGGAGAGTGGCCAGAATTCAGGAAGAAAACAACAACTTAGAAAGATAGCAGGTGTTGCACATCGATAAGACAAGCTGCAGTCCATTCATATATTGGGCAGGATGAATTATGGGAAGATTTATACTAGACAGGACACATCCATTAATGCATTCTCTTTTGTAATGTCTACAACAACAGACACAGTGGGATACACAGAAACAGAAACACTCGCCGTGTCAAATGACTTACTAGAAACTGTCCACTCCAAACTAAACAAACCGCCTATCCTATCTATTCTCAGAACATGAGACAAAACAACAAACCCACACCCACTCCCACAAAGGCACCTCCTTGCCCCAAGTAGGTCTGTGACTATCCGGAGTGTCCTCTGACTGGTGGGCCATACTATGTTCCCCCGAAATGGCCTGTCTTCTCTCAGACATTCTTTCCTTGACCAACTCTGTGAAGATGTCAGGAAAAAGTGGTTAGCCACTACCTGTTTTCTCAGGAAAGGTCCATCTTCAGAGCTCTCCTGGCATTTGGCCATCCTCACATCATTAGGTACCAAGAAAACTGACTCTGTCCTTGGTAAATCCAAACAAGTGAGCCCACTGGGACTGGGACTGGGACTGCCTCTGGGTGCCTGGCTTCTTTATACCAAGTTCAGAGAGTTCCATCACCAAGGAAATGAGGTTTGTCACATTCTTTGGAACTGAATGAGGTCACTGCCTTGGCAACCACTTTGTCCTAACAGTTGCTTCCAAGGGTAACGTAAGATGGAGGTTGCCCCTACTTCCTGTGACACTTTCATAAGGTAGAATGTATATCAACCATTTGCACCCGGGAACAGCTCTCCACTCAGGCCTGGTTTGGTCCATCTTCTCTACAATAAGAAGAGAGAGATTCAGATTCAGACACATCCCTTCATCCTGACCAGGTTGTTTGCCATGGAAGATGACTTTTGCTCTCTCAGGTGCTTCATACCTGCCTACAACTTCTCCAGGTATCATTTGTGCATGGACATTTGAGGTTCTCATCAAGTGGAAGGTCTCCAACTTTCCTGTATTGTAAGAACTACTCTGACAGCTCTTTTGTCCATTTTGGTTTGGGATGCACACATGGGATTTTTCTTTAGACCCATCATGTGCTGTGAATCTAAGCCACAGCCTCACACAGGGCTGAGAGGCTGATTCAGAAACATCCATTTCCAAAGCAATTAAGCAAAGAGGCACAGGTAATGACCATTCTTTTCCATTTGAAAACTATTTTCTGCAGGCTTCACAAAGTGTGGCCTGAGGCAAAGACCTTCCTGACATTCAGGGCAACAGAATAGGTAAGCAAAAGGCCCAAAGCAGGGTTTCTCCACTGAGACTTTCTTGGGCATACTGATATCTGAGTTTTCTGAGATACTCGCCATTCCCATCAGCTATCCAGTACATGGCCATGTCACAGAGATGGAGGTGGTACATATCTTGGACACAAAATCATGAGCGTATTCTGGAGAGTGTCCAGAATTCAGGAAGAAAACAGGAATTTAGAAAGATGGCAGGAGTTGCCCATCCATACGGCAACCTGCAGTCCATTCATTAATTGCACAGGATGAATGCTTTGAAGCTTTCTTGTAGACAGGACACATCCATTGATGCATTCTCTTTTCTAATGTCTACAATCACGGACACAGTATGATATATAGACACAGAAACACTCACCTTGTCAAAGGACTTACTAGACACAGTCCACTCCAAAACAAACAAACCAGCTTTCCTAACTATTCTCAGAACATGAGACAAAACCACAAACTCACACTCACACCCAAAAAGTCACCTCCTTTCCCCAAGTAGGTCTGTGACTATCCGGAGTGTCCTCTGACTTGTGGGCCATACTATGTTCCCCCAAAATGGCGTGTCCTGTCTCCAATCTGGTCTCTTTGGCCAACTCTGTGAAGTTGTCAGGAGCCCATGGTGAGAAACTACCTGCTTTCTCTGGAAAGGCCAGTCTTCATAGTTTCCAGGCATTTGGCTGTCCTCACATCAGTAGGTACAAAGAAAGAGTGACTCTGTCTTGTTAAATCCAAACAAGTTAGCCCACTGGGACATGGAGTGGGTTTGACTCTGTGTGCCTGGTTTCCTGGATCCCAAGATCACAGACTTTCATTACCAAAACTGTAAGGTGATGTCACTTTCTTCAAGATCTGAATGAAGTCACTGCCTTGGAAACCACTTTGTTTTAACATTTGCTTACATGGTTCCCAAAAGATGGAGGCTGCCTCTACTTGCTGTGACTCATTCATATGTTAGAATGGTATATCAACCATAGGCACCAGGGAACAGCTCTCCACACAGGCATGGTTTGGTCCATCTTCTCTACATTAGGAAGAGAGAGGCTAATTCAGACACATCCCATCAACCTGACCAGGTTGTTTGCCATGGAAGATGACTTTTGCTCTCTCATGTCCTTCATAGCTGCCTACATCTTCTCCAAGGATCATTTCAGCATGGACCTTTTAGGTTTTCAGCAGCTGGAAGATCGCCTATATTCCTGTATTGTAAGACCAACTCTGTCCCTGCTCTTCTGTAAAATTAGATTGAGGGAAAAGTGTATGGTTAGGGTTAATAACATGTTCAATTTGGGTTAGGAATCATTCTCTGGAATGAATATTTGTATTAGGAACCTGTGATATTTATAAGAATATATATGTGAAATATAAGTATGAAAACAGAAATCTAGGTAAGTTTTGAAGCCCAGAAGGGCATTGGGCCCTTGATTGGGATACTTAGCATTGATTTATGTCCTGCACAGTTGTCTCAGTTAAATCAATATACTATGGCATAGGACCTTCTAATTTGGATGATTGAATGTGGAAGAGAACATCCAGTCAAAAAGGGATATTCAGTAGGATTAGGAAAATAGTCGGTAGGTTTAGATAAAAGAGTGAGTATAGGATTTGGACCAAAAGTTCTTTAGCAATAGGGTTTCAG
Organism: Callospermophilus lateralis; assembly: GCF_048772815.1. Taxonomy (NCBI): domain Eukaryota; kingdom Metazoa; phylum Chordata; class Mammalia; order Rodentia; family Sciuridae; genus Callospermophilus; species Callospermophilus lateralis. Next base: position 193,705 of record NW_027512613.1, read on the forward strand.
GTAGAGAGTGAATGTAAATGTCAGCACATGTGAAGAGTCAGTCACAATGATGAACTGGGTAAAATATGTAGGAAAGCAATATTTTGAAGACGTATAAATTAATTGGGGGTACAAATAGGTGTACCTTGTGCCTATGAATATAGAGATAATGCATGAATAGACCATACTGTGAATAAATAATATAACTGGTTCGAACTTTAAATAATGGATTGAATTGATTTCTGAAAATATACAGGAAACCTAATATTGATATACAATCATCCATTCCAAACAGTTATGCTTCTAATGGTGATATTAGATTTATGATTTATCATAAAAAGTGTGTGAGTTTTGCTTCAAAACTGATTATGAAATTAAAAAAAATGTGTTTGCAGAGAAGTCTCATGAAAAGACCAGTCAAGAAACCGGGAGGAATACATGTGTTCTGAAGCAGGAAAAGATTAAAAGTGAAAAAATACCTATAAAGTTGTGAACTTGTGGATGAAATATATATCCTATGATGTGCAAAAACTGCAGAAATATTAATGTAGCAGTGTTGAATATAAATGAACGTCAAAATACACATCATGTCCCATTGGAATCTACTTGCATTGATGTTAAACTGGGTCAGATACTGTAGAATTATTAGGATTTGTATGCACCATTCACAGAAGTGAGTTGTCAGTACAATTAAACAAATATGTATTTCAGGTGGATGAATATTTCCAATAATAATCTTGAGAAAAGTTGATTATATTTCCTCATGCATACATGAAAGAATGTATGAATGTAGAGAGTGTATATAAGACACATATATTTCGTGTTTTGATAAATCAGGAGAGTATATATATATATATATATATATATATATATATATATATATACCAAAAAAACACACAGAGAAACATAAAAAAGTAGCAATATATGCCAAATGAAATTTATAATGAAATATATAACATCTACTGATGCAAAAATATATACTTTACTGAACATGGAATTATGTATAATGTTGTTGTACTAGGAAGCTCACCCATAGGTTGAATTTTTAGTTCCAACAGCGTTTAAGAGGGGTAGTTTCTTCACACAATTTATATCTGCCGAGTCAGCAACCTCACAAAAATGTACGTGTGATACCAGGTAGGATTCAATATGTACATATAAAAATACATGTGCTGTATAGGCTACAGAGAAAGGGAGGCAGGGATTCACATATTTGTTAATTTTAAAAACACATGAAAAACTATTCCAAATAAAAATTCACTAGATTTATAACACCTACCATTTATTATGCAAAAGAAAAGTTCAAAAATACACCATGCCTCCTCTGACCTGCTTGTATTTCTGTTCTATTTGGGTTATTTTTCTCCATCATATTAGGATTAGTAGTCAGAGTCTAGTAGGGTATGTGTTAGTGTCAGGGATTCAGTATTTTGAATGGAAAATAGGAAAAAGAATCCAATGTCTATCAAATATGTGCTACACAAAATATTTTCCCTCTCTCATCCAGAACAATGCCTTGACATTACCTTCGCCCCAAGTAAGACACAATTAGTGGAGAAGAGTTATAAAATCTGTGAATATATAACTGGAATGGAAAATGCTCATGAGTTCACAACCTTGGATGTGGTAGAGAAGTTTCCATAAGTAAGGGACAGGTTAAAAACTCCACAAACATGGAGCTCTGCTGGCCTAAAGGACTTCTTGATAAACTGCCTCTGAGGTTGGGCACTTGAAATATATGTTGTTTTCAGGAGCTTTAGCTTCCTTTGTCGTGAGACCATCAAAGCTGGGTCTGATTCTATGTGACCTGGAGGACATGGTTTCTTATTTTCTAATGAACATGAGGCAGCAGTGGTGAATTCTCTCTTTTAAGTAAAATGTGACCAGTGCGTGCTAAGTCTCTCCCCATCTGGGCTGTGAAGCCATTTGGTCATCCTCCACTTTTTCATGGTTTTTCTTTCTCCTGCATTGGGAGTTTGGTATTTGCTTCACAAAATACAAGGAGTTCAAAAGGGACACAGTGCTGGATGGAGTTCTGCCACATGTGGTGGGTCAGGGTCTGCAGGAGAATGCACCAACCAGGCTTCTATCCCACATATCATTTTCCCTTGTCTATTGCAACCTGATTCTTAACATTGCCATGAAACCTCTCCATATAACAAGACGCCCTTACATATTAGTGTCTGCTGACCTCACCATGTCTGTCACAAGCCATTTGGAAGCCAATGGCAAATCCATATGGCCACATCAGAGATGTATTATGACACACATACACACCACTGCTCTAGGCACACTACTCAGCAGGCACCAACTTACTGGCATGTCTGTTCTAGATCATTTTCATGAAACACAGTCAATCAAGGCACTGTCTAGTATACTCATGATAAACAACAGGACATCCAAAGGTTCTCCAGAGACATGTTGTATAGTTGGACTTGACATTTGCATTATATAAGGTAGGAGTTATAAATCTAGTCAAATTTTAATTGAAATATTCTCCATGTGTTTTTAAACTTAACAAATATGTGAATTTCCCTTTTCTGTAGCCTATTCACACATGTATATTTATATGCATATATAGAATCCTACCAGGTATCACACGTACATTTTTGTGAGGTGGCTGTCTTGGCAGATACAAATTGTGAGAAGAGTTCACTCCTCCTAAATGCTGTTGGAAATGAAAATTCAACCTATAGGAGAGCGTCCTAGTAGAACAACATTATACATTAACTCATGTTCAGTAAAATAAATATTTTTGCATTTGTGGATGATACATATTTACTGATGAATTTCGATTGGCATTTATATTGGTATTTTTAATGTCTGTGAGTTGTGTGTGTGTGTGTGTGTGTGTGTGTGTGTGTGTATAGATATAGATATAGATATAGATATACTCTCCAAATTTTTCAAAATATGAAATATATGCGTCTAATATACACTCTCTAAATTCATTCATGTTCATGTATGTGGATTTATAATCCACTTTTCACAAGATTATAATCAGAAATATTCATCCACCTGAAATACATATTTGTTTCCTGAAAACTAACTTCAGTGAATGGTGCATACAAATCCTAATTATTCTACACTAACTGACCCAGTCTAACATCAATGCAAGTAGACTCCTATGGGACATGATCTGTAATTTGTCATTCATTTGTATTCGACACTGGTACATTATTGTTTCTTCAGTTTTTGCACATCACAGGATATACATTTCATCCACAAGTTCACAAATTAATAAGCATTTGTTTCAACTTTCACCACTTCTTGCTTCAGAACACATGTATTGTCAGGGTTTCTTGACTGGTCTTTTCATGAGAGACTTCTTTCCAAACACATTATTTTGAATTTCCATAATCATTTTGAAGCAAAACTCACACACTCTTCATGATAAACCAAAACACAAATATTTCCATTACATATATACCTGGTTGGAATGAATGATTGTATATCAATATACGATTTCCTTTAATTTTTCAGATATCAGTTCTATTCATTATTTAAAGTTCAAAAAAGTTATATTATTTATTCACAGTATGGTCTATTCATGCTTTTTCTCTATGTTCCTAGAAACAGGGTACACCTCTTTGTACCCCTGATTCTCATTTTACATCTTCAATATATTGCTCCCAGAAATGGTGAAAGAAATACTCATGTAATCTCATTATCACAGTAATATTCTGGACAAAAAAATGGAAAGGTCACACTTATGATTGTACCAAAGCCTAAATGGAAAGTGAACATGGATTTCTAAAAACATCCATGTCCAGGTTGCCTAATGCTGTCAATTGTCAATCCTATTGGTGACTACATATTTGTTTTTTTCCTAATTTATATATTCAAACTCAACCCTGTTGAAAATGTCTAATTCTATCACTCACTTTATACTTTGCCTGATTTCGTAATGTTTCTATTGATATCTGCTTTTCTACATATTTTCCCCAGTTCAACATAGTGACTGACTCTTCATATGTGCTGACATTTATATTCACTCAACAACCGAAAGTCTATTGCTAAAGAACTTTTGGTGCAAATCCTATACTCACTCTTCTTCCTAAACCTACCGACTATCTTCCTAATCCTACTGAATATCCCTTTTTGACTGGATGTTCTCTTCTAAATTCAATCATCCAATGTACAAGGTCCTATGCCATTGTATATCGAATTATCTGAGGCATCTTTGCAGAACATCATTCAAAGCTAAGTATCCCAATCAAGGGCAAAACCCTTCAGGGCTTCAAATCATACCTAGATTTCTGTTTTCCTACTTATATTTCACCTCTATATTCTTGTAAATATTGCAGGTTCCCAATACCATTATTCATCACACAGAATCATTCGTAACCCAAATCAAACCTGTTTTTAACCAGAAGTATACACTGTTATCTCAATCATTATACAGAAGAGCAGGGACAGAGTGGTTCTTACAATACAGGAAAGTTGGGGACCTTCCACCTGATGAGAACCTCAAATGTCCATGCACAAATGATACCTGGAGAAGTTGAAGGCAGGTATGAAGCACCTGAGAGAGCAAAAGTCATCTTCCATGGCAAACAACCTGGTCAGGATGAAGGGATGTGTCTGAATCTGAATCTCTTTCTTCTTTTTGTAGAGAAGATCGACCAAACCAGGCCTGAGTGGAGAGTTGTTCCCGGGTGCCAATGGTGATATACATTCTACCTTATGAAAGTGTCACAGGAAGCGTGGGCAACCTCCATTTTATGTTACCCTTTGAAGCAACTGTTAGGACAAAGTGGTTGCCAAGGCAGTGACCTCATTCAGTTCCAAAGAATGTGACATACCTCATTTCCTTGGTGATGGAACTCTCTGAACTTGGTATCCAAGAAGCCAGGCACCCAGAGGCAGTCCCAGTCCCAGTCCCAGTGGGCTCACTTGTTTGGATTTACCAAGGACAGAGTCAGTTTTCTTGGTACCTAATGATGTGAGGATGGCCAAATGCCAGGAGAGCTCTGAAGATTGACCTTTCCTGAGAAAACAGGTAGTGGCTAACCACTTTTTCCTGACATCTTCACAGAGTTGGTCAAGGAAACAAGATCTGAGAGAAGACAGGCCATTTCGGGGGAACATAGTATGGCCCACCAGTCAGAGGACACTCCGGATAGTCACAGACCTACTTGGGGGAAGGAGGTGCCTTTGTGGGAGTGGGTGTGGGTTTGTTGTTTTGTCTCATGTTCTGAGAATAGATAGGAAAGGCGGTTTGTTTGGTTTGGAGTGGACAGTTTCTAGTAAGTCATTTGACATGGCGAGTGTTTCTGTTTCTGTGTATCCCACTGTGTCCGTTGTTGTAGACATTAGAAAAGAGAATGCATTAATGGATGTGTCCTGTCTAGTATAAATCATCCCATAATTCATCCTGCCCAATATATGAATGGACTGCAGCTTGTCTTATCGATGTGCAACACCTGCTATCTTTCTAAGTTGTTGTTTTCTTCCTGAATTCTGGCCACTCTCCGAAATAGGCTCATGGATTTGTGTCCAAAATATGTACCACCTCCAAGCTCTGTGACATGGCCATGTCCTGGATAGCTGAAGAGAATGGCGAGCATCTCAGAAAACCCAGATATCATTGTGACCAGGAAAGTCTCAGTGCAGAAACCCTGCTTTGGGCCTTTGCTTACTTATTGTTGTGTTGCACTGAATGTCAGGAAGGTCTTTGCCTCAGGCCACCCCTTTGTGAAGCCTGAAGAAAACAGTTTTCAAATGGAAATGAATGGGCCTCACCTGTGGCTCTTTGCTTAATTGCTTTGGAAAGGGATGTGTCTTTATCATCCTCTTGGGCCTGTGTGTGGCTGTGACTTAGATTCTCAGCACCTGATGGATCTTAAGAATGATCCCATGTGAGCTTCCAAAACCAAAATGGCAAAAAATTTCATTCATTGTGGATGAAGTCTTTTGCCTTCCTCTGTTAGGTTCCTGCACTCCATTAAATGACAATAGGGATTCTTTGGGTAAAATGAGTTCTTCAAAGCCCTGCAGAGGTGCTTGTGTTTTCGCATGACTCTAAATCACCTAAAGAATCGATACCTAAAATCAGTAGGCCTCAAATTGGAGAAACAAAGAAGTATTAACGGCAGGATTATTTGTTCACTCCTGGTTCACAGAAACGGTGTCCAGGCTACCCTGACTTTAGACAAATGAGGGGCAAACGAGCTGATTTTGGACACTATCTTGGGCTGCGCCCCTCATGGAAACCTCCAGCCAGAGGTTAAGATGATTGACTATGTGAAATAAGATGAGGGCCATGTGGGAGTGTTTTGGTTTTAATTTTGGTCATTTGTGTGGCATTGGAAAAAATGACTGGGTCCACGTGGGCTTGAACTCTGGTGTGATTCCCCTTAGAGACTGGGTTTTGGAACTGAACTCAGAGAAGCATTGCCATGAATTTTGTTGGGATTTTAAGAGGCCACGGATGAAAGTCGCTCTTGGAAACTGAGACCTAGGCCCCGGGTGGATTTCCACAGAGGCCTGGGAATCTCAGCAAGGATATCACATGATTTTATTCTTAAAGAAATGGCAGCCATAGTTGAGAGTCAAAACACACATGGACCTCACATTGTAGACCTCAATGGGCCTGGCCTAATGTGACCTTTTGTCCACTCTTTGGGAAGCCGTGCCTGTGAGAGTTCTCCAGAGATTTCATTGAAATGAGCTTCCTCACCATTTAAAGTTTGCTGAATGAACTGAAACCCACAGTGCCTCCAACTTCATACTTGAAAAATGGCTAGATAAATACCATGAATTTTTTGAAATTCCTATGACCAGGTGGCACTGGAGAAACATTGGATGTCCTGTTGCTGATCATGATTATACCAGACAGTGCCTTGACTTCCTGAGTTTCATGAAAATGGTGTAGAACAGAGATGCCAGTAAGTTGGAGCCTGCTGAGTAGTGGGTCTAGAGCAGTGGTGGGGAGGTGTTTGATAAAACATCCGTGGTAGGGCCATGTGGATATACCATTGGATTCCAAATGGCTTGTAACTGATATGGTGCAGCCAGCAGACCCTTATATGTAAAGGCATCTTGTTATATGGAGAGTTTTCAGAGGAAAATTAAGAATCAGGTTGATATGGACAAGGGGGCAATGGGGCAAGCTGTGAGAGATAGGAGCCTAGTTGGTGCATTCTCTTGCAGACCCTGACCCACCACACGTGACAGAACTCCCTCCAGCACTGTGTCCCAGTTTAGCTCCTAGTATTTCGTGAAACAAATACCAAACTCACAGTGCAGCAGCAAAAACACCACAAAAAGTGGAGGAGGACCAAATGGCTTCATAGTCCACACGGGGAGACACTTAGTCCCCAGTGGCCTCAGTTTACCTACAAAGAGAGGATTCAGCACTGCTTCATCTTGTTCATTGGAAAATAAGAAACCATGTCCTCCAGGTCACATAGATGCAGACCCAGCTTTGATGGTCTCACTACAGAGGAAGCCAAATCTCCTGAAAACAACATATATTTCAAGTGTGGAAGCTCAGAGGCAGTTTCCCAAAAAGTTTTTAGGCCAGCAGAGCTTCATGTTTGTGGAGGGTTTACTCTGTCCCTTAGTTTTGGAAACTCCTCTACCACCTCCAAGGTTGTGAACTCCTGAGCATTTTCCATTCCAGATATGTATTCACTGATTTTGTAACTCTTCTCCTCTAATTGTGTCTTACTTGGGGTGAAGGTAATGTCAAGGCTTTGTTCAGGATGAGAGCGGGAGGATATTTGTGCAGCATATATTTACATACACATTGGATTCATTTTCCAATTTTCCATTCGAAATACTGAATCCCTGACACTAACCCATACCTAGTAGACTCAGACTATTCATCCTAATATAATGGAGAAAATTAACCCAACACATTAGAAATACAAGTACTTCAGAGGAGACATGTTGTATAGTTGGACTTGACATTTGCATTATATAAGGTAGGAGTTATAAATCTAGTCAAATTTTAATTGAAATATTCTCCATGTGTTTTTAAACTTAACAAATATGTGAATTCTTGTTTCCCTTTTCTGTAGCGTATTCACACATGTATATTTATATGCATATATAGAATCCTACCAGGTATCACACGTACATTTTTGTGAGGTGGCTGTCTTGGCAGATGCAAATTGTGAGAAGAGTTCACTCCTCCTAAATGCTGTTGGAAATGAAAATTCAACCTATAGGAGAGCGTCCTAGTAGAACAACATTATACATTAACTCATGTTCAGTAAAATAAATATTTTTGCATTTGTGGATGATACATATTTACTGATGAATTTCGATTGGCATTTATATTGGTATTTTTAATGTCTGTGAGTGTTTGTGTTTGTGTGTGTGTGTGTGTGTGTGTGTGTGTGTATAGATATAGATATAGATATAGATATACTCTCCAAATTTTTCAAAATATGAAATATATGCGTCTAATATACACTCTCTAAATTCATTCATGTTCATGTATGTGGATTTATAATCCACTTTTCACAAGATTATAATCAGAAATATTCATCCACCTGAAATACATATTTGTTTCCTGAAAACTAACTTCAGTGAATGGTGCATACAAATCCTAATTATTCTACACTAACTGACCCAGTCTAACATCAATGCAAGTAGACTCCTATGGGACATGATCTGTAATTTGTCATTCATTTGTATTCGACACTGGTACATTATTGTTTCTTCAGTTTTTGCACATCACAGGATATACATTTCATCCACAAGTTCACAAATTAATAAGCATTTGTTTCAACTTTCACCACTTCTTGCTTCAGAACACATGTATTGTCAGGGTTTCTTGACTGGTCTTTTCATGAGACTTCTTTCCAAACACATTATTTTGAATTTCCATAATCATTTTGAAGCAAAACTCACACACTCTTCATGATAAACCTAAACACAAATATTTCCATTACATATATACCTGGTTGGAATGAATGATTGTATATCAATATACGATTTCCTTTAATTTTTCAGATATCAGTTCAATTCATTATTTAAAGTTCAAAAAAGTTATATTATTTATTCACAGTATGGTCTATTCATGCTTTTTCTCTATGTTCCTAGAAACAGGGTACACCTCTTTGTACCCCTGATTCTCATTTTACATCTTCAATATATTGCTCCCAGTAATGGTGAAAGAAATACTCATGTCACCTCATTATCACAGTAATATTCTGGACAAAAAATGGAAAGGTCACACTTATGATTGTACCAAAGCCTAAATGGAAAGTGAACATGGATTTCTAAAAAAATCCATGTCCAGGTTGCCTAATGCTGTCAATTGTCAATCCTATTAGTGACTACATATTTGTTTTTTTCCTAATTTATATATTCAAACTCAACCCTGTTGAAAATGTCTAATTCTATCACTCACTTTATACTTTGCCTGATTTCGTAATGTTTCTATTGATATCTGCTTTTCTACATATTTTCCCCAGTTCAACATAGTGACTGACTCTTCATATGTGCTGACATTTACATTCACTCAACAACCGAAAGTCTATTGCTAAAGAACTTTTGGTCCAAATCCTATACTCACTCTTCTTCCTAAACCTACAGACTATCTTCCTAATCCTACTGAATATCCCTTTTTGACTGGATGTTCTCTTCTAAATTCAATCATCCAATGTACAAGGTCCTATGCCATTGTATATCGAATTATCTGAGGCATCTTTGCAGAACATCATTCAAAGCTAAGTATCCCAATCAAGGGCAAAACCCTTCTGGGCTTCAAATCATACCTAGATTTCTGTTTTCCTACTTATATTTCACCTCTATATTCTTGTAAATATTGCAGGTTCCCAATACCATTATTCATCACACAGAATCACTCGTAAAACAAATCAAACATGTTTTTAACCCCAAGTATACACTGTTCCCTCAATCATTTTACAGAAGAGCAGGGACAGAGTGGTTCTTACAATACAGGAAAGTTGGGGACCTTCCACCTGATGAGAACCTCAAATGTCCATGCACAAATGATACCTGGAGAAGTTGTAGGCAGGTATGAAGCACCTGAGAGAGGAAAAGTCATCTTCCATGGCAAACAACCTGGTCAGGATGAAGGGATGTGTCTGAATCTGAATCTCTCTCTTCTTATTGTAGAGAAGATGGACCAAACCAGGCCTGAGTGGAGAGCTGTTCCCGGGTGCCAATGGTGATATACATTCTACCTTATGAAAGTGTCACAGGAAGCGGGGGCAACCTCCATTTTATGTTACCCTTTGAAGTAACTGTTAGGACAAAGTGGTTGCCAAGGCAGTGACCTCATTCAGTTCCAAAGAATGTGACATACCTCATTTCCTTGGTGATGGAACTCTCTGAACTTGGTATCCAAGAAGCCAGGCACCCAGAGGCAGTCCCAGTCCCAGTCCCAGTGGGCTCACTTGTTTGGATTTACCAAGGACAGAGTCAGTTTTCTTGGTACCTAATGATGTGAAGATGGCCAAATGCCAGGAGAGCTCTGAAGATTGACCTTTCCTGAGAAAACAGGTAGTGGCTAACCACTTTTTCCTGACATCTTCACAGAGTTGGTCAAGGAAACAAGATCTGAGAGAAGACAGGCCATTTCGGGGGAACATAGTATGGCCCACCAGTCAGAGGACACTCCGGATAGTCACAGACCTACTTGGGGGAAGGAGGTGCCTTTGTGGGAGTGGGTGTGGGTTTGTTGTTTTGTCTCATGTTCTGAGAGTAGATAGGAAAGGCGGTTTGTTTGGTTTGGAGTGGACAGTTTCTAGTAAGTCATTTGACACGGCGAGTGTTTCTGTTTCTGTGTATCCTACTGTGTCCGTTGTTGTAGACATTAGAAAAGAGAATGCATTAATGGATGTGTCCTGTCTAGTATAAATCATACCAAAATTCATCCTGCCCAATATATGAATGGACTGCAGCTTGTCTTATCGATGTGCAACACCTGCTATCTTTCTAAGTTGTTGTTTTCTTCCTGAATTCTGGCCACTCTCCAGAATAGGCTCATGGATTTGTGTCCAAAATATGTACCACCTCCAAGCTCTGTGACATGGCCATGTACTGGATAGCTGAAGAGAATGGCGAGCATCTCAGAAAACTCAGATATCAGTGTGACCAGGAAAGTCTCAGTGCAGAAACCCTGCTTTGGGCCTTTTGCTTACTTATTGTTGTGTTGCACTGAATGTCAGGAAGGTCTTTGCCTCAGGCCACCCCTTTGTGAAGCATGAAGAAAACAGTTTTCAAATGGAAATGAATGGGCCTCACCTGTGGCTCTTTATCAGCCTCTTGGACCTGTGTGTGGCTGTGACTTAGATTCTCAGCACCTGATGGATCTTAAGAATGATCCCATTTGAGCTTCCAAAACCAAAATGGCAAAAAATGTCATTCATTGTGGATGAAGTCTTTTGCCTTCCTCTGTTAGGTTCCTGCACTCCATCAAATGACAATAGGGATTCTTTGGGTCAAATGAGTTCTTCAAAGCCCTGCAGAGGTGCTTGTGTTTTCGCATGACTCTAAATCACCTAAAGAATCGATACCTAAAATCAGTAGGCCTCAAATTGGAGAAACAAAGAAGTATTAACGGCAGGATTATTTGTTCACTCCTGGTTCACAGAAACGGTGTCCAGGCTACCCTGACTTTAGGCAAATGAGGGGCAAACGAGCTGATTTTGGACACTGTCTTGGGCTGCGCCCCTCATGGAAACCTCCAGCCAGAGGTTAAGATGATTGACTATATGGAATAAGATGAAGGCCATGTGGGAGTGTTTTGGTTTTAATTTTGGTCATTTGTGTTGCATTGGAAAAAATAACTGGGTCCACGTGGGCTTGAACTCTGGTGTGATTCCCCTTAGAGACTGGGTTTTGGAACTGAACTCAGAGAAGCATTGCCATGAATTTTGTTAGGATTTTAAGAGGCCACGCATGAAAGTCCCTCTTGGAAACTGAGACCTAGGCCCCGGGTGGATTTCCACAGAGGCCTGGGAATCTCAGCAAGGATATCACATGATTTTATTCTTAAAGAAATGGCAGCCATAGTTGAGAGTCAAAACACACATGGACCTCACATTGTAGACCTCAATGGGCCTGGCCTAATGTGACCTTTTGTCCACTCTTTGGGAAGCCGTGCCTGTGAGAGTTCTCCAGAGATTTCATTGAAATGAGCTTCCTCACCATTTAATGTTTGCTGAATGAACTGAAACCCACAGTGCCTCCAACTTCATGCTTGAAAAATGGCTAGATAAATACCATGAAATTTTTGAAATTCCTATGACCAGGTGGCACTGGGGAAACATTGAATGTCCTGTTGCTCATTATGAGTATACCAGACAGTGCCTTGATTTACTGAGTTTCATGAAAATGGTGTAGAACATATTTGTGTATGCAAATATGTGCTACACAAAATCTTCCTACTCTCATTCACAACAATACCTTGACACTATCTTTGCCCCACGTAAGACAAAATAAAAGAAGAAGAGTTAGAAAATCTGTGAATACATATCAGGAATGGAACATGATTGCGAGTTCACAATCTTGGAGGTGGTAGAGGTGTTTCCAAAATTAAGGGACAGGGTAAATATTGCACAAATATGGAGATGTGCCAGCCTAAAGACTTCTGGAGAACCTGCCTCTGAGGTTGGCCACTTGAAGTATATGTTGTTGTCAGGACCTATGGCTTCCTTTCTAGTGAGACCACCAAAGCTGGGTCTCCATCTATGTGACCTGCAGAACATGGTTTCTTATTTTCCAAAGAAAGTGAGGCAGCAAGGCTGAATTCTCTCTTTGTAAGTAAACTCTTGCCACTGAAGGCTAAGTGTGGTCCCGTGTGGACTGTGAAGCCATTTGGTAATCCTCCACTTTTCATGGTGTTCTTGCTGCTGCACTGGGAGTTTGGTATTGGCTTCAGGAAATACAAGAAATTCAACTGGGTCACAGTGCTGGAGGGAGATCTGTCACGTGTTGTGCGTCAGGGTCTGCAGGAGAATGCACCAACCAGGCTTCTATCCCACATAGCTTGCCCCCTTGACCATAGCAACCTGATTCTGAACATTGACCTGAAACCTCTCCATTCAACAAGATGCCTTTACATACAAGGGTCTGCTGGCTGCACCATGTCAGTTACAAGCCTTTTGGCAGATCCACATAATCCCAACACAGAAGTTTTATCACAGACCTGCAAAACACTCCTCTAGGCCCACTACTCAACAGACTTTAACTTATTTGCATCACTGTTCTACACCATTTTCATGAAACCCAGTCAATCAAGGCACTGTCTGGTACACTCATGATCAGCAACAGGAAATCCAAAGTGTATCCAGTGACACCTGGTGATGGGAATTTCAAATTTTTATGATGTTTATCTAGGCATTTTTCAAGGATGAGGTTGGAGGCACTGTGGGATTTAATTCATTCAGGAAACATCAAATGGTGAGAAAGCCCATTTCAATGAAACATCTGGAGAACTCTCACAGGCAAGATTTCCCAAAGAGTGGCCAAAAGATCAAATGAAGCCAGGCCCATTGAGGTCTACAATGTGAGGTCCATGTGTGTTTTTACTATCAACTATGGCTGTCAAGTCTTAAAGAATAAAATCATGTGATATTCTGGCTCAGATTCCCAGTGCTCTGTGGGAAGCCCCCTGGACCTAGATCTCAGTTTCCAAAGGCCACTACCATGTGTGGCCTCCAAAAATCCCAACACAATTCATGGCAATACATCTCTGCAGTAATTTCCAAACTCAGTCTCTAAGAAGACTCACACCAGAGTTCAAGCCAAGGTGGACCCAGTCATCTCTTCCATCAGCCAAACAAATGACCACAATTAAAACCAAAATACTCCCACATGGCTCTCAACTACTTCCACATAGACACTCATCATTACCTCTGGCTGGAAGTTTCCATGAGGGGCGCAGCTGAAGACAGTATCCAAAATATGCTCCCTACCCTCATTTGTCTAAAGTCAGGGTGGCTTGACAACCTATCTGTGAACAAGGAGTGATCAAATAGGCCTGCCATTAATACTGCTCTGCTTCTCCAATTTGAGCCTAATGTCTGTGGGGTTTAGATTCTTTATGTGAATTGGAGTCATGAGAAAATCCAAGCACCTATGGGCTTGCCTCTGCAGGGCTTTGAAAAACTTTTTGAACCAAAGGATACCTATTCTCACTTGATGGAAATCAGGAACCTTACAGAGGAAGGCGAGAGACTTCATCCACAAGACTGCTCTTTTTCCATTTTGGTTTTGGATGCACACATGAGATCTTTCCTTAGATTCATCAGGTGGTGAGAATCTAAGTCACAGCCTCACACAGGGCCAAGAGGCTGATTCAGACACATCCCTTTCCATGGCAATTAAGCAAAGAGCCACAGGTGATGCTCATTATTTTCCATTAGAAAACTGTTTTCTTCAGGCTTCACAAAGGGGTGGACTGAGGCAAAGACCTTCCAGACATTCAGGGCAACGGAACAATAGGTAAACAAAAGGCCCAAATCAGTGTTTCTCCACTGACACTTTACTGGTCACACTGATATCTGAGTTTTCTGAGTTCCTCTCCATTCCCTTCATCTATCCAGTACAAGGCCATGTTACAGAGTTTGGAGGTGGTACATATCTTTTACACAAAACCATGAGCCTATTCTTGAGAGTGGCCAGAATTCAGGAAGAAAACAGGAACTTAGGAAGATAGCAGGTATTGCCCATTCATAAGGAAAGTCGTAGTCCATTCATAAATTTGGCAGGATGAATGCTGAGAAGCTTTCTACTAGACAGAACACATCCATTGATGCATTCTCTTTTCTAATGTCTATAACCACAGACACAGTGGGATACACAAACCCACAACCACACCCACAAAGGCAACACTTTCCTCCAAGTTGGTCTGTGACTATCCAGAGTGTCCTCTGACTGGTGGGCCATACTATGTTCCCCAAAATTGCTTGTTCTGTCTCAAATCTGCTTTCCTTTGCCAACTCTTGAAGTAGTCAGGAGTCAGCGGTGAGCCAATACCTGCTTTATCAGGAAAGAACCATCTTCAGAGCTTCCCTGGCATTTGGCCATCCTCACATCAGTAGGTAAGTGCCGTAGCCCGGCTGGCTGGGCAAAATAACCGGGGGGGTGACGAACAACTTGTGTAGACTGATGCAGCAGGCCTGGAAGCCGTTTATTGTTGAATAAGAGCGGTATTTATACATTTTACACAGCCTATCTAATTAGCATAAAATAGATACAGCAGTCAAACAATAAGGAATCTCCACACTTAATGGCTCGCTTTTGTTACTTCACAAACCACTCCCTCTGGCATTTTGCCAGGCGCCATCCAGACTTCTTTACAGGCTCTAACATTTCTCTGGCAAAATAACAGGTGCCAATCTGACTTGTTTACAGACGTTAACATTTCCCCCTTTTGTTTAATTTAAATAAGGACCATAGTGTTTTTTACAGAAACACCATAAATAACCTGCTAGAAACAGAAAGGGAGGATACAAAATGTTACAATACCAATCCAATTGATGGCTCCATGCAAGAAGCCCTTGGAAAACTTATACCAGCAATGACACCGTTAGCAAAGATACCGAGTTACAAGTTGTTGTAGATTACAGTCTGTTGTCTCAGTCCAGATAAAGCAGTGTCTCAATAGATTAACTCAGAGTTCAGGTAAATCACAGTCCAGGTAAGTTCTCCAGGCAGCTAGCTTAAGTTGTAGTAGCAGAAACAGCGATAGCTCCGAAGTCTCCTCGGGTTCTCAGCCGAAGTTTCCTCCAGTTCTCAGCAACATTGTAAATTCTTCCACCTTTGTATTCACCGGCACTTGGACGAAGGCAGGAACTCCGGATGGCTAAAGAAAATCCTGTAGCATTTCACTAAGAAAACAACCTTCTGAACAATTTTAGTACATTATCTCAAGGTTTTTTACATTTGAAATAAGCCTTAATAGTACTCATTACTCATCAGCCTGCAGGTGTGGGAGACCCATTGTAGTTACTGGCCTTGGAAATGATCAAACTTCAGGGATGCCAGTGGCATCTTCTGCCAGCTGTAGCATCCTGGGCAGCCCCAGATGGCCCCAGGGAGAGTCTTGGGCTTAAACTTCTTCCGGGCACAGGGAGCAAAACCCTGCGAGACTGTGCCTCCAGGTCAGGTCTAGATTTGGGCTCACAGTGGTGATCCGCTCCCCCGGGCAGGGGGCGGGGAAGAGCCCTCAACTGCCTCTTGGAAAATTCTTACTGCGCCATGATCGGCTTGGGCAGGTGGCAGCCGCCTTGTCATTTCACGCACCCTCCAGTATCGAAAAGTATTCAGTAATAGCCTTTTGCTGCAACTTTTTTCCTGATAATCCTTCTTCTTCTGAACTTTCTTTTTCTTTCTGACTAGAGTTTCTGGGCTTTTATCAACACATGCCCTAACTATTCTTGGTTCCACTGGGGTGCCTTTTTCTCTTATCAATTTACTTCTCACCCCTTCCATATTTTCATCACAAAGACAATACAACATTTCAAGACAAAACAAGACACAAACATACTGCATCAATCTTCTCCATTTTCTCGAAATGGTCATTTTTCCTATCGCCCTATCTGCCTAGGGACGAGCAGATTGCTCCCGTCCTATCTATAAACAGAAAGCTTTTTTCGACCCTTACCCGTGAGTGTCCCAGGGCTCCTCGTAACGGGCCACCATCTGCCGCAGTCCCGCTGCAGCAGAATAACCTGGGGGGTGACGAATAACTTGTGTATGTTGATGCAGCAGGAATGAGAGCCGTTTATTGTAAGATCTGAGCGATATTTATACATTTTACACAGCCTATCTCATTAGCATAAAATAGATACAGCAGTCAACCAATAAGGAATCTTCACACTTAATGGCTCGCTTTTGTTACTTCACAAACCACTCCCTCTGGCATTTTGCCAGGCACCATCCAGACTTGTTTACAGACTCTAACATTTCTCCAGCAAAATAACAGGTGCCAATCTGACTTGTTTACAGACCTTAACAGGTAAGAAGAAAGACTGACTCTGTCTTTGGTAAATTCAAACAAGTGAGACCACTGGGACTGGGATTGGTAATGGCTCTGGGTGCCTGGCTTCCTGGATCCCAAGTTCAGAGACTTTCATCACCAAGGAAGTGAGGTGTGGTCACTTCTTTCAGGAACTGAATGAGGTCACTGCCTTGGCTACCACTTTGTCCTAACAGTTGCTTCCAAGGGTTCCATGAGATGGAGGCTGCCCCTACTTCCTGTGACAATTTCATATGTTAGAATGGTATATCAACCATACGCACCTGGGAAGAGCTTTCCACACAGGCCTGGTTTGGTCTACTCTACATTAAGAAGAGTGAGGCTGATTCAGACACATTCCTTCATCCTTCCAGGTTGTTTGCCATGGAGATGTCTTTTGCTCTCTCAGGTCCTTCATAGCTGCCTACATCTTCTCCAGAGATCATTTCTGCACGTACCTTTGATGTTCTCAGCAGGTGGAAGATCCCATACATTCTTGTATTGTAAGACCAACACTGTCGCTGCTCTTCAGCAAAGTTAGATTGAGGGAACAGTGTATGATTAGTGTTATTAACATGTTCGATATGGGTTAGGAACCATTCTGCTGCATGAATAATGGTATTGGGAACCTGTGATATTTACAAGAATATAGAGGTGAAATATATGTACGAAAACAGAAATCTAAGTAAGATTTGAAGCCCAGAAGGTCATTTGTCCCTTGATTGGGATACTTAGCGTTGAATTACATTCTGCACAGATGTTTCAGATAAATCGATATACAATGGCATAGGACCTTTCACCTTGGATGATTGAATGTAGAAGAGAACATCCAGTCAAAAAGTGATAGTGGGTAGGATTAGGAAGATAGTCGGTAGGTTTAGGAAGAAGAATGAGTGTAGGATTTGGAACAAAAGTTCTTTAGAAGTAGGGTATCGCTAAGAGAGTGAATGTAAATATCAGCACATGTGACGAGGAAGTCACAATGATTAACTGGGGAAAATATGTAGGAAAGCAGATATCAATAGAGACATTACAAAATCAGGCAAAGTATAAAGTGAGTGACAGGATTAGACATTTTCAACATGGTTGAGTTTGAATATATAATCTTTGGAAGAAACAAATATGTAGTCACCAATAGGATTTTCATTTGAGAGCATTAGGCAACCTGGACATGGATGTTTTTAGTAATCCATGTTCACTTTCCATTTAGGTTTTGTACAATCATAAGTGTGACCTTTGCTTTTTGTGTCCAGAATATTACTGTGATAAAATGTATATGTAGATCAGGTGACATGAGTATTTCTTCCACCATTTCTGGGAGCTATATTTTGAGGACATATAAATTAGTATTGGGGGTACAAAGAAGTGTACCTGTGTCTATGAATATAGAGATAATTCGTGAATAGACTGTACTGTGAATAAATAATATAACTGGTTCCACTTTAAATAATGGATTGAATTGATATCTGAAACTAAGTAAGAAATCTTATATTGATATAGAACCATTCATTCCAACCAGTTACACATCTAATGGTAATATTAGTGTTATGGTTTATTGTGACGGGTTTGTGAGTTTTGCTTCAAATGTGATAATGGAAATCGAAAATAATGTGTTTGGAAAGAAGTCTCATGAAAAGAGCAGTCAAGAAACATGGAGGAATACATGTGTTCTCAAGCAGGAAGTGATTGAAAGTGAAACAAATGCCTATAAATTTGCGAAATTTTGATGAGACATATATGCTATGATGTGCATAAACTGAAGAAATAGTAATGTACCAGTGTTGAATAAAAATGAACGTCAAAATGCACATCATGTCTACTTGCATTGATGTTCAACTGGGTCAGTTACTGTAGAAATATTAGGATTTTGGGGGGGGATTAATAATACAATTTATTTTAGCACTAGCATGCCACAGAATGTAGAGGAAAGATCAATGGATTTTTAGTTATAGCACTAATAATCTAACATTTAGTGACTATTTTGGATAGTCTAAAATTACATAAGGCTATGTAACATAATTTTTTTTATTTAACATTCATCAAAGCTTGGAATTTTCATAATATTTCTTCTTTTTTATTTTTTATTTTTTCAGTTGTTGATTGACCTTCATTTTGTTTATTTGTATGTGGTGCTGAGAATAGAACCATGTGCCTTACACATGCTAGAAAAGCATGTTACCACTGAGCCACAAACCCAGCCCCTCCACTTTTATCTTAACATCATACACTCATGTCCCTCTTCTTTACTCACTTTCTTCCCCATTTTCCCCCTTCTCTCCCTTCCTTTTTCGTTTCCCCTCCATATCTATTTTTCTCTCATGTCATTACAAACAGTAGTATGCTATGAAATTTAAGTTTAAGACTGTTTTTTATAGTCATTCTTTTTCTTGAGAAAATCTAAAAATTATAATCACCTGATAGATATATTACAATACATTTATTACACATATGTATCTATATTCATGCATATGCATTACATATATTATATATATATACATATATATTTAAAAGTACTTTGATTTTCCTGTTAGAAATAATATAGACCAAGTCTTTCTTAATTCTCAATTCTTCCATAATTAACATCTTACAGTGAAAATCAAATAAACATATTTAAGTAAAAAGGTATCATTCTTATTTATCAATACTGATAATTTAAGGTTTTATATCACATTAAGCTGTAATATGGCATATTAACTCTTATGAATTAGAGAAATTTTATTTGAACAACCTATTATTTAAGGACCATATGCACTGACATTTTAAATGGCGTTCTTGTGATTTCTATTTCTATCAATTGTGTATTAATTGCCAAATACTTATTTTAGTACTTTTCATGTTCATAATTGATATAAAGTCAATTGTTTAATTCTTCTTGTAAGTAGTTACTTATTACAGTAGGGACATTATTAATAATACAACATCTTTATAAGAAAAATGGTACAAATTTATTTTCATGCAAAATTAAGAATAATTGCATGCTCTAAATGTTTGATTGTTGATACTTATAATAAAGAGCTTTTGATGAGTCTCTTCCCCAGTAAAACATAAAATGCAAAGGTAATGTCCAAATAAAGATAAGAAAAATACACATTATCAGCTAGAAACTATTAAATAAAAGATGAAAAGAACAATCCAACACATTGTACGAACTTGTCAGATGAGGTAGTATTCTGGAAGAACAGCCTAAGACTAGACCTTGTCCATGTCAAAATATTCACGAAAAAAATGAAGTATGAAAAGTGTAGAAAATGCTATGAATTTTTCATGAAGATAGGTGAATTATCCTTTCATCTCAATTTATGTGCATTTTCTGGTAAAATAAATTTGTGATATTTACAACTACACAAAACAAAGTTTCTGCATAGCAAAATGAATACATCTGAACCCATTTTTAGCTGATTTCTTCCCACTAAATTTTAAACCTTTATTTATTTATTTATTTATTTTTATTGGTTGTTCAAAACATTACAAAGCTCAAGATATATCATCTTTCATACATTTGACTCAATTGGGTTATGAACTCCCATTTTTTCCCCAAATACGAATTGTAGAATCACATCGGTTACACATTCACACTTTTACATAATGGCATATTAGTGACTGTTGTATTCTGCTACCTTTCCTATCCCCTACTATCCACCCTCTCCTCCCCTCCCATCTTCCCTCTCTACCTCATCTGCTATTGTTCAATTCTCTCCATTGTTTCCCCCCCACTTCCCCTCACAAGATTTTATATGCGATTTTGTGTAACATTGAGGGTCTCCTACAATTTTCATAAGCTTTCCCTTCTCTCTCCCTTTCTCTCCCCCCATTCGTCTTTGTTTAATGTTAATATTTTCCTCATGCTCTTCCTCCCTGTTCTGCTCTTATTTGCTCTCTTTATATCAGAGAAGACATTTGGCATTTATTTTTTAAGGACTGGTTAGCTTCGCTTAACATAATATGCTCTAATGCCATCCATTTCCCTGCAAATTCTATGATTTTGTCATTTTTGTGCTGTGTAATACTCCATTGTGTATAGATGCCACATTTTTTTATCCATTAATCTATTGAAGGGCATCTAAGTTGGTTCCACAGTCTAGCTATTGTGAATTGTGCCGCTATGATCATTGATGTGGCAGTATCCCTATAGTACGCTCTTTTAAGATCCTCAGGGAACAGTCCAAGAAGGGTGATAGCTGGGTCAAATGGTGGATCCATTTCCAGCTTTCCCAGGAATATCCATACTTCTTTCAAAATTGGCCTCACCAATTTGCAGTCCCACCAGCAGTGTACAAGTGTACACTTTTCCCCACATCCTCGCCAACACTTATTGTTGTTTGACTTCATAATGGCTGCTCATCTTACTGGAGTAAGATGGTATCTTAAGGTGGTTTTGATTTGCATTTCTCAGACTGCTAGAGATGGTGAGCATTTTTTCATGTACTTGTTGATTGATTGTATGTCCTCCTCTGTGAAGTGTCTGATTAGGTCCTCGGCCCATTTGTTGATTGGGTTATTTGTTATCTTATTGTTTAATATTTTGAGTTCTTTGTATATTCTGCATATTAGGGCTCTATCTGAAGTGTGAGGGGTAAAAATTTGTTCCCAGGATGTAGGCTCTCTATTTACCTCTCTTATTGTTTCTCTTCTTGAGAAAAAAACTTTTTAGTTAAAGTAAGTCCCATTTGTTTTTTTCTTGTTATTAACTCTTGGGCTATTGATGTCTTATTAAAGAATTTGGAGCCTGACCCCACAGTATATAGATCGTAGCCAACTTTTTCTTCTATGAGACGCAGTGTCTCTGATTTGATATCTAGCTCCTTGATCTATTTTGATTTAACTTTTGTGCATGGTGAGAAAACGGGATTCAGTTTCATTTTGTTGCATATGGATTTCTAATTTTCCCTGCACCATTTGTTGAAGATGCTATCCTTCATCCATTGCATGTTTATAGCCACTTTATCAAATATAAGAAAGTTGTAATTTTGTGGATTGGTTTCTCTGTCCTCCATTCTATACCATTTGTCCACCTGCCTGTTTTCATACCAGTACCACACTGTTTTTGTTACTATTGCTTTGTAGTAAAGTTTGAACTCTGGTATCGCTATACCTCCCGATTCACACTTCCTGCTTAGAATTTCTTTTGCTATTCTGTGTCTTTTGTTTTTCTATATGAATTTCATGATTGCTTTATCATTTCTACAAGAAATGCCATTGGGATTTTGATTGGCATTGCGTTAAACCTGTATAGAACTTTGGGTAATTTCGCCATTTTGATGAATTTAGTTCTGCCTATCCATGAACAGGGTACATTTTTCCATCTTCTAAGATCTTTTTCTATCTCTCTCTTTAGGGTTCTGTGGTTTTCACCTCTTTTGTTAGGTTGATTTCCAAGTATCTTATTTTCTTTGAGGATATTGTGAATGGAGTGGTTTTCCTCATTTCAATTTCAGAAGTTTTGTTGCTGATATACAGGAATGCCTTTGATTTATGCGTGTTGGTTTTATATCCTTCATTTATTAACTCTAGCAGTTTCTTTGTAGACCCTTTTGGGTCTGTTAAATATATTACCATGTCATCCACAAATAGCGATAATTCAAGTTCTTCTTTTCCTATTTTTATGCCTTTAATTTCTTTTGTCTGTCTAATTTCTCTGGCTAGTATTTCAAGAACTAAATTGAATAGAAGTGGTGATAGAGGGCATCCCTGTCTTGTTCCAGATTTCAGAGGGAATGCCTTCAGTTTTCTCCATTTAGGATGATCCTAGCCTGAGGTTTAGCATATATAGCTTTTACAATGTTGAGGTAAGTTCCTGTTATTTCTAGTTTTTCTAGTGTTTTGAACATAAAGGGATGCTGAACTGTGTCGAATGTTTTTACTATATCTATCGAGATGATCATATGGTTCTTGTCCTTAAGTCTATTGATGTGGTGAATAGCATTTATTGATTTCCGTATATTGAACCAGCCTTGCATTCCAGGGAAGAATCCTACTTGATCATGGTGCACAACTATTTTGATATGCTTTTGGATTCAATTCACACGGATTTCATTGAGAATTTTTGCATCCAAGTTCATTAGAGATATTGGTTGTAGTTTTCTTTTTTGAAGTGTCTTTGTCTGGTTTTGGGATCAGGGTGATTTTGGACTCCGAGAATGAATTTGGAAGCGCTCCTTATTTTTCTATTTCTTGATATAGCTTGAAAAGTATTGGTACTAATTCTTCTTTGAAGGTTTTTTTGAACTCTGCTCTATACCCATCAGGTCCAGGGCTTTTTTTGGTTGGTAGTATTTTGATGGCTTCTTCTATTTCTTCCTTTGTTTTTGGTCTGTTTAAATTGTGTGTGTCTTCCTGACTGAATCTGGACAGATCGTATGACTTAAGAAATTTGTCGATATTTTAACTATCTTCTATTTTATTGGAATATAGGGTTTCAAAATACTTTCTAAGTATCTTCTGTATTTGTGTAATGTCTGTTGTGATATTGTCTTTTTCATTCCATATGTTAGTAATTTCAGTTGTCTCTCTTCTTCTCATCCTTAGCATGGCTAAGGGCCTGTAAATCTTATTTATTTTTTCAAAGAACCAACTTTTAGTTTTATCAATTTTTTCAATGTTTTTTTTTGTTTCAATTTCGTTGATTTCTGCTCTAATTTTAATTATTTCTTGTCTTCTACTACATTTGCTGTTGTTTTGCTCTTCCTTTTCTAGGTTTTTGATGTGTACTGTGAGTTTATTTATTTGTTGTTTTATTCTTTTTTTGAGGAAAGAACTCCAAGAAATGAATTTCGCTCTTAAAACTGCCTTCTTTGTGTCCCATAGATTCCAGTACGATGTGTCTGTATTGTCATTTGATTCTAAAAATATTTTTATCTCCTCCTTTATGTCTTCTGTAACCCATTGATCATTCAGTAGAATATTGTTCATTTTCCATGTGATGTAGGATTTTTCCTTTCTTCTTTTATCATTGATTTCCAGTTTCATTCCATTATGATCAGATATGGTGCATGGTATTTTCTCCACGCCTTTATATTTACTAAGAGTTGCCCAATGGCATAATATATGGTCTAACTTGGAGTAGGATCCATGTGCTGCTGAGAATAAAGTGTATCCACTTGATGATGGTTGATGTATTCTATATATGTCGGTTACGTCAAGGTTATTGATTGTGCTGTTGAATTCTATAGTTTCTTTATTCAGTTTTTTATAGAGGATCTGCCTAATGGCGAGAGTGGTGTGTTGAAGTCACCCATAATTATTGTGTTGTAGTCTATTTGACTCTTGAACTTGAGGCGAGTTTGTTTTATGAGCATTGCAGCTCAATTGTTTGGTGCATACCAATTGATAATTGTTATGTCTTGTTGGTGGATGGTTCCTTTTAACAATATATAGTGTCCTACTTTATCCCTTTTGATTAATGTAGGTTTGAAGTTGATTTTATATGATATGAGTATGGCCACTCCTGCTTGCTTCCGAGGGCCATATGAGTGGTATGATTTTTCCCAACCTTTCACTTTCAGCCTGTGTATGTCTTTACCTTTCATATGAGTCTCTCGAAGGCAGCATATTGTTGGATTTATTTTTTTGATCCAGGTTACTAGCCTATGTCTCTTGATTGGTGAGTTCAGATTTTTAACATTTAAGGTTACAATTGAAATATGATTTGTACTTCCAGTCATGTTTATTTATTTATTTATTTTAATTTGGGTAGTTTTTACTTTTTGGTTTTTTTCTTACCCCTTTACTGAGATACCTCCCGCTGTTAGTTTTGGGCACTATTTTTCAATTCCTCTTCTTGTAGTATTTTGCTCAAAATGCTTTGCAGTGCTGGTGTTCTGTCTGCGAATTCTTTTAGCTTTTATTTATCAGGAAGGACTTAATTTCATTGTCAAATCTGAAGCTTAATTTTGTTGGATACAGTATTCTTGGTTGGAATCCATTATTTTTCAGTGTTTGAAATACATTGTTCAAAGATCTTCTCGCTTTCAATGTCTGTGATGAAAAATCAATTGTTAACCTTATTGGTTTACCCCTGAATGTTATCTGCCTACTTTCTTTCGTAGCTTTTAATATTCTCTCCTTGTTCTGTATGTTGGCTATCTTCATAATTATATGTCTTGTAGTTTGTCTATTATGGTTTTGAATGTTTGAGGTCCTGTAGGCTTCCAGGATATGGCAATCCATTCCATCTTTCATCTCTGGGAAGTTTTCTAGAATTATTTCATTTAATATGTTGTTCATTCATTCGGTTTGAATTTCTATGCCTTCTTCTATCCCGATGACTCCCAATTTTGTTTTTTTTATGACATCCCATATCTCTTGAATAGTTGCTCATGGGATTTAAGCATGTTTTCTGTGTTGACTATATTCTTTTCAAGTTGACAAACTTTGTCTTCATTATCTGATGTTCTGACTTCTACTTGATCTAGTCTGTTTGTAATATTCTTGTTTGAGTTTTTAATTTGGTTTATAGTTTCCTGCATTTCTAGAATTACTGTATGATTTTTTAAAAGATCTCTATCTCCTGGTAAAGCTTGTTCTTTGCCATTTGAATTTGTTTGTTTAATTCATTTTCAAAATGTACTTTTATCCTTAGACTTGCTGCCTCATGTCTTCTCTCTTATTCCTTTCCATCTGAGTTAGGTATGACTTAAGTTTTTTCCCTATCCCTGTTTCTGATGCTTCTAGGTTCTCCTGTAGTAATAAGTTGTCCTTCATTGTTTGTACACCTTGTTTTCCCTTGTTTTTTCATGATGTTCACGTCATTTTCCAGCTCTATTTGATTGCTGTGTTTCTGCTCTCTTCCATAGATTTGTTATGGGTTTATATATCTCTGTTTTCTCTCCTTTGTGTTGGTAGACTATGCCTGCTTAAGTGGATTCCGCTGTTAAGGAATTCTGACGGCCGAGCTTCAGTGATGTCACCTCTCTGCTGTGGTGGGCCCCAGGCTCCTTGCCGGAGGGTCCGAATTGGGTGGGTGGACTGGATTGTCTCTGGTTGGTTTCAGCTCCCGGTCGCTGGCAGGCCGGCAGTCTCCAGCCACCCAGTAGTGCGGGCAGCTTGTGGTCTGTCTTCAGCTGGTGGGTGATCTCTAGCCACACAGTTGCACGTTCGATCGCCGGCAGGCGCGCGTTCTCCAGCCGTCAAGACATAGCGTCAGCAGGTGGGCTGGCGCCAGCAGGAAGGTGGTCTCCCGTTGCCCAGTCACACTGGCAGTGGGCCGGCGTTCTCCAGCCAGCCAGTCAGGAGGGCCTGGCCTCTAGTCCCCTGGTTTATCCTGCTAGTCCTGATTTCTCCTGCTAGACCAGATTTCTCCTGAGTGATGCTTCTCGGCAGCTCAAACTGTTCTCTGGGTCTGCCGTTTGTTGGGTGGGGAGGGTGTCTATTGGGAACCCTGGAACTCTATTGTTTTAATTTTTTTCGCTTGCCCATCGCCCCGCACTGGCTAGACAAGTTTCATTTTTGCCGCTGATGGGAAGGGGAGATGAAGGTCAGGTGCCTCTAGTTTTCCCCCAGTCTTTATGCAGACTTGCTCTGATTATTCCTCCCCCAAAAGCCTAGGAGATATTTTATGCGAATTCCCCTCTGTATGTGAGATGAGCTGAGAAACACACACCTGTTTTATTCTTGCAATCTGTCAGGGAGTGGTGGTGGTTACTTCAGCTCTCCAAGATGGTGGCTGTTGGTTTCCTTTGTGGAGTTTCTGCTTTGGGGCATAGAAATGTACTGCTAACTTCCCCGTCTGAAATCCCGAATTCAGCTGGGGGCTCAGTGGATGCTCAGCCAGCAGGATTCCACAGAATCCGCAGCAACGTTTCTCCCTGCTTGCTGGTCGCTTCTGGGTGGTGCCTCACCATTTGTAGACACAGGGCAGGTCACGCGGATCAATCAGAATGGATCTCCAGTTGCACAAGTGGCTTGTGTTTGAGACTCAATTACCGGACCTCGGTGGTGGAAATCATTCTTCTAGGTTTCGGTAAACACCCATTTTCCTGTAAGATCCTAACAAGATAGTTTTTCATTGCTCTAACTCGTTATTCACTTGCGCAGTGGCAGGGTACACTGGGTGTGATACACTGTCTTCACAGCCATCTTGCAATGCCGAAATATTAGGATTTGGATACACCATTTACTGAAAACTGTTTCAGTACTAGGAAAAAATATGTATTTCAGGTGGATGAATATTTCTGAGAATAATTTTTTAAAAATTGGATTATAAAACCACATACATGAATATGAATGAATTTAGGGAGTGCAAAATAAGACACAAATATTTCATATTTTGAAAAATCTGGAGAGTATATATATATATATATATATATATATATATATACACACACACACACACACACACACAGACATTAAAAACTAGCAATATATATGCCAATCAAAATTCATCATGAAATACATATCATCCACAGACCCAAAAATATTCATATACTGAACATGGATTTATGTATAATGTTGTTCAACTAGGAGGCTTACCCATAGGTTGAATTTTCAGTTCCAACAGCATTTAGGAGGAGTGATCTCTTCTCACAATTTGTATTTGCCAAGTCAGTCACCTCACAAAAATGTACGTGTGATACCAGGTACAATTCTATATGTGCATATAAAATTACATGTGCTGAATAGGCTACAGAGAAAAGGAGACAGGAATTCACATATTTGTTAACTTTCAAAACACACGGAGAACTATTTCAACAAAAAAAATGACTAGATTTATAACTCCTACCCTATATAATGCAAAAGGCAATTCCAACTATACACCATGCCTCCTCTGAACTGCTTGTATTTCTATTCTGTTTTGGTTATTATTCTCTATCATATTACGATTAGTAGTCAGAGTCTAGTATGGTAGGGGTTAGAGTCAGGGATTCAGTATTTCGAATGGAAATTTGGAAAATGTATCCAATGTGTATGCAAATATGTGCCACACAAAATCTTCCCACTCCTCCAGAACAATGGCTTGACATTATCTTCGCCCCAAGTAAGACATAATTAGAGGAGAAGAATTAGAAAATCAGTGAATACTTCTCTGGAATGTAATATGCTAAGAAGTTCACTACCTTGAAGGTGGTACAGGAGTTTCCAAAAGTAAGGGACAGGGTGAACACTCCATAAACATGGAGCTCTGCTGGCCTAAAGACTTCTTGAGAAATTTCCTCTGAGATTGGGCACTTGAAACATATGTTGTTATGAGGAGCTTTAGCTTCCTTTGTACTGAGATCATCAAAGCTGGGTCTGCACCTATGTGACCTGTAAAACATAGTTTCTTATTTTCCAATTAACATGAGACACCAGTCCTGAATTTGATCTTTGTAGGTAAACTGTGGCCACTGGGTTCTAAGTGTCTCCCTGTGTGGACTGTGAAGCCATTTGTTCATCCTCCAATTTTCATGGTGTTTCTTGCTGCTGTATTTGCTTATGAAATAAAAAAAATATCACCTGGGACACAGTGCTTGAGGGAGTTCTGTCACGTGTGGTGGGTCAGGGTCTGCAAGAGAATATACCAACAATGCTTCTATTCCACATAGCTTTTCCCCTTGACCACAGCAACATAATTCTCAACATTGCCCTGAAACCTCTCTATATAACAAGATACCATTACATATAAGGGTCTGCTGGCTGCACCATGTCAGTCACAAGGCATTTGGAAGCCAATGGAAGATCAACATGGCCCCACCACAGATGTTTTATCACACACCTCCCCTCCTCTGATCTAGGCCCACTACTCAGCAGGCTCCAATTTACTGGCATCTCTGTTATACACCATTTTGATGAAACCTAGTCAATCAAGGCACTGTCTGGTATACTCATGATCAGCAACCGGTTTTCCAAATTTTCTCCAGTGCCACCTGGTCATGGAAATTTCAATAATTTTATTGTATTTATCTAGCCATTTTTCACGGATGAAGATGTAGGCACTGTGGATTTCAATTTGTACAGGAACCATTAAATGATGAGAAACCTCATTTCGATGAATGCTCTGTAGAACTGTTAAAGACAAGGCTTCCCAGGGAGTGGCCAAAAAGTCACATGAAATCAGACCCATTGAGGTCTACAATGTGAGGTCCATGTGTGTTTTGACTGTCACCTATGCCTACCAAGTCTTTCAGAAAAAAAAAATCATGTGGTATCCTGGCTGAGATTCCCAGTGCTCTGTGGAAAGCCACCCTGGGCCTAGATCTCAGTTTCCAAGGGAGACTCTCATGCGTGCCCTCCTAGAATCCCAACACAATTTATGGCACAAGTTCTCTGAGATCAGATCCAGAATGCACTCTCTAAGTGTAATCACACCAGAGTTCAAGCCCATGTGGACCCAGGCATCTCCTTTAACAGCCACATAATGACCACAATTAAACCAAAACACTCCCACATGGCCCTCATCTTTTTCCATATAGATACTCATCATAACCTCTGGCTGGAGGTTTCCATGAGGGGCACATTCCAAGACAGTGTCCAAAATAAGCTCCCTTGCCCCTCATTTGCCTAAAGTCAGGGTGGCCTGGACATACTTCCTGTGAACCCGGAGTGATCAAATAGGCATGCCGTTAATACTGCACCGCTTCTTCAATTTGAGGCCTACTGAGTTAGAGGTATAGATTCTTTATGTAAATTAGAGTCATGAGAAAACCCAAGCACCTTTGCAGGGCTTTGAAGAACTCAATTGACAAAAAGGATCCCTATTCTCACTTGATAGAGGTCAGGAACCTCACAGAGGAAAGCGAGACTTTATCCACAATGACTGGTGTATTTGCCATTTTGGTTTTGGATGCACACATGGGATCTTTCTTTAGATCCATCTGGTGCTGAGAATCTAAGCCACAACCTCACACAGGGCCAAGATGCTAATTCAGACACATCCCTTTCCAAAGCAATTAAGCAAAGAGCCACAGGTGATGCCCAATCATTTCCATTTGAAAACTGTTTACTTCAGGCTTCACAAAGGGGTGGCCAGAGCAAGAACTTCCTGACATTCAGTTCATCAGAACAATATATAAGCAAAATGCCCAAAGCAGGGTTTTTCCACTGAGATTTTCCTGGTCACACTGATATCTGAGTTTTTTGAGATGCTCGCCATTCCCTTCAGCTATCCAGTACATGGCCATGTCACAGAGCTTGGAGGTGGTATATATGTTGGACACAAAACCATGATCCTATTCTGGAGAGTGAACAGAGTTCATGAATAAACCTGGAAATTAGGAATGTATTAGGTTATGCCCATCTTTAAGTAAAGCCGCAAACCATTCATAAATTGGGCAGGATGAAATGGGAAGCTTTCTACTAGACAGGACACATCCATTGATGCACTCTCTTTTCTAATGTCTACAACCACGGACACCATGGGATACACAGACATAGAAACACTCTCCTTTTCAAACGACTTACGAGAAACAGTTCACTCCAAACCAAACAAACCACCTTTTTTTCCTATTCTCACAACATGAGACAAAATCACAAACTCACAACCACACCCACAAAGGCACCTTTTTACCCTAAGTAGGTCTGTGACTCTATGGAGTGTCCTCTGACTGGTGGGCCACACAATGTTCCCCCGAAATGTCCTGTCCTGTCTCAGATATGGTCTCCTTGGCCATCTCTATGAAGTTGTCAGGAGCCAGCGGTGGGCCACTATCTGCTTTTTCAGGAAAGGCCCCTCTTCAGAGCTCTCTTGGCTTTTGGCCATTCTAACATCAGTAGGTACAAAGAAAGACTGACTCTGTCCTTGGTAATTCCAAACAAGTGAACCCACTGGGACTGGTACTGGGACTGGCTCTGTGTGCCTGGCTTCCAGGATCCCAAGTTCAGAGAGTTCCATCACCAAGGGAGTAAGGTGAGGTCACTTCCTTCAGGAACTGAATTAGGTCACTGCCTTGGCAAACACTTTATCCTAACAGTTGCTTCCAAGTGTCTCATTAGATGGAGGCTTCCCCTACTTCCTGTGAAACATTCACAAGTTAGAATGGTATATCAACCATAGGAACCCGGTAATTGCTCTCCACACAGGCCTGGTTTGGTCCATCTCCTCTACATTGAGAAGAGAGGTTCTGATTCAGACACATCCTGTCATCCTGACCAGGTATTTTGCCATGGAAGATTACTTTTGCTTTCTCAGGTCCTCCATAGCTGACTACATATTCTCCAGGGATCATTTCTGCATTGAACTTGTGGTTCTCAACAGGTGAAAGATCCCCTACATTCCTGTATTGTAAGACCAACTCTGTCCCTGCTCTTCTTTAAATTTACATTGAGGGAACAGTGTATTGTTAGGGTTAATAAAATGTTTGATTTGGGTTAGAAATCATTCTGCTGGATGAATAATGGTATTGGGAACCTGCGATATTTTTAAAAATATAGAGGTGAAATATATAAATGAAAAAAGAAAGTCTAGGTAATTTTGAAGCCCAGAGGGGCAATGGGCCCTTCATTGGGATACTTAGCTTTGATTTACGTTGTGCACAGATATCTCAGATAAATCGATATACAATGGCATAGGACCTTGTTCCTTTTATGATTAAAATTCGAAGAGAACATCCAGTCAAAAAGGGATAGTAAGTAGGATTAGATAGATATTCGGTAGGTTAACAAAGAAGAGTGAGTATAGGATTTGGAACAAAAGTGCTTTAGCAATAGGGTTTGGGTTAAAGTGTGAAAGTAAATATCAGCACACTTGAAGGGTCAGTCACAATGATGAACAGTGGAAAATATGTAGGAAAGCAGATATCAATAGAGATATTACAAAATCAACAAATGGGCCAAGGACCTGAACAGACACTTCTCAGAAGAAGACATACAATCAATTAATAAGTACATGAAAAAATTCTCACCTTCTCTAGCAGTCAGAGAAATGCAAATCAAAACCACCCTAAGATACCATCTCACTCCAGTAAGATTGGCAGCCATTAGGATGTCAAACAATAATATGTGCTAGCGAGGATGTGGGGAAAAGGGTACACTTGTACATTGCTGGTGGGACTGCAAAATGGTGCGGCCATTATGGAAAGCAGTATGGAGATTCCTGGGAAAGCTGGGAATGGAACCACCATTTGACCCAGCTATCGCCCTCCTCGGACTATTCCCTGAGGACCATAAAAGAGCATGCTATAGGGATACCACCACATCAATGATCATAGCAGCACAATTCACAATAGGCAGACTGTGGAACCAACCTAGATGCCCTTCAATAGATGAATGGATAAAAAATAATGTGGCATCTATACACAATGGAGTATTATGCAGCACTAAAAAATGACAAATTCATGGAATTTGCAGGGAAATGGATGGCATTAGAGCAGATTATGCTAAGTGAAGCTAGCCAATCCTTAAAATACAAATGCCAAATGTCTTCTTTGATTTAAGGAGAGCAATTAAGAACTGAACAGAGGGAAAGAGCATGAGGAAAATATTAACATTAAACTGAGACAAGTGATGGGAGGGAAAGGGAGAGAGAAGGGAAATTGCATGGAAACGGAAAGAACCCTCATCGTTATACGAAATCACATATACGAGGTTGTGAGGGGAAAGGGGGGGAAGGGAGAGAACGGAACAACAACAGATGAGGTAGAGAGGGAAGATGAAAGGGGAGGGGAGGGGGGATAGTAGGGGATAGAAAAGTCAGCAGAATACAACAGTCACTAATATGGCATTATGTAAACATTGTGAATGTGTAACTGATGTGATTCTGCAATCTGTATTTGGGGTAAAAATGGAAATGCATAACTCACTTGAATCAAATGTATGAAAGATGAAAAAAAAATTAAAAAAGTACTAAATTGGATCATCGTAACAATAAAAAAAGAGATATTACAAAATCAGGCAAAGTATAAAGTGAGTGATATGATTAGATATTTGCAACAGGGTTGATTTTGAATATATAATCTTAGGAAGAAACAAATATGTAGTCACCAATAGGATTGATATTTGAGAGCATTAGGCAACCTGAACATGGAAGTAATCCATGTTCACTTTCCATTTAGGCTTTAGTACAATAATAAGTGTGAACTTTGCATTTTGTGTCCAGAATATTACTGTGATAAAATGTATATGTAGATTAGGTGACATGAGTATTTCTTTCACCATTTCTGCGAGTAATATTTTGAAGACATATACATAAGTATTGGTTGTACAAAAAGCTGTACCCTGTGTCTATGAATATACAGATAATGCATGAATAGACCATACTGTGAATAAATAGTATAGCTGGTTCCACTTTAAATAATGGATTGAATTGATATTCACAAAGGAGTGGTCTGAGGCAAAAACCTTCCTGAAATTCAGGGCAACAGAACAATAGGTAAACAAAACGCACAAAGCAGGGTTTCTCCACTGAGACTTTCCTGTTCACACTGATATCTGAGTTTTCTGAGATGCTCGCCTTTCCCTTCAGCTATCCAGTACATAGCCATATCACATAGCTTGGAGGTAGTACATATCTTGGACACAAAACAATGAGGCAATTCTGGAGAGTGTCCAGAATTCAGGATGTAAACAGAAACTTTGAAAGATAGCAGGTGTTTCCCTTCAATAAGGAAAGCTGCAGTCCATTAATAAATCAGGCAGGATGAATGTTGCGAAGCTTTCTCCTAGACAGGACACATCCATTGATGCATTTTCTTTTCTAATGTCTACAACCACGGACAGAGTGGGATACACAGACATAGAAGCACTCGCCTTGTCAAAGGACTTACTAGAAACAGTCCACGCCAATTCAAACAAACAGCCTTTCTTACATCTTCTCAGAACTTGAGAAAAAACCATACACACACCTACACCCACAAAGGCACCTCCTTTGTGGAGTGTCCTCTGAATGGTGGACCATACTATATTCCCCCAAAATGGCCTGTTGTATCTCAAATCTGGTCTCCTTGGCCAACTCTGTGCAGTTGTCAGGAGCCAGCGGTGAACCAATACCTGCTTTCTCAGAAAGGTCTTTCTTCAGAGCTTTCCTGGCATTTGGCCATTCTCACATCTGTTGGTACTAAGAAAGACTGACTCTGTGCTTGGTAAATTGAAACAAGTGAGACCACAGGGACTGGGACTGCGACTGGCTCTGGGTGCCTCTCTTCCTGGATCCCAAGTTCAGAGAGTTCCATCACCAAGGAAGTGAAGTGAGGTCACTTCCTTCAGGAACAGAATGAGGTCACTGCCTTGGCAACCTCTTTGTCCTAACAGTAACTTCTAAGGGTCCCATGAGATGGAGTCTGTCCCTTCTTTCTGTCACACTTTCACAAGTTAGAATGGTATATCAACCATAGGCACCTGGGAAGAGCTCTCCACACAGGCCTGATTTGGTCCATCTTCTCTACATTTAGAAGATAGAGGTTGATTCAGACACATCCATTCATCTTGACCAGGTTGTTTACCATAAAAGATGACTTTTCCTCTCTCAGGTCCTTCATAGCTGCCTATATCTTCTCCAGGGATCATTTCTGCATGGACCTTTGATGTTCTCAGAAGGTGGAAGATCCCCTACATTCCTGTATTGTAAGACCAACTCTGTCCCTCCTCTTTTGTAAAGTTAGATTGAGGGAACAGTGTATGTTTAGGGTTAATAACATGTTTTTTTTGGGTTAGGAATCTCTCTGCCCCATGAATAATGGTATTGGGAACCTGTGATATTTACAAGAATATATAGGTGAAATGTAAGTATGAAAACAGAAATCTAGGAAAGATTCGAAGTCAGAAGGGCATTGGGTCCTTGAGTGGGATTCTTAGGTTTGAATTATGTTCTGCATATATGTCTCCGACAAATTGAAATACAATGGTTTAGGACCTTATACCTTGGATAATTAATTGTCGAAGAGAACATCGAGTCAAAAAGCAATAGTCAGTAGGATTAGAAAGATAGTCAGTAGGTTTAGAAATAAGAGTGAGTATAGGATTTAGACCAAAATTTCTTTAGCAATAGGGTCTCGGGTAGACATTGAATGTAAATATCAGCATATGTGAAGTGTCAGACACAATGATGAACTGGGGAATATATGTAGGAAAGCAGATATCAATAGAGATATAAGGAAATCAGGCAAAGTATAAACTGAGTGATAGGATTAGACATTTTCAACAGGCTTGAAGTTGAATATATAATCTTAGAAAGAAACAAATATGTAGTCACCAATAGGATTTACATTTGAGAGCATTAGGCAACCTGGATATGGTTGTTTTTAGTAATCCATGCTCACTTTCCATTTAGGCTTTGATACAATCATGAGTATGACCTTTGTTTTTTGTGTCCAGAATATTACTGTGATAAAAAAAGAAATATATATATATATATATATATATATATATATATATATATATATATATATTTATATATATATATATATATATATATATATAGATAGATAGATAAGGTGACATGTTTATTTCTTCTACCATTTTTGGGAGCAATGTTTTGAAGAGGTATAAATTAGTATTGGGGGAACAAAGAGGTGTACACTGTGTCTATGAATATAGAGATAATGCATTAATAGACCATACTGTGAATAAATAGCATACCTGGTTCCAACTTTAATAATGGATTGAACTGAAATGTGAATATGTACAGGAAATCTTATATTGATATTCACACATTCATTCCAACCACTTATACATCTAATGGTAATATTAATGTTATGGTTTATCTTGAAGAGTGTGTGGGTTTAGCTTCAAAATTGATTATGGAAATCGAAAATAATGTGTTTGGAAAGAAGTCTCATGAAAAGACCAGTCAAGTAACATGGAGGAATACATGTGTTCTGAAGCAGGAAGTGATTAAAAGTGAAACAAATTCCTATAAATTTCTGAACTTGTGAATGAAATATATAACCTATGATGTGCAAAAACTGAAGAAATAGTAATGTACCAGTGTTGAATTAAAATGAATGTCAAAATAGACATCATGTCCCATAGGAATATACTTGCATTGATTTTAAACTGGGTCAGTTACTGTAGAAATATTAGGATTTGTAAGCACCATTGACTGAAGTTAGTTTTCAGCACTGGGAAACAAATATGTATTTCAGGTAGATGATTATTTCTGAGAATAATCTTGTGAAAAGTTGATTATAAATCCACATACATGAACATGAATGAATTTACGGAGTGTATATAAGACAAATATATTTCATATTTTATAAAATCTGTAGAGTGTATGTATATATATATATATATATATATATATATATATATAGACAAAAAAACACAAAAATTCATTAAAAAGTATCAATATATATATGCCAATCGTAATTCATCATGTAATATATATCACCCTCAGATGCAAAAATATTTATTTTACTAAACATGGGTTTATGTATAATATTGTTCTAATAGGAAGCTCACCCATAGTTTGGATTTTCAGTTCCAACAGCGTTTAGGAGGACTGATCTCTTCTTACAATTTGTTTCTGCCAAGTCAGCCAACTCATAAAAATATACGTGTGATACCAAGTAGGAATCTATATGTGCATATAAAAAGTACTTGTGCTGAGTAGGCTACAGAGAAAGGGAGACAGGAATTCACATATTTGTTAACTTTAAAAACGCATGGAGAGAGCTGGGGATGTGGCTCAAGTCGTAGCGCGCTCGCCTTGCATGCGTGCGGCATGGGTTCGATTCTCAGCACCACGTGCAAACAAAGATGTTGTGTCCGCCGATAATTAAAAAAATAAATATTATAGAATTCTCTCTCTCCTCTCTAACTCTCTCTTTAAAAAAAAAACACATGGAGGACTATTTCAATTAAAAATTGAGTAGATTTATAAAACCGACCCTTTATCATGCAAGAGGGAAGTCCAACTATACACCATGCCTCCTCTGAACTGCTTGTATTTTCATTTTTTTTGTTTATTTTTCTCCATCATATTAGGATTAGTAGTCAGAGTCTAGTAGGGTATGAGTTAGTGTCAGGGATTCAGTATTTCGAATGGAAAATTGGAAAATGGATCAATGTGTATGCAAATGTGTACTACAAAAAAATTTTCCCACTCTCATTCAGAACAATGCCTTGACATTACCTTCACCCCAAGTAAGACACAATTAGAGGAGAAGAGTTAGAAAATCTTTGAATACATATCTGAAATTGAAAATGCTTAGGGTTCACAACCTTGGAGATTGTAGAGGAGTTTCCAAAAGTAAGGGACAGTGTAAAAACTCTACAAACATGGAGATTTGCCTGCCTAAAGACGTCTGGAGAAACTGTCTCTAGGTTGGGCACTTGAAATATATGTTTTTGTGAGGATCTTTAGCTTCCTTTCCAGTGAGATCATCAAAGCTGCGTCTTCATCTCTGTGATCTGGAGGACATGGTTTATAATTTTCCAATAAACATGAAGCAGCAGTGCTGAATTCTCTCTTGTATGTAAACTGTGGCCACTGGGGGCTAAGTGTCTCCCCATATGGACTGCGAAGCCATTTTATCATCCTCCACTTTTCCTAATGTTTCTTCCTGCTGCACTCGGAGTTTGGTATTTGCTTCACGAAATACAAGGAGTTCAACTGGGACAGAGTGTTGCCGCGAGTTCTGTCACGTGTGGTGGATCAGGGTCTGCAGGAGAATGCACCAACAGGGCTTGTATACCACATAGGATGCCCCCTTGACCATAGCAACCTGATTCTGAACATTGCACTGAAACCTCTCCATATAACAAGTTGCCTTTACATATAAGGGTCTGCTGGCTGCACCATGTCAGTCACAAGCCATTTGGAAGCCAATGGCAGATCCACATGGCCCCACCTCAGATGTTTTATCACACATTTGCTCACCACTGCTCTAGGCCCACTACTCAGCAGGATCCAAATTATTGAGATCTCTGTTCTACACCATTTTCATCAAAACCAGTCAATCAAGGCACTGTCTGGTACACTCGTGATCAGCAACAGGACATCCAAATGTTCTTCATTGCCACCTGGTCATTGGAATTTCAAAAATTTCATGGTATTTATCTAGCCAATTTTCAATTATGAAGTTGGAAGCACTATGGCTTTCAAATCATTCAGGAATCATTCAATGGTGAGGAAGCTCATTTCAATGAAAAATTTGAAGAACTCTCACAGGCAAGGCTTCCCAAAGAGTGGCCTAAAAGTCACATGAATCCAGGCCCATCGAGGTCTACAATTGAGGTCCATGTGTGTTTTGACTAGCAAATATGGCTTCCAAGTCTTTCAGAAAAAAATAATTTGATATCCTGGCTGAGATTCCCAGTGCTCTGTGGAAAGCCACCCTAGGACTAGATCTCAGTTTCCAACGGAGACTCTCATGCATGGCCTCCTAAATTCTTAACACAATTCATGGCAATACTTCTTTGATGATTGATCCAGAACTGAGTGTTTAAGGGGAATGACACCAGAGTTCAAGCCCAGGTGGATCCAGTCATCTCTTCCAACTGCCACACGAATGACTACAATTAAAACCAAAACACTTCCACATGGTCCTCACCTTCTTCCAGAGAGACACTCATCATTACCTCTGGCTGGAGTTTTTCATGTGGGACGCATCCCAAGAGAGTGTCCGAAATAATCTTCCTTGCCCCTCATTTGTTTAAAGTCAGGGTGGCATGGTCACCCTTCCTGTGAACCTGGAGTGATCCAATAGGCCTGCTTCTCCAATTTGAGGCCTACTGACTCTCAGGGATAGATTCTTTAAGTGATTTGGAGTCACAAGAAAACACAAGCACCTCTGCAGTTCTTCAAAGAACTCATTTGACCTAAAGGATCCCTATTCTCACTTGATAGAGGTCAGAATCCTAACAGAGGAAGGCAAGAGACTCATCAACAATGACAGATTTTGGCCATTTTTGTTTTGATTGCACACATGCAATCTATCTTTAGATCCATCATGTGCTGAGAATCTAAGCCACAACCTCATACAGGGCCAAGAGGCTGATTTAGACACATCCTTTTACAAGCAATTAAGCAAAGATCCACAGGTGATGCCCATTCATTTCCATTTGAAAACTGTTTTCTTCAGGCTTCACAAAGGGGTGGCCTGAGGCAAAGACCTTCCTGACATTCAAGACAACAGAACCATAGGTAAGCAAATGAACCAAAGCAGGGTTTCTCCACTGAGAATTTCCGGGTCACACTGATATCTGAGTTTTCTAAGATGTTCCCATTCTCTACAGCTATCAAGTATATGGACATGTCTCAGAGCTTGGAGGTGGTACATATCTTGGAAACAAAACCATGAGACTATTCTGGAGAGTGGCCAGAATTCAGGAAGAAAACAGGAACTTAGGAATTTAGTAGGTGTTGCCCATCCATAAGGCAAACCAAAGTCCATTCTTCAATTAGGCAGGATGAATGCTGGGAAGTTTTCTACTAGACAGGACACATCCTTTGATGCCTTCTCTTTTCTAATGTCTACAACCACGGACACAGTGGGATACTCAAGACTTAGAAACACTAGCCTTGTCAAACGACTTACTAGAAACAGTCCACTCCAACCCAAAAAAACTGCCTTTTCTATCTATTCTCAGAACATGAGAGAAAAGCACAAACTCACTGAACACCCACAAAGGCACCTCCTTAACCCAAGTAGGTCTGTGACTATCTGGAGTGTCCTCTAACTGGTGGGCCATACTATGTTCCCCTGAAATGGCCTGTCCTTTCTCAGATCTGGTCTCCTTGGCCAACACTGTGAAGTTGTCAGGAGCCAGTGGTGAACCAATACCTGCTTTCTCAGGAAAGGCCCCTCTTCAGAGCTCTTCTGCCATTTGACAATCCTCATATCAGTCGGTACCAAGGAAGACTGACTCTGTCCTTGGTAAATCCAAACAAGTGAGACCACTGGGACTGGGACTGGGACTGGCTCTGGGTGCCTGGCTTCCTGCATCACAATTTCAGATTTTTTGATCATCAAGGAAGAGAGGTGAGGTCACTTTCTTTAGGAACTGAATGAGGTCACTACCTTGGCCACCACTTTGTCCTAACAGTTGCTTCGAAAGGTCCCATGAAATTGAGGCTGCCCCTACTTCCTTTGACACTTTCACAAGTTAGAATGGTATATCAACCATAGGCACCTGTAAACAGCTCTCCACACAGGCATGGTTTCATCAGTTCTCTACATTTCGAAAGGAGAGGCTGATTCAGACACATCCCTTCATACTGACCCTGTTGTTTGCCATGGAATATGACTTTTCCCCTCTTAGGTTCTTCATAGCTGCCTGCAACTTCTTCAGGGTATAATTTCTGCATGGTCCTTTGATGTTCTCAGCAGGTGGAAGATCCCCTACATTACTGTATTGTAAGATAAACTCTGTCTCGGCTCTTCTGTAAAGTTAGTTTGAGGGAACAATGTATGGTTAGGCTTAATAACATGTTTCATTTGAGTTAGGAATCATTCTGCTTAATGAATAATGGTATTGGGAACTTGCGATATTTACAAGAATATATTGGTGAAATATAAGTTTGAAAACAGAAATCTAGATAAGATTTGAATCCAGGAAGGGCATTGGGCTGTTGATTGGGATACTTAGCTTTGAATTATGTTCTGCACAGATGTCTCAGATAAATCAATATACAATGGCATAGGACCTTGTACCTTGGATGATTGCTTGTCGAAGAGATCATCCAGTCAAAAAGGGATAGTCTTTAGGATTAGGAAGATAGTCGGTATGTTAGAAAAAAGAGTGAGTATAGGATTTGGACCAAAAGTTCTTTAGCAATAGGGTTTCGGATAAAGAGTGAATGTAAATGTCAGCACATGTGAAGAGTCAGTCACAATGATGAACTGGGGAAAATATGTAGGAAAGCAGATATCAATAGAGACATTAGGAAATCAGGAAAATATAAAGTGAGTGATAGGATTAGTCATTTTCAACAGGGTTGAGGTTGAATATATTATCTTAAGAAGAAACAAATATGTAGTCACCAATAGGATTGATTTGAGAGCGTTAGGCAACCTGGATATGGATGTGTTTAGTAATCCATGCTCACTTTCCATTTAGGCTTTGGTGAAAGGTTAATAAAATAGGTACTTGTTACTTACTGTTTTTCTGTATGCTTAACAAAACACTGTTGAAGTCTTGAGGACTGTTTGCTAATCTTGTTTCCAGAATGTGCTGTCCCCAACTGCCAAACTGCAAATGTATACCCTCACCCGTTTGCACGCAAACCACCCACTTGCCCTGACCCATCAATAAACTTCCCTCCCTGCCC
Source organism: Callospermophilus lateralis (assembly GCF_048772815.1). Classification (NCBI taxonomy): domain Eukaryota; kingdom Metazoa; phylum Chordata; class Mammalia; order Rodentia; family Sciuridae; genus Callospermophilus; species Callospermophilus lateralis. The sequence continues at coordinate 234,753 of NW_027512613.1, forward strand.
TCTCCAAGAAAAGCATATAAGCTCTGCTTAAGCTGTTCTCATTGCTCTCTGCTCTATTCAAGTGAGCTCTGAGCCCCAGAATGCTGGACCCATAATAAACCATTTACTGTTGCTTGAGACATTCCTCTGGTGGTCTCTTCCTCTGATGCTTGCCCGACCTTTACATCTGGAGGCACGAGCAAGATCCGGCAGCGGCGGATGAAAGATCCCCAAGGGGCTCTTTTCAGGGTAAGTAAGGGAACTCTTTTTGGTTTTAGGTTTCAGGTTAGGGCTTGGCAAATTGGCTATTGGTGATGAGCGTGAGCTCTCTCTGACAGAGGCTGACATATGTGTCACAGAGCCACAGGCCACGTCCCTGGGGGATGCCCCAGAGGACTCAGGAAATTGAGGAACAATAGTCTCCTTGACTCAGTGATATTTTGCTTCGGATTCAGTATTGCCAGCCCATCAGGTTTTGCCGGCTACTCAGTCCTGGCCTCAGTATTGGACGTCCATTGCCTGTCTTTATTGTCTTGTCTTGTCAGTGTAGTGTGTGATTTCTTTCACTGTTTGTGTATCTCTCATTTTGGGACAGAGCACTTCAACACCTCTCTTCCTGACCCTTGATCACTGGACCAAAGTCTGTGCAAGGCCCAGAACCTTTCTTTTTCAGTAAATTGCTGGACCTGGCAGACCCTCTGTGCCTCAGAATGACCCACCTTTGGAGTTGGATAGCCCCTAGAAACATCTACTTCCCACTAATTTGAAACGTCAGAGATTTTGTCTTTCAACCGGGGCCACATAGACATCCAGATCAACAGCCATATATCTTAACATTGCAGGACCTCTGCAAATCTCCTCCTACATGGGTGAAGCCTTTCTTTGTCTCTGCGCCCACTCCTACTCCTTCCACCATGATTCTATCTCACAAACCCTCTGCTCTTCCTCCTCCAACCTCTGTTCTCCCTGAGTCTCAAGACTCTACTGGACTCTCCTACCCTTCTTATCCGCTGCCGTCATCCACCAACCCCCAACAACCTCTAAGTGATTCCTTTGCTGCTGACTCAGCCTCTCCGCCATTGGAGAAAGCTAGGCCGGCCCAGCACCCACCAGATGACTCCCCCTTGTCACACACACAGCCCCTCCTTCCCTGGAGAAAGCTGGCCCGGCTAAAAGAACTCAAAGAACTCCCTGGCGTTTTCACACCTGCCTACTTGGGATGACTGCCAACAAATCCTAGGGATTCTCTTCATGACAGAGGAACGAGAGAGAAACTTTCTGGAAGCTAGAAAAAATATCCTCGGACCAGATGGGTGACCAACACAACTTCCCAACATAATCAAAGCTGGCTTACCCTTGAACTGACCCAACTGGGACCCCGACACCTTTGAAGGTAGGGAGCATCTGTCCACTTATTGCCGGGCCCTAATAGTGGGTTTCCAACCGGCCGCTAGCCAACCAAATAATTTGGCCAAGGTAAGAGAGATTATTCAAGGGCCTGATGAATATCCCTCTATGTTTCTAGAGAGAATTATGGAGGCGTATAGGAGATATACTCCTTTCGATCTTCAGGCAGAGGATCAAAAGACATATGTCATGATGGCCTTCATTGGGCAAGCTGATCTGGATATTAAAAGAAAGTTACAATACTTAGATGGATTACAAGATATGACTTTGAGAGATTTACTCAGGGTAGCCGAGAAAGTATCCTATAAGAGAGAAACAGAGAGAATGAAAGGGAGCAAAGGGAGGATGACAGATGAAAAAGACAGATGAAGGTATTAACTAAGGTCCTGGTCACAACAATAAATAGGCCAGAAATTAAGAAACAGGGAGACAAGAAACAATACCTGGGTCCCCACCAGAGGCCACCCTTGGCCTCAGATCAATGTGCCTACTGTAAAGAAAAAGGACACTGAGCCAAAAAGTGCCCTAGAAAGAGACAGCCACGCCAGACAGCCTTTCTGACTCTGGAGGTTGACTGAGAATGTCGGGGCTCAGATCCCTTCCCCGAGCTCAGGGTAACTTTTGAAGTGAAGGGGACCCCATAAACTTTGAAGTGGATACAGCAGCAGTATACTCAGCCCTTAAGGCCCCACTGGGCCCTCTATCAAATAAAAGGTCTCTAGTTCAAAGGGCTAACAGCAGTAAATATCAGACTTAGACAACTAAGAGGACCATGGACATGGGGAAAGGAAAAATCCAACATTTCTTCCTAGTAATCCCAGAATGCCTGGCCCCATTGATGGGCAGAGATCTGCTCAGTAAGCTCCGGGCCAAAACAACTTTTAACCCCGAAGGCCCCAAAATGAAATTTCTAAATCCTTCATTAAAAACTCCTATAGTCATGGCTTTATAAATGTCAGTCAAAGATGAACATCCACTTTTCACACACCCCAAGAATGATCAAACAGGCAAGCTACCCCAGAAATGGATAACAGATTACCCAGATGCCTGGGCAAAAATTGTTGGGTTAGGACTAGCCATGAAACAACCTCCAAGAACAGTGGAGTTAAAAACCTCAGCCTCCCCAATCAATGTCAAACAACATCCTCTGAGCAAAAATGCTAAAGATGGGTTAAGGCCCCATATTCAGAAATATCTGGCTTTAGGGTCCTAAGGCCCTGTCAATCGGCCTGGAACACTCCCCTGCTACCAGTAAAAAATCCAGGAACTGGGGACTATCCCCGTTCAAGACCTAAGAGAGATCAACAACAGAGTGCAGGACATTCACCCCACGGTAAATAATTTGTACAATCTGCTTATCACTCTGAACCCTGAGTAGAAATGGTATGGACATAAAGATGGTATCTTTTGCATGCCTCTGCATAAAGACAGTCAGTTTCTGTTTGCTTTTGAGTGGGTAGACCCAGAAACCGGAACGTATGGTAAACTAACATGGACTAGACTCCCACAGGGGTTCAAAAACTCCCCCACTCTCTTTGATGAAGCCCTCCACAGAGACGTCAACAACTTCAGAACTATGCACCCCAAAGTCACCCAGCTTCAATACGTGGATGACCTGCTACTGCAGCCAACACCAAGGAAAACTGTGAGTCTGGGAACCAAGCACTATTATGTAAGCTTGCTCAACTCGGGTATAGAGCTTCTTCCAAAAAACCCCAAATTTGACAGCAAGAAGTAGTCTTCCTGGGCTATTCCCTTAGAGGTGGTAAACGTTGGCTCACTGAGCCCAGAAAACAAACGGTTGTGCAGATACCCCCCCCCCCAGCAGCAGACAACACAAAGAGTTTCTTGGGACTACTGGGTTTTGCAGGTTATGGATTCCTGTGTTTGTGTCCTTAACTTCTCCTTTATACCCGCTGTTAAAGGGAGATGCCCAATTCCAATGGACCCCTGAGCACCAGCAAGCTTTTGATAACATCTTACGACACTGGCACTGAACTCCTCAACTTCACTGAGCCAAGCCTGCAATTTCAGAAAGCCCTACACTACGTTAAAAATGTACATCAATTCACACACCTTGGTCCAAAGAAACTGCAGGCATTCCTGAAGGATCAAGAACAGAGTTTTCCACTAACCGACTCACAGCGAAAGGACATAACTGAACGGGTAACAAAACCCTGTCCGTTCTGTCAATAGAACAATTACCCTTCCAAGCTTCCTGTAGGAAAGCGCCTATGAGCAACCAGACCAGGAAATTCTGGGAAGTGGACTTTACTGAAATTTAGCCAGCAAGGTATGGACTTCAATATCTCCTAGTGTTTGTAGATATATTTTCAAGATGGATTGAAGCCTTCCCCACACCAAAAAAAAGGCACAAATGGTGGTAGAAAATCCTGAAAGATATTTTTCTATGATACGGCCTACCTAAGGTAATAGGGTCTGATAATGGACCGGCGTTCATGGCCCAGGTAAGTAAGGGGTTAGCCAGGATCCTGGGGATAAATTGGAAGTTACATTGTGCTTATAGACCGCAGAGCTCAGGACAGGTTAAAAAAAATAATAGAACCATTAAAGAGACCTTAACGAAATTAAGCTTAGAGAGGGCATCAAAGATTGGACTATGCTCCTGCCTTATGCACTGTTTCATGCAAGAAATACTCCCTCTGTTTCTTTGTGTAACCTCACCTCCTATAAAATTCTCTATGGGGCCCCTCCTCCAGTAAGGACCTAACCACAACTCTAAGACCTACCGATCCCTTCCACACCCCCTTGCTTGACAAACTTAAAGCTATTGAAAGAACTCAGGGATACCTGTCAAAACAGCTGGCCACTGCCTACCAACCTGGTGAAGAGGAGACTCCACATCGATATCAAAAAAGAGACTTCATCTACATAAGATGACATCAGGTGTCATCCCTGGAACCCCGCTGGACAGGACCATACCAGGTGCTAATTATAAAACCTACAGTGGTAAAGGTAGACGGAATCACTTCCTGGATCCTAATTCTCATCTCAAGCCTGTGCCCTGTCCAGACACTGGCTTGAAAGTGGAAAAGACTGGTAACCCTTTCAAATTGCATATTTGCCATGTGGATAAGGCTATAGACTCTCCCCTTGGCCACCACTAGTCCTAACCATCATCAGCCCATTCAGCAGCGATGGCTGATCACAAATCCAATTAGACAAGAAGTATGGTCTGTCTCACATACAGCCCCCTTAGGGACCTGGTGGCCAACTCTCCACCCAGATATTTGTCAGCTGGGTATACGTCTTTCCAATTGGGATATCTCTGATGAAGCGGATCCCACTAAAATTCCATTAAATTTCTCCCGTACCATAGATAATGGAAACAAACATTATGGATGTAGGAACACGCAAGCCTGATGCAGGTTGGCTAGCCTAGATTACTATGTTTGCCCGGTGGACTATCAAAGCCACAAACAACAACGGCTGTGTGGGGGAAAAGCCGTCTTCTTCCGTAAGTCATGGGGATGTGAGCATACAGGGGCTGCCTGGTGGAACCCAAACTCCTCATCAAATTCAGTTCACAGCATTGGCCATATTACCAATTAGACAACCAAAACCGATGGCCCCCAGAGGGGTCTCTAGATCCTCAAATTCTGTGTGACTATTTCAACTTCGGCAAGTGATCAAAAGGATTGAAGAAAATTCCCCTATGTGTAGGCCTTTTCCCTCCTTTGCTCACATCACGAAATATGTTTCTCCAATAGATCCTTCTGCTCCAGATTCTCTGCTGTCACTCTCACATCAACAACCTGATTTCTCCCCTCCAATTACTAGATCAAAACCCCAAACCTCCTCTGGTTCTCAGACCATTGCCCCCATGCTGAGGCAGCAGGTACTGAGGTACCCTTCCACCCACTCACTCCTCTCTTCTCCTGTCAGTGCCCACACCGGGTCCCACCAGGTCCTCTTACCAGCTAACCCAAAGCTCAAACCAGCTGAGGAGTGCCCTCAGATGCCTATCCAAGATGTAATGAAAATGGCCTTTAAAGTTGCTTTGTCATCACTAAAAACAGGTTACTAAGAATTTAAAGTCCCTCACAGGCTTTTTAGATACTCATTCCCGTCTTCCCATCTGCTCTACCTGTTCTACTGCTCAAGTTTTGTTGCCAGGAAAATCCCAAACCCTTTTCCCATTATTCTTTTATATCTCTTTTTCCTCATTCTCAGAACCACAGAACTGCTCTCACCCCCCGCCTTCCCCGTCTTCCCCTCTGTACCAGGCCCACAGAAAAATCTTAAATGGCCTTCTCCAGAAGTCTTCATCGTGGCTGACTTTAGGACTTTCAGCAACAAAGTCTTTATAAAAGAGTTCAGTGTAGATAAACTTCCTCTTTTCGTGTTGCTCTGTTATACTTGGCCACTGGCTGGAAAAATCAGCCCTTCTAAGCTAGACACCCCCTTACTAGTTTTTCACAAAATATGTGAACAAGGCCTCTGGCCTTGAGCTGAGGCTTCCAGAGATGGCTACATTTCCAAGATAAAGAAGTTACCAACTGGGCTCCATGGTAACAGCTGGCAGGGAGAAAATAAAAGAGAAGAAAAAAGCTCTCCCCCTCCCAGGTGTCCTTAATAAGTTATCTTTCCCAGAGAAGAGGAAAATAAAAACAGAACCAAAAACTGCTTTTTGTGAACTTCTGCAGACTGTGAATTTCTGAGTCTTTTCCCTTACATGTTGGGTACAAAATTCTGAAACTACCTAAACTTGGGATTCAGGGGATTAATTGATTACAACAGAAGCAATGCCCTCTATATCCGGTTGCAACCAAATAGGACTGTTTCCCTATCTTTGGTGCTATCTTAGGTGCCTTGCCTTGTCCATACCTACAACAGTATAATTCTATATACTTAAACATTGTTTATTCATAAAATTATCAACAGATGTGATTAATTATGTAATGGTGCAGATGTTTCCCCGAGTGCTCTATCATGAGGCAGGATCATTTAAATTTCAAATAGGGGGGCATACAACCCAGTTCCGCTGGCAACCTGTATCCTTCACTTTAGCCATCCTATGAGGAATAGTAGTTGCTGCAGAGAAGGGCACAGGAACCACTGCCCTAATCCATGGGACACAACAAATGACCCAATTAGAAGCAGCAATAGACCAAAACTTAAAGATATTAAAAAACCACCATCACAGCTTTACAAGAATCTTTAACCTCTCTCTCTGAAGTTGTTTTACAGAACAGGCGAGGGTTCGACCTCCTCTTCATGAGAGAAGGGGCCTTTGTCCTGCATTGAGGGAAGAATGTTGTTATTATGCCTACCATACTGGAGTTGTAAAAGAATCTATGATTAAATTAAGAAGACGCATTGAAGAGCATCAACAAGAGAGAGAGGCCCAAAAAGGGTGGTTTGAGTCTTGGTTCACAGAGTCCCCCTGGGTAACTATGCTTTTATCAGCCCTGGCCGGTCCATTAATAATCCTCACATTATTGCTAACTGTAGGACCCTGTTTGCTCAACCGTGTAGTTTCCTTTCTCCAAGCTCAAATTGGACAAGTTTAACTTATGGTAATCAGAAATCAATATACCACACTAGCAAACATAAAATGTGACATCCTCAATGATCACTATTATGATTTAATGTAACCAAAAGAAAGTGGGGAATGAAAGGTAAATAAAATAGGTAATTGTCACTTCCAGTTTTACGGTATGCTTAACAAAACACTGTTGATATCTTGAGAACTGTTCGCTAATCTTGTTCCCTGAATGTTCTGTACCAACTGCAAAACTGCAAAATGTACTCCCTCACCCATTTGCACGCAAACTGCCCACTCGCGCTGACCCATCAATAATCTTCCCTCCCTGCCCTCTCCAAGGAAAGTATATAAGCTCTGCTTAAGCTGTTCTCAGGGCTCTCTGCTCTATTCAAGGGAGCTCTGAGCCCCAGCATGTTGGACCCCCATAAACTTTTGGCTGTTGCATTAGACAGTCCCTGGTAGTCTCTTCCTCCGATGCTCGCCTGACATTTACATTGGTAAAATAATAAGTGTGACCATTGCTTCTGTGTCGAAATGCACAAATTATTATTGGGGGTACAAATAGGTGTACCCTGTGATATGAATATAGAGATAATGCATGAATAGACAATACTGTGAATAAATAATATAATGGATTCCAAATTTAATAATGGATTCAATTGATATCTGAAAATATAAAGGAAATCTTATATTGATATACATACATTCATTCCAACCAGTAAAACACCTAAACGTTATATTAGGATTATGATTTATCATGAAGAGTGTGTGAGTTTTCCTTCAAAATTGATTATGGAAGTTGAAAATAATGTGTTTGGAAAGAAGTCTCATGAAAAGACCAGACAAGAAACCTGGAGGAATCCATGTGTTCTGAAGCAGGAAGTTATTGAAAGTGAAACAAATGCCTATAAGTTTGCTAACTTGTGGATGAAATATATATCTTATGATGTGCATAAATTGAAGAAATAATAATGTAGCAGTGTTGAATAAAAATGAATGTCAAAATACACATCATGTCCCATAGTAATCTACTTGCATTGATGTTAAACTGGGTCAGTTACTGTACAAATTTAGTATTTGTTTGCAACGTTAACTAAAGTTAGTTTTCAGTACTGGTAACAAATATGTATTTCAGGTGGATGAATATTTCTGAGAATAATCTTGTGAATACGTGATTATAAATCCATACACATGAACATGAATGAATTTAGGGAGTGTATATAAGACACATATATTTCATATTTTGAAAAATCTGGAGAGTATTTATATACAAAAAACACACATGCAGAGACATTAAATTACCAATATATATGCCAATCGAAATTTATCATGAAATATATATCATCCACAGATGCAAAAATATTTCTTTTACTGAACATGGATTTATGTTTAATGTTGTTCAACTAGGAAGCTCACCCATAGGTTGAATTTTAAGATCCAACAGGGTTTAGGAGGAGTGATCTCTTCTCATAATTTGTATCTGCCAAGTCAGCCACCTCACAAGAATGTACATGTGATACCAGGTAGGATTCTATATGTGCATTTAAAAATACATGTTCTGAATAGGCTACAGGGAAAGGGAGACAGGAATTTATATATTTATTAACTTTAAAAACACAAGGAGAACTATTTCAATTAAAAATTAACTAGATTTATAACACCTACCCTTCATAATGCAAATGGCAAGTCCAAATATACACCATGCCTCCTTTGAACTGCTTGTATTTCTATTCTGTTTGGGTTAGTTTTCTCCATCATATTAGGATTAGCAGTCAGAGTCTAGTAGTTTATGAGTTAGTGTCAGGGATTAAGTATTTCGAATGGAAAATTGGAAAATGAATCCAATGTGTATGCATATATGTGCTACACAAAAATCTTCCCACTCTCATCCACAACAATGCCTTGACATTAACTTCGCCCCAAGTAAGACACAATTAGAGGAGAAGAGTTAGAAAATCTGTGAATGCATATGTGGAATGGAATATACTCAGGATTTCACAAACTTGGAAGTGGTAGAGCAGTTTCCAAAAGTAAGGCACATGGTAAACACTCCACAAACATGGAGTTCTGCTGGCCTAAAGACTTCTTGATAAACTGCCTCTGAGGTTGGGCACTTGAAATATATGTTGTTGTCAGTAGCTTTAGCTTACTTTCTAGTGAGACCATCAAAGCTGGGTCTGCATCTATGTGACCTGGAGGACATTGTTTCTAATTTTCCAATGAACATGAGGCAGCAGTGCGAATACTCTCTTTGTAGTTAAACTATGGCCACTGGGAGCTAAGTGACTCACCGTGTGAACTGTGAAGCCATTTGGTCCTCCTCCACTTTTCGTGGTGGTTCTTGCTGCTGCACTGGGACTTTGGTATTTTCTTCATGAAATACAAGGAGATCAACTGGGACACAGTGCTGGAGGGAGTTCTGTCACGTGTGGAGGTCATGGTCTGCATGTGAATGCACCAACCAGGATTCTATCCCACATGGGTTGCCCCTTTGTCCATAGCAACCTGATTCTGAACATTGCCTTGAAATCTCCCTATACAAAAAGATGCCTTTACATGGAAGGTTCTGCTGGCTGTACCATGTCATTCACAAGCCATTTGGAAGCCAGTGGCAGATCCACATGGCCCCACCACACATTTTATCACACACCTTCACACCACTGCTCTAGGCCCACTAATTTGCAGGCTCCAACTTACTGGCATCTCTGTTCTACACAATTTTCAAGAAACCTAGTCAGTCAAGGCACTGTCTGATACACTCATGATTAGCAATAGGACATCCAAAGATTCTCCAGTGCCACCTGGTCATGGGAATTTCAAAAATTTCATGGTGTTTATCTAGCCATTTTTTTGAGGATGAAGTTGGAGGAACTGTGGTTTTCAAAAACCATTAAATGTTGAGGAAGCTCATTTCAATGAAACTCTGGAGAACTCTCATAGGCATGGCTTCCCAAAGAGTTGTCAAAAGGTCACATGAAGCCAGTCCAATTGAAGTCTACAATGTGAGGTACATGTGTGTTTTGACTCTCAGCTATGGCTGCCAAGACTTTAAGAAGAAAATCATGGATTATCTTGGCTGAGATTCCCAGTGCTCTGTGGCCTTGATCTAAGTTTATAAGGGCTACTCTCATGCGTGGGCTCCTAAAATCCCAACAAAGCTCATGGCAATACTTCTCTGAGGTCAGTTTCAGAATTCAGTCTCTATAGGGATTCACACTAGAGTTCAAGCCCAGGTGGACCCAGTGATTTCTTCCAATCGCCACACAAATGACCAAAATTTAAACGAAAACACTCCCATATGGCCCTCATCTTTTCCACATAGACACTCATCATAACCTCTAGCTGGAGGTTTCTATGAGGGGCGCTGGACAAGACAGTGTCCAAAATAAGCTCCCTTGCCCATCATTTGCCTAAAGTCAGGGTGGCCTGGAAACCCTTCCTCTGAACCAGGAGTGATCAAATAGGCCTACCATTATTACTGTTCCACTTCTCCAATTTGAGGCCTACTGACTGTGGGGTTTAGATTCTTCATGTGGATTGGGGTCATGAGAAAACCCAAGCACCAATGGGCTAGACTCTGAAGGGCTTTGAAAAACTCATTTGACCCAAAGGATTCCTATTCTCATCTTATGGAGGTCAGGAAACTTACAGAGGAAGGCGAGAGACTTCATCCATAATGAGTACTCTTTTGGCCATTTTGGTTTTGGATGCACACATGGCATCTTTCTTTAGATCCATCAGGTGCTGAGAATCTAAGCCACAGCCTCACACAGGGCCAACAGGCTGATTCAGACACATCCCTTTCGAAATCAATTACTCAAAAAGGGACAGGTGATGCCCATTCATTTACATTAGAGAACTGTTTTATTCAGGCTTCACAACGGGGTGGCCTTAGGCAAAGACCTTCCTGACATTCAGTGCTATAGAACAATAGGTAAGCAAAAGTCCCAAAGCAGGGTTTCTCCACTGAGACTTTCCGGGTAACATTGATATCTGAGTTTTCTGAGATTCTCGCCATTCCCTTCAGCTATCCAGTACATGGCCAAGTCACAGAGCTTGGAGGTGGTACCTATCTTGGTCACAAAATCATGAGCCTATTCTGGAGAGTGGCCAGAATTCAGGAAGAAAACAGGAACTTAGGAAGATTTCAGGTCTTGCCCACAAATAAGGCAACCCTCTGTCCTTTTACAAATTGGGCAGCGTGAATGTTGGGAAGCTTTCTCCTAGACAGGACATATCCATTGATGCATTTTCTTTTGTAATGTCTACACCCACGGACACAGTGGGATACACAGACATAGAAACACTTGCCTTGTCAAATGACTTAATAGAAACAGTCCACTCCAAACCAAACAAACCAACTTTCCTACCTATTCTCAGAACATGAGACAAAACCACAAACCCACACTCATTCCCACAAATGCACCTCCTTCCCCCAAGAAGGTCTGTTACTAACCGGAGTGTCCTCTGCCTGGTGAGCCATTCTTTGTTCACCCGAAATGGCCTGTCTGTTCTCAAATCTGGACTCCTTGGCCCACTCTGTGAAGTTGTCAGGAGCCAGCTTTGAGCCGCCACTACCTGCATTCTCACTGAAGACACCTCTTCAGATTTTCTCTGGCATTTGACCATCTTCACATCTGTAAGTATCAAGAAAGACTGACTCTTTCCATGATAAATCCAAAAAAGTGAGATCTCTGTGACTGTTACTGGGCCTGACCCTGGGTGCCTGGTTTCCGGGATCCCAAGTTCAGAGAGTTCCATCACAAAGAAGTGAGGTAGGTCACTTCCTTCATGAACTGAATGAGCTCACAGCCTTGGAAAACACTTTGTCCTAACAGTTTCTTCCTAAGGTCCCATGAGATGGAGGCTGCCCCTACTTCCTGTGACACTTTCACAAGTTAGAATGGTATATCAACAATAGGTACTGGGAGAGAGATCTCCACACAGGGTTGGTTTGGTCCATTTTTTCTACATTAAAATGTGAGAGGCTTATTCAGACACATCTCTTCATCCTGACCAGGTTGTTTGCTATGGAAAATGACTTTTGCTCTCTCAGGTCCTTCATAGCATTCTATATCTTCTTCAGGGATAATTTCTGCATGGATCTTTGAGATTCTCAGCAGGTGGAAGATCCCCTATATTCCTGGATTGTAAGACCAACTCTATCCCTGCACTGCTGTAAAGTTAGATTGAGGGAACAGTGTATGGTTAATGTTAATATCATGTTCTATTTGCGTTAGGAATCATTCTGCTGGATGAATAACGGTATTGGGAACCTGAGATATTTACAAGAATATATAGGTGAAATATAAGTATGGAAACAGAAATCTAGGGAAGACTTGAAGCCAAGTAGGACTTTGGGCCCTTGAGTAGCATACTTTGCTTTGAATTATATTCTGCACAGATGTCTCAGATAAATTGATATACAAAGAAATAGGATCGTATACACTAGATGATTGAATAACATACAGAATATCCAATAAAAAAGGGATAGTCTGTAGGATTAGCAAGATAGTAAGTAGGTTTAGAAAGAAGAATGAGTATAGGATTTGTACCAAAAGTTCTTTACAAATAAGGTTTCGGGTAGAGAGTGAATGTAAATGTCAGCACATGTAAAGAGTCAGTCACAATGACGAATTGGGGAAAATATGTAGGAAAGCAGATATAAATAGAGACATTAGGAAGTCAGTAAAAGTATGAAGTGTGTAATTTGTTTAGACATTTTCAACGGTTTGAGTCTGAATATATAACCTTAGGCAGAAACTAATATGTTGTCACAAATTGGATTGACTTTTGAGAGCATTAGGTAACCAGGACATGGATGTTTTTATTAATCCATGCTCACTTTTTATTTAGACTTTGGTAAAATCATAAGTGTGACCTTTGCATTTTGTGTCCAGAATATTATTGTGAAAAAATGTATATGTAGATCAGGTGACTTGAGTATTTCTTCCACCATTTCTGTAGCAATATTTTGTAGATGTATAAATTACTATTGAGGGTACAAATAGGTGTACCCTGTGTCTATGAATATGCAGATAATGCATGAATAAACCATACTGTGTGTAAATAATATAACTTGCTCTACTTTAAATAATGGATTGAATTGATATCTGAAAATATAAAAGAAATCTCATATTGATATACAATCATTCACTGCAACCAGTTATACATCTAATGGTAATATTATGGTTGTGGTTTATCCTGAAAGGTGTGTGAGTTTTGTTTCAAAAGTGATTATGGAAATCAACAATAATGTGTTTGGAAAGAAGTCTCATGAAAAGAATAGTCAAGAAACCTGTAAGAATACATGTGTTCTCAAGAAGGAAGTGATTGAACATTATATATCATACTATATATAATGTGCATAAACTGCAGAAATAGTAATGTACCAATGTTGAATAAAAATGAACATCAAAATACACATCATGTCCCATAGGAATCTAATTGCATTGATGTTAATCTGCATCAGTTACTGTAGAAATATTAGGATTTTTATCCACCATTCACTGAAGTTACTTTTCAGTACTAGGAAAAAAGTATGTATTTAAGTTGGATGAATATTTCTGAGAATAATCTTGTGAAAATTTGATTATAAATCCACATAAATCACAAAACATTATAAACACAAAAGTCACATGGACATTAAAATCTAGCAATATATATGACAATTTAAATCCATCTTGAAATATATATCATCCACTGATCCAAAACTATTTATTTAATGAACTTGTATTTATGTATAATGTTGTTCAGCTAGGAAGCTCCCCCATAGATTGAATTTTCTGTTCCAAATCAGTGTTTAGGAGGAGTGATCTCCTAAATGTGTATGCAAATATGTGCTACACGAAAATCTTCCCACTCTCATCCAGAACAATGCCTTGATATTACCTTCACCCCAAGTAAGACACAGTTGGAGGACATGAGTTAGAAAATCTGTGAATACATATCTGGAATGTAAAATGGTCAGGAGTTCACAACCTTGCAGGTTGTAGAGGAGTTTCCAAAAGTAAAGGACAGGCTTGATAGACCCAACCTGATCTTTTATTAGAATTGGGAGCCATCTTGCCAGAAAGCCATGAAAAGATAATTTGGGCTTTACTATAAATTACTGCAAATTCTGAACCTGCTTGGAATGCCTGTCCGTGCCTTGAACTCATCCATGCCTGGCTCTCTGACCAGATAACAGTGCTCTCTGAAACATTAGTGACACCTAATAAATATTGGCCTTCCCAGGCCAGACAACGACCCTCTCTGAGTCTCTAATGGTCCTCATAATTTCTGATGTTGGGGCCAGCAAAAAAAATGTAAACTACCATCAGTGTGATGCTTTCAAAGTTCTGTTATCTGTAACCCCCTTTTTGTGTAACTTTCTGGGCTATATAGCTGGGCTGTAGGAAAGGTGGTGTTGCTGTCTTGTTCCCGCCATTTTTGGAGGGAGAGGCAGCCTGGCCAGTTTTAATAATAAGCCTGCCTTAATTTGATTTTAATTGGAGTCACTGGTCTTTTCTTGCATCCTATTCCAACATTTTGGAGTTCCCCAGTGAGATGACCCTGCCCGACCAGATCACAAGACCAGACTGCTGAAAATTCTGAAGCTGGCCTTCCCTCCAGGGCTACGGGCTGGGGAGCCACTCTAGGGGGTGCACAACTTGAGATGTTCCAAGGCCTTGGAGTGAGCCGTCGGTCTGGGGAGCACTGCAGTGAACCACCGCACTGAAACTATTAGCAAGTACCTGGTGGAGGAGGCCTCCATAGGTAAGTGGCACCTTGATAACATCTTATATCTGGTTAAGGGAGATCTCTTCTAATGACAGAGAGGTGGCCTGGGGAGGCTCACATTCACTCCTGTCCAGGATAGTAATGAGAATCGTTCTGTCCTCTGTTCCGTTCTGTAGGGAATTCCTCTGGAAGGTTAGAGAGGTGCCGAGGGACACGCATGCGCTCCTACCCCAGAGCTTTAGCAAGACGTTGAATTGCTCATCTGTTTTTCTGTTTTGGCACCGGGATTCTGTTTTTTTTTTTTTTTTTTTTTTTTTTTTTTTTTTTTTTTTTTGTGTGTGTGTGTGTGTGTGTGTTTTGTTCTGTGTTCTATATGTTTTTTGTTTGTTTGTTTTTGTGCGTTTTGTTTTGTGATTTCTGTGATAAAATCTTAAGGATATTGAACGTGAAAATGGGTAACAAAGCAAGTAAGCCTGACACCCCTTTGGACTGTGTTTTAAGGAACTGTGATGAACTTTACCACCATTTGTTAAGCAGAATGAGAGAAGGCCCTAGCTGGCTGCCTGGAGCACACCCAGTGCAGATGGTAATGCCTGCTGGGGAATGAAGAACTGAGAATCTCCCAGTATCTGCCGAAGCCCTGTTGCTTCAGGGAATTCCCTCCTTCGTTCCCTGCACTGCAAGGATAATGCCACCTCTGTCTTCTTAAAAAAAAGAGAAAAACAAAAAGGGGACACTAAATGCAGTAAAGTCGCCATGGAGACACTTTATTTTATATTTCAGGTAGCTCCTCTGTGAAAACATTTGGTCCCCTTGTGGGGACATCTGTGGTGCCACTGGAGAAGGAGATTTTTCTCTTATTTGCTCTGTTTTAAAGGGTTCTGTCTGTCAGCCATTGTCTGGAGTTCATTTCTGTCTGTCTTGTGCCTTTTTTCTAGCCCTTTAAGACATGTGCAATAATGTGTTAATATTATAAATTGTTTCTTGGAAATGATCTTAGCTGAATGTGTGTCTAAATGATGATGTTTCATTGTACCAATCTGGTATCTGAATGGGTTTTTGAAGCATTCCACAATCTTGCAGTTAAATGTCGGGTTTAGGTATTTGTTTAGTTCATGGTTTCAGATAATTCATGCCAGAGAACTTAAATACTTAGGATGGAAAATAAAGAACTCTACTTCCAAGTTGGCAAGTAACTTCCCAATCATTCAGTCTTTTTTTCACCAATTTTAAATTAGGTAGCCTGGGAAAATGTCACTGTGTGTACCAGTGCATTAATTTGGACAAGGATACTAAATCATAGTATGATATCTGTTGACAAAACAACTTGTAAAGATATAAAATTTTGTGAATTGTATCTTAAACTTGTATCATAATTTTCAACATCCTAACATGAAAATTATGGTTAAAATACCTTAGGCCTAAGGTTTCTGCTCAGAATAGCCTTTTTTCCTTCTTCTTCCAGACCTCAGCCAGGACTTATTTTGAAATGCAAATGAAAGAAGCCTGTAAGCTTAGTAGGAGACTTATTTGAGGCCTAAGGTTAAAAAAAGGTAAATTGTATGGTATTTACCAATTACTGGCCAGTCATTTTTCTAGGACTCATAATTTTTTCCTTAGGTTCTTTATTTATTTTTTGAGCTCATGATTTTGCTCCTACAGACCTAGGTTAATGTTTTTCTGATCAGTAATATCTTTGACCAACTGTGGAATTTTTAAATCATTGCAATGGAGATTTCACCTGTGAAAAGCTACAAGGCCTTCACTTTTATTATGTGTGCACAATTTGTTATGTGTTGTATGTCTATATATATATATATATATATATATATATATATATATATATATCCATATATCATATATATGATACACAAATTAACTTATATAATGAGCACTCATATTAAAAAGAACTCATAAAAACAATTTTAAAAAGTGGATGCAAAGATCTTTAATTCACGTGATTTAAATGTTTCAATTTAAATTGGGTAAACAGATAAATATAAATGTCTTTAAATTTAAGCTTACAAGTTTTTCTAGGTGTTCAAAAATCTAATAAACTATTAATGTCTACAAAAGGTCTAATATGCCTTTGTTCCAGGACTTTTCTTTCAATCAAAAAAATGGTTTACAGTGTTCAAAAAATTTGTCTAATATTTTGATAAATAAGTAAAGTAAATTTGATATGGGATTACTCATTCATGAGTACTTTTGTTTGATATCTGATTGATATACTAAGGTCTGTATAAGTTTGTACTAAAGTCTGTATAAGATTGTAAAAATCAGTCATGTGTAAAAGAGACAAAAATTTCTTAAACATAAGTTTACCCATAACATTAAGTTTATTAAGATTTAAATTTTCTAGAGCAAGCAACCATAAAAATTAAACAAATGTTTAAATAAGAACTGTTATTTTAGAGCACTGTACTGCCATTTCTTTAAAAGCTAAACTTGGTTAATGTAGAAACTTCAATGCAATTGTGATGCTATTAATGTGCTCATATTTTCCAGTTATACAACTCTATAAGGTAGAAACTTTAAAAGAGCATTATATCAAGCAGGTGTTCTGAAGTTGTATGGTAAATAAAATATATATTGGGGATTTATTTACCTGTTATCAATAATATATGTAAAGTTTTATGTTACTTTTTACATTGTGGAACAATTTAAATGTATTTTTAAGTTAATGAGACCCTAATCTATGTAAAGGTTAAAATCTTTCAGCCGTACTTTAATTCATGTTTTAAATGTGATATCATATGGTGTGAGCTAATGTTCATGTGACCTCAAACAATTTATGTAAATTTGTAAAATGATATTTAAAAAAAAGATCAGCTTGAGAACTAAAGCATTTAAGATTTATAAGGAGCCCTGCTTACCTGAGATAAGACTCTTTGTCCCATCTTACTACATGTGAGAATGACTACGAAAGCAGTAGGTCAGATTTTATTTCATTTAAAGTTATGTTCAAATTTTTTTTTCTGTCAAGATTACTAGGATCTCAAAAAGGTGATATAAAATATAACTCACCAAAAAATTCCGGGTAGCTATTACATGAACTAAGTATTTTTACTCTTGTTAAAAAATTTTATTTTTTAATTTCTTTTTAAGTGATCTAAAGATTCCCTGTTGATGTTTTACAGAAGTGTTGATTTAAGAACACAACATGGGTTAATTTAAGAAAATAAGTCATCAACTACAAGACAGACAGAATAATAAGATCCCAATTAATAAAATATAAATAATTATAAACTTATAGACATTAAAGTGCAGTACTCTTAATATATGGCTGTTAAAATTTATTTGCTGGTCGTTTCAGATTAGGATTGAAAATTAAAGTTAAATGAAAAGGGCCAAAAAAAAAACAATATTTGACTCTTGCCCTTTGAGTCAGTCTGAATCCAGGGAACAGGGGACTTCTCTATGAGCTTTGCAACTCTGGGCCACATAACCTCCCGATCAGGGAGATTAATGAGACCACTGGAGAACAGAAAGCCAATCAGTGCATTTGCTACAAAGAGGAGAGTCATCAGGAAAGGGAGACATCCCTGATGCTTCTGAGGGAAGCCACATGGTCAAGCAAGACCTGAACCCACCTAGCTCAAATTGCACTAGCAGAACTGAGAAGCTGCTCTCAAGTTTCCCAAGGAATGACTCCCATAAAAGCTCAGCTGACTGCTAACAATAGATAGAAACAAAAGTCATTTGACTGCTTCATCTTAAACACTTAGAAAAGACAGTTAAAACCAAAATACAGCCATTCCTGGGCATTTTAAATAATAATAATAATAATAATAATAATAATAATAATAATAATAATATTTTAAGGTATACACTTTATGTTAGCCTCCCAAAATAAGTAAAACTGTTGGCTACAAAGACTATCAAGAGGAGCTGCCAGAGGCAGAAGTTTTTATTTTAAGGCCTACAGATATTCCTAACCTACAGGTAGGCTTGGTGTTTGCTAGTACGATTATCCAGCCCTGAGTAACAGAATTAAATGTTTCTCTATTAGACACAGAGGTCATACTACTGAAAGGATTTTGCAAAATCAGATGACATTAAATTATTAAACTGTATATTATTGGGAGGGACAACTGTAACACTTAAAGTTAAATATTAAGTTGACAGTCCTGATAATTGGGGATATTAAAGACTGGTGAGGGTACTTCATACAGTGACATGATCCAGCTACTGCAACATTTATTCAATACTCATGTTTTTTGTTTCTCTCATAGAAGAACCCATCCCCAGATGACTTTACAACCTGTTCTTCCTCAACAAGACTTCAAAAAGAACTGACTTCTAAAAGGCAACTCATATTCCTCAACTGACTTCAAAAAGGCAACTCATGTCTCTCACGCCATGCACACTCATGTCACCCTCTCTCAGCTGAGAAGAAGGCAAAATGAGAGACGACTCTCCACTTACACCAATGGAGCCCAAAATAAATAGACTATCAATATAAGTAATTAATTAAGTCAGGTAATATCAGGGAGACTGGTTTTCGGTGAGTTCTAAAAATTTGGAGACTGTTAACTGAGGGATTAAAATTTCCTCAGTGCTTTTCCACTAACCTATCAAGGATTACAAAGGGACACATAAGAAAAGGGGGGAATGATAGACCCAACCTTATCTTTTATTAAAATTGGGAGCCATCTTGCAACAAAACCATGAAAAAATCATTTTGGCTTTACTGTAAATTACTGCAAATTCTGAACCTGCTTGGAATGACTGCCCGTGCCTTAAACTCACCCGTGCATGGCTCTCTGACCAGATAGCAGCCCTCTCTGAAACTTTGTCACACCTCATAAATATTGGCCTTCTGTGGCCAGACAATGACCCTCTCTGAGGCTCTAATGGTCCTCATAAATTTTGATGTTGGGGCTAGCAAAAAAAAAAAAAAATGTAAACTCCCATTAGTGTGATGCTTGTCAGAGTTCTGTTATCTGTTACCCCATTTTTGTGTAACTTTCTGGGCTGCAAACCTGGGCTGTAGTAAAGGTGGGGTTGCTCTCTTGCTCCCGCAATCTTTGGAGGGAGAGGCAGCCCAGCCAGTGGAAATAATAAGCTTACTTTAATTTGATTTTAATTGGAGTCAGTGTTCTTTTCTTACATCCTGGTCTAAGAGGTAAACACTCCACAAACATAGAGCTCTGCCGGCCTAAAGACTTCTTGAGAAACTGCCTCTGAGGTTGGGTACTTTAAATATATTTTGTTGTCAGAAGGTTTAGCTTCTTTTTTATTGAGACCATCAAAGCTGGGTCTGCATCTATGTGAATGGAGAGCATGGTTTCTTATTTTCCAATGAACATGAGGCAGCAGTGCTGAATTCTCTCTTGGTAGGTAAACTGTGGCCACTGGGGGCTAAGTGTCTCCCCGTGTGGACTGTGAAGCCATTTGATCATCCTCCATTTTTGTGGTGTTTCTTGGTGCTGCACTGGGAGTTTGGTATTTGCTTCACGAAATACAAGGAGTTCAACTGGGACACAGTGCTGGAGGGAGTTCTTTCACGTGTGGTGGGTCAGGAACTGCAGGAGAATGCACCAACCAGGCTTCTATTTCACACAGCTTTTTCCTTGACCATACCAACCTGATTCTGAACATTGCCTTGAAACCTCTCCATATAATAAGATGCCTTTACATGTAAGGTTCTGCTGGATGCACCATGGCAGCCAAAATGCATTTGGAAGTCAATTGGAAATCCACATGGCCCCACCTCAGATATTTTATCACACACCTGCACACCACTGCTCTGGGCCCACTACTCAGCATTCTCAACTTACTGGCATCTCTGTTCTTCACCATTATCATGAAATCCAGTCAATCAAGGCACTGTCTGGTACACTCATGATCAGCAACAGGAGATCCAAAGGTTCTCCAGTGCCACCTGGTCATGGGAGTTTCAAAAATTTCAGGGTATTTATCTAGCCACTTTTCAAGGATGAAGTTGGAGAAACTGTGGGTTTCAATTCATTCAGGAATCATTTAATGTTGAGGAACCTCATTTCAATGAATGCTCTGGAGAACTCTCAAAGGCAAGGCTTCCCAAAGAGTAGCCAAATAGTCACATGAAGCCCAGCCCATTGAGGTCTACAATGTGAGGTCCATGTGTGTTTTGACTCTCAACTATGCCTGTCAAGTCTTTCATAATAAAATCATGTGATATCCTGGCTGAGATTCCAAGTGATCAGTCGAAAGCCACCCTTGGCCTAGATTTCAGTTTCCAATGGCGACTCTCATGCGTGGCCTTCTAAAATCGCAACACAATTCATGACAATACTTCTCTGAGGTCAGTTCCAGAACTCAGTCTCTAAGGTGAATCATACCAAAGTTCTAGCCCTGGTGGATCCAGTCATTTCTTCCAACCACTACACAAATGAACACAATTAAAACCAAAACACTCCCACATGGTCCTCACCTTCTTCCATATAGACACTCATTATAACCTCTGGCTGGAGGTTTCCATGAGGGGCGCAGCACAAGACAGTATCCAAAACAAGCTTCCTTATCCCTTATTTGCTTAAAGTCAGCTGGGCCTGGACACCATTCCTGTGAACCAGGAGTGATAAAATAAGCCTGGCCTTAATACTGCTCTGCTTCTCCAATTTGAGGCCTACTGACTGTCAGGTATAGATTCTTAATGTGATTTAAAGTAATGAAAAAACCCAAGTTCATATGGGCTAGCCTCTGCAGGGCTTTGAAGAACTCATTTGACCCAAAGGATCCCTAGTCTCATTTGATGGAGATCAGAAACCTATCAGAGTAAGGCAAGATACTTCATACACAATTACTGATATTTTTGCCATTTTGGTTTCGGAAGCACACATGGGATCTTTCTTTAGTTCCATCAGGTGCTGAGAATCTAAGCCACTGCCTCACACAGGGCCAAGAGGCTGATTCAGACACATCCCTTTCCAAAGCAATTAAGCAAAGATACACAGGTGATGCCCATTCATTTCCATTTGAAAACAGTTTTCTTCAGGCTTCACAAATTGGTGGCCTGAGGCAGAGACCTTCCTGACTCTCAGAGCAACAGAAAAATAGGTAAGCAAAAGGCCCAAAGCAGGGTTTCTCTACTGAGACTTTCTTTGTCACACTGATATCTGAGTTTTCTGAGATGCTTGCTATTCCCTTCAGCTATCCAGTATATGGCAATGTCACAGAGCTTGGAGGTGGTACATATCTTGGACACAAAACCATGAGCCTACTCTGGAGAGTGGCCAGAATTCAGGAAGAAAACAGGAACTTCGGAAGATAGTAGGTGTTGCCCGTCCCTAAAGCAACCTGCAGTCCACTCATAAATTGGGCAGGATGAATGTTGGCATGCTTTCTACTAGACAGGACACATCCATTGATGCATTATCTTTTATAATGTCTACAACCACGGACACAGTGGGATACACAGGCATACAAACAATCACCTTGTCAAATGACTTACTATAAACAGTCCACTCTAAAGCAAACAAACCGCCTTTCTTACCTATTCTCAGAACATGAGACATAACCACAAAATCACAATCACACCCACAACGACACCTCCTTTATTCAAGTAGGTCTGTGACTAATTGGAATGTACTCTGAATGATGGGCCATACTATGTTTCCTTGAAATGGCCTGTCCTTCTCAGATCTGGTCACCTTGGCCAACACTGTGAAGTTTTCAGGAGCCAGTGGTGAGCCACTACCTGCTTTCTCATGAAATTCCCCTTTTTAGAGCTCTCTTGGCATTTGGCAATCCTCACATCAGTAGGTACCAAGGAAGACTTACTCTGTCCTTGGTTATTCCAAACAACTGAGCCCACTGGGCAAGAAACTGTCACTGACTCTTGGTGCCTGGCTTCCTGGATCCCAAGTTCAGAGAGATCCGTCATCAAGGAAGAGAGGTAGGTCACCTCATTCAGGAACTGAATGAGGTTACTGCCGTGGCAACCACTTTGTCCTAACAATTGCTTTCAAGGGTCCCATGAGATGGTGGCTGCCCCTACCTCCTGTGACACTTTCACAAGTTAGAATGGTATATCAACCATTGGCACCTGGGAACAGCTCTCCACACAGGCCTGGTTTGGTCCATCTTCTCGACATTAAGAAGAGAGAAGCTGTTTCAGACACAACCCTTCATCCTGACCAGGTTGTTTGCCATGGAGGATGAATTTTGCTCTCTTAGGTCCTCCATAGCTGCTTACAACTTCTCCAGGAATCATTTCTGCATGGACCTTTGAGTTTCTCAGCATGTGGAAGATCCCCTATATTCCTGTATTGTAAGAACAACTCTATCCCTGCTCTTCTGTAAAGTTAAATTGACTGAACAGTGTATGGTTAGGTTAACTAACAGGTTCGATTTGGATTAGGAATCTTTTTGCGGGATGAATAATGGTATTGGGAAACTGCGATATTTACAAGAATATATAGGTGAATTATAAGTATGAAAACAGAAATCTAGCTAAGATTTGAAGCCCAAAAGGGCATTGGGCCCTTGACTGGGATACGTAGCTTTGAATTATGTTCTGCACTGATGTGTCAGGTAAATCGATATACAATGGCTTAGGTCCTTGTACCATGGATGATTAAATGTAGAAGAGAACTTCCAGTCAAAAGGGATAGTTGGTAGGATTCGGAAGATTCTCGGTAGGTTTAGAAAGAAGAGTGAGTATAGGATTTGGACCAAATGTTGTTTAGCAATAGGGTTTCTGGTAGACAGTGAATGTTAATGTCAGCACAAGTGAAGAGACAGTCACAATGATGAACTGGGGA
Organism: Callospermophilus lateralis; assembly: GCF_048772815.1. Lineage (NCBI taxonomy): Eukaryota > Metazoa > Chordata > Mammalia > Rodentia > Sciuridae > Callospermophilus > Callospermophilus lateralis. Next base: position 258,120 of record NW_027512613.1, read on the forward strand.
AAATAGTTAGGAAAGCTGATATCAATAGAGACATTACGAAATCAGGCAAAGTATAAAGTGAGTGATAGGATTAGATATTTTCAACAGGGTTGAGTTTGAATATATAATCTTAGAAAGAAACAAATGTGTAGTGACCAATAGGATTGACATTTGACAGCATTAGGCAACCTGGACATGGATGTTTAGTAATCCATGCTCACTTTTCATTTAGTCTTTGCTACAATCTTAAGTGTGACCTTTGCTTTTTTTGTTCAGAATATTACTGTGATAAAACGTATATGTACATCAGGTGACATGACTATTTTTCCACCATTTCTGGCAGCAACATATTCAAGACGTATAAATTAGTAATGGGGGTAAAAAGAGGTGTACCCTTTGTCTGTGCATATAGAGATAATGCATGAATAGACCATACTTTGAATAAATAATATATCTGGTTCTGACTTTAAATAATGGATTGAAATTATATGTGAAAAAATACAAGAAATCTTATATTGACATACAAACATTCATTCCAACCAGTTATATATCTAATGGCCACATTAAGGTTATGGTTTATCATGAAGGGTGTGTGAGTTTTGCTTCAAAAGTGATTATGGAAATCTAAAATAATGTGTTTGGAAAGAAGTCTCATGAAAAGACCAGTCAAGAAACCTGGAGGAATACATGTTTTATGAAGCAGGAAGTGTTTGTGAAACAAATGCGCATAAATTTGTGAACTTGTGGATGAAATATATATATCCTATGATTTGTAAAAATTGAAGAAATAGTAATGTACCAGTGTTGAATGAAAATAAACGTCAGAATACACATCATGTCCCATACGAATCTACTTGATTGATGTTAATCTGGGTTAGTTACTGTACAAATATTAGGATTTGTAAGCACCATTTACTGAAGTTAGTTTTCAGAACTATGAAACAAATGTGTATTTCAGGAGGATGAATATTTCTGAGAATAATTTTGTGAAAAGTTTATTATAAATCCACATTTTTGAACATGAATGAATTTAGGGAGTGTATTTAAGATACATACATTTCATACTTTAAAAATCAGGACAGTATATATATATATATATATATATATATATATATTCATAATTATATATATGTGTATATACATATATATGTGTGTATATATATATATATATATATATATATATATATATATATATATACACACACACACAAAACACACACACAGACATTAAAATGTAGGAATATATACGCCAATCGAAGTTCATCATAAAATATATAGCATCCACAGATGCAAAAATATTTATTTTACTGAACAAGGATTTATGTATAATGTTGTTCTACTAGGAAGCTCACCCATAGTTTGAATTTTCAGTTCCAACAGCGTTTAGAGTAGTGATCTCTTCTCACAACTTGTATCTGCCAAGTCAGTCACCTCACAAAAATGAACGTGTGATACCAGGTAGGATTCTATAAAGCATATAAAAATACATGTGCTGAATAGGCTACAGAGAAAGGCAGACAGGCATTTACATATTTGTTAACTTTAACAGCACATGGAGAACTATTTCAATTAAAAATTGACTAGATTTATAACACCTACCATTTATCATGAAAAAGGCAAGTCCAACTATACCCCACGCCTCCTCTGAACTGCTTGTATTTCTATTCTGTTTGGGTTGTTTTTCTCCATCATTTGGATTAGTAGACAGAGTATAGTAGGGTATGGGTTATTGTCAGGATTCAGTATTTTCAATGGTATATAGGAAAATGAATCCAATGTGTATAAAAATATATGCTACACAATTATCTTCCCACTCTCATCCAGAACAATGCCTTTACATTACCTTCACCTCAAGTAAGACACAATTAGGGTAGAAGAGTTTGAAAATCCGTGAATGCATATCTGGGGTGGAAACAGTACTAAGAAACAAATACGTATTTCAGGTGGATGAATATTTCTGAGAATAATCTTGTGAAAAGTTGATTATGAATCCACAACATAAATATGAATTAATTTAGGAAGTGTGTAATAAGACACATATTTCATATTTTGAATACTCCTGAGAGTGTATCTATATATATATTTATATACACACACAGAGACAGACATTAAAAATTGCAATATATATGCCAAACGAAATTCACCATGAAATGTATATCATCCACAGATCCAAATATATTCATTTTACTGAACATGGATTTATGTATAATGTTGTTCAACTAGGAAGCTCACTCACATTTGAATTACCAGTTCAAGCAGCGTTTAGGAGGAGTGATCTCTTCTTCCAATTTGTATCTGCCAAGTCAGCCACCTCACAAGAATGTACGTGTGGTACCAGGTAGGATTCTATATGTGCATATAAAAATACGTGTGCTGAATAGGCTACAGAGAAAGGGGGACAGGAATTCACATATTTGTTAACTTTAAAAACGCATCGAGAACTATTTCAACAAATAATTGACTAGATTTATAACTGCTACACTATACCATGCAAAAGGCAACTCCAACTATAAAACATACCTCATCTAAACTGCTTGTATTTCTATTATGTTTGTGTTATTTTTCTCCATCATATTAGGATTAGTAGTCAGAGTCTAATAGGGTATATGTTAGTTTCAGGGATTCAGCATTTCTAATGGAAAATAGGAAATTGAATCCAATGTGTATGCAAATATGTGCTACACAAAAATCTTCCCACTTTCATCCAGAACAATGCCTTGACATTACATTCTCCTCAAGTAAGACACAATTAGAGGATAAGAGTTAGAAAATCTGTGAATATATATCTGGAATGGAAAATACTCTGGAGTTTACAACTTTGGAGGTGGTAGAGAAGATTCTAAAAGTAAGGGACAGGGTAAACATTCCACAAACATGTAGCTCTGCTGGCCTAAATACTTTTTGAGAAACTGCCTCTAAGAGTGGGCACTTGAAGTATTTGATGTTCTGAGGAGATTTAGTTCCTTTGTAGAGAAACCATGAAAGCTGGGTCTGCATCTATGTTACTTGGAGGACATGGTTTCTTATTATCCAATGAACATGAGGCAGCAGTGCTGAATTCTCTCTTTGTAGGTAAACTATGGACACTGGGGTCTAAGTGTCTTTCAGTGTGGACTGTGAAGCCAATTGGTCATCCTCCACTTTTCGTGGTGTTTCTCGCTGCTGCACTGGGAGTTTGGTATTTGCTTCAAAAAATACAAGGAGTTAAAATGGGACAGAGTGGTGGAGGGAGTTCTTTAAGGTGTGGTGAGTCAGGGTCTTCAGGAGAATGCACCAACCAAGGTTCTATCCCATGTAGATTGCCCCCTTGAGAATAGCAACATGATTCTGAACATTGCAGTGAATCCTCTCCATATAACAAGATGCCTTTACATATATGGGTCTGCTGGCTGCACCATGTCAGTCACAAGCCATTTGGAAGCCAATGGCTGATCCACATGGCCGCAACACAGATGTTTTATCACACAATTGCATACCACTGCTCTAGGCCCACTACTCACCAGGCTCCAACTTACTGGCATATCTGTTCTACACCATTTTCATGAAACAAAGTCAATCAAGGCAGTGTCTGGTATACTCAGGATCAGAAACAGGACATCCAAAGTATTTCCAGTGCCAGCTGATCATGAAAATATCAAAAATTTCATGGTAATTTTCTAGCCATTTTTCACGGATGAAGTTTGAGGCTCTGAGGGATTCAATTAATTCAGGAACCATTAAATGGTGAAGAAGCTAATTTCAATGAAAGCTCTGGAGCACTCTCACAGGCAAGGTTTCCCTAAGGGTGGCCAAAATGTCACATGAAGCCAGGCCCATTGAGATATACAATATGAGGTCCATGTGTGTTTTAAACTCAAATATGGCTGCCAAGTCTTTAAGAAAAATTGTATGTTATATCCGGGCTGAAATTCCCAATGTTCTGTGGAAATCCAACCTGGGCCTAGATCTCAGGTTCCAAGGGCGACTCTCATGTGTGGCCTCCTAAAATCCCAACACAATTCATGGCAATACTTCTCTGAGGTCAGTTAAAGAACTCAGTCTCTAAGGGGAATCACACCAGAGTTCAAGCCCAGTGGAACAGTCATCTCTTCCAACCGCCACACAAATGACCACAATTAAAACCAAAACACTCCCACATGGTCCTCATCTTTTTCCATATAGACACTCCTTATAACGTCTGGCTGGAGTTTTCAATGAGGTCCACAGCCCAAGTCAGTGTCCAAATTAAGGTCCTGTTCCCCTCATTTGTCTAACATCAAGGTGGCCTGGACACACTTCCTGTAAACCAGGAATGATCAAATAGGCCTGCCATTAATACTGCTTGGCTTTTTCAATTTGAGGCCTTCTGACTCTGTGGTTTAGATTCTTTATGTGAATTTGAGTCATGAGAAAATCCAAGCACCTCTGCAGAGATTTGAAGAACTCATTTGGCCGAAAGGATTCCTATTCTCACTTGATGGAAGTCAGGATCCTAACAGAGGAAGGTAAAAGAATTCATTCACAATGAGTGAATATTTGCCATTTTGGTTTTGGATGCACACATTTGATCTTTCTTTTGATCCATCAGGTGCTGAGAATCTAAGCCACAGCCTCACACAGGGCCAAGAGGATGATTCAGACACATCTTTTTCCAAAGCAATTAAGCAAAGAGACACAGGTGATGCCCTTCATTTCCATTTGAAAAATGTTTTCCTCAGGCTTCCCAAAGGGGTGCCCAGAGGCAAAGACATCCTGAGATTCAAGGCAACAGAACAATAGGTTAGCAAAAGGCCCAAAGCAGGGTTTCTCCACTGAGACTTTCCTGGTCACACTGATATCTGAGTTTTCTGAGATGCTGGCCATTCCCTTCAGATATCCAGTACATGGGCATGTGACAGAGATTGGAGGTGGTACATATCTTGGACACAAACCCAAGAGCCTATTCTGAAGAGTTGTCAGAATTCAGAAAGAAAACAGGGACTTAATAAGGTAGTAGGTGTTGCCTATCGATATGGAAACCACACTCCATTCATTAATTGGGCAGGATGAATGCTGGGAAGCTTTCTACTAGAGGGGACACATGCATTGATGCATTCTCTTTTCTAATGTATACAACCACGGACACAGTGGGATACACAGACATAGAAACACTCACCTTGTAAAACGACTTACTAGAAACAGTTCACTGCAAACCAAAGAAACCTCCTTTCCTACCTATTCTCAGAACAGAGACAAAACCACACACCCACACTCAAAAAGACACCTCCTTCCCCCAAGTAGGGCTGTGATTATCCGGAGTGTCCTCTGACAGGTTTGCCATACTACGTTCCCCGGTAATGGTCTGTCCTGTCTCAGATCTGGTCTCCTTGTACAACTCTGTAAAGCAGTCAGGAGCCAGCGGTGAGCCACTACCTGCTTAGTCAGGAAAGGCCCGTGTTCATATCTTTCCTGGCATTTGGCCATCCTCACATCAGTCAGTACGAAGAAGACTGACTCTGTCCTTGGTGATTCCAAACAAATGAGACCACTTGGACTGGGACTGGGACTGGCTCTGGTGCTTGGTTTCCTTGGTCCCAAGTTCAGAAAGTTCCATCAACAAGGAAGTGAGGTAGGTCACTTCCTTTAAGAACTGAATGAGGTCACTGCCTTGGCAACCACTTTGTCCTAACAGTTGCTTCCAAGGGTCCCATGAGATGGAGGCTGCCCCTACTTCCTTTGGCACTTTCACAACTTAGAATGGTATATCAACCTTAGGCACCCGAGAACAGCTCTCCACACAAGCCTGGTTTGGTCCATCTTCTCTACAGTAAGAAGATAGAGGCTGATTCAGACAAAACCCTTCATCCTGACCAGGTTGTTTGCCATGGAAAATGACTTTTTGTCTCTCAGGTCCTTCATTGCTGCCTACATCTTCTCCAGGGATCATTTCTGCATGGACCTTTGAGGTTCTTAACAGGTAGAGCATCCCCTACATTCCTGTATTGTAAGAACAATCTGTCTCTGCTCTTCTGTAAAGTTAGATTGAGTGAACAGTGTATAGTTAGGGTTAATTTCATGTTCGATTTGGGTTAGGAATCATTCTGCTGGATTAATAATGGTATTGGGAACCTGTGATATTTATAAGAATATCGAGGTTAAACATATGTATGAAAACAGAAATTAAAGTAAGATTTGAATCCCAGAAGGGCATTGGGCAATTGATTGGGATATTTAGCTTTGAATTACTATCTGCACACATGTCTCAAATAAATCGATATACAATGGCAGAGGAACTTGAACCTTGGATGATTGAATGCTGAAGAGAACATCCAGTCAAAAGGGATTGTCGGTAGGATTAAGAAGATAGTCGCAGTTATTAATATGGTATTATGTAAAAATGTGGATGTGTAACCGATGTGATTCTGCAACTTGTATTTGGGGTAAAAATGGGAGCTGATAACCCATTTGAATCAAATGTATGGAAGATGATATGCCATGAGCTTTGTAATGTTTTGAACAACCAATAAAAAAAATTAAAAAAAAAAAGAAGATAGTCGTTATGTTTAGCAAGTAGAGTTAGTATAGGATATGTAACAAAAGTTCTTTAGCAATTTTTTTCGGGCAGTGAGTGAATATAAATGTCAGCAAATATGAAGAAATCAGACACAATGATGAACTGGGGAAAATTTGTAGAAAAGCAGATATCAATAGAGACATTAGGAAATCAGGCAAAGTATAAAGTGAGTGATAGAATAAGACATTTTCAACAAGGTTGAGATTGAATATCTAATCTTAGGAAGAAACAAATATGTAGGTCACCAATAGGATTGACATTTGAGAGCATTAGGCAACATGGACATGGATATTGTTAGTAATCCATGTTCACTTTACATTTAGGCTTTGGTACAATCCTAAGTGGGACCTTTGCATTTTGTTTCCAGAATATTACTGTGATAAAATGTATATGTAGATCAGATGACATGATTTTTTCTTCCACCATTTCTAGGAGCAGTATTTTGAAAACGTATAAATTAGCATTGGGGGTAAAAAGAGGTGTACCCTGTTTTTATGAATATACAGATAATGCATGAATAGACCTTAATTTCAATAAATAATACAACTTGTTCCACTTTAAATAATGGATTGAATTGATATCTGAAAATATATAAGAAATCTTATATTGATATGCAATCATTCATGACAACCAGTTATACACCTAATGTTAATATTAGGGTACGATTTATCATGAAGTTTGTGTGAGTTTTGCTTCAAATGTGATTATGGAAATCGAAAATAATGTGTTTGGAAAGAAGTCTCATGAAAATGCCAGTCAAGGAACACCGAGGAATTCATGAGTTCTGAAGCAGGAAGTGATTGAAATTGAAAAAAATGACGATAAATTTCCTTACTTGTGGATGAAATATTATAATATGATGTGAATAAACTGAAGAAATAGTAATGTACCAGTGCTGAATAAAAATGAACATCAAAATACACATCATGTCCCACAGGAATCTTCTCGCATTGATGTTAAACTGTGTCAGTTACTGTAGAAATATTAGGATTTCTTTGCACCATTCACCAAAGTTAGTTTTCTTTTTTTTAATTTTTATTTATGCTTGTTCAAAACATTACATAGTTCTTGATATATCATATTCCACACTGTGATTCAAGTGGGTTATGAACTCCCATTTTTACCCCATAAACAGATTGCAGAATCACATCTGTTACACATCCATTGATTTACATATTGCCATACTAGTGTCTGTCGTATTCTGCTGCCTTTCCTAACCTCTACTATCCCCCTCCCCTTACCTCCCCTCTCCTCTTCTCTCTCTACCTCTTTACTGTAATTCATTTCTCCCCCTTGTATAATTTTTTCCTTTCCCTCACCTCCTCTTGTATGTAATTTTGTATAACCCTGAGGGTCTCCTTTTATTTCCATGCAATTTCCCTTCTCTCTCCCTTTCCCTTCCTCCTCTCATCCCTGTTTAATGTTAATTTTCTTCTCATTCTATTCGTCCCTACTCTGTTCTTAGTTAATCTCTTTATATCAAAAAGACATTTGGCATTTGGTTTTAGGGATTGGCTAGCTTCACTTAGCATAATCTGCTCTAATGCCATCCATTTCTCTGTAAAAATTTTGTCATTTTTTAATGCAGAGTAATACTCCATTGTGTATAAATGCCTCATTTTTTATCCATTCATCTATGGAAGTGCATCTAGGTTGGTTCCACAGTCTTGCTATTGTAAATTGTGCTGCTATGAACATCAATGTAGCAGTGTCCCTGTAGCATTTTTTTTAGGTCTTTAGGGAATAGACTGAGAAGGGGAATACCTGGGTCAAATGGTGGTTCCATTCCCACCTCTACAAGAAATCTCCATACTGCTTTCCAATTTGGCTGCACCAATTTGCAGTCCCACCAGCAATGTACAAGTGTACCCTTTACTCCACATCCTCGCCAGCACTTGTTGTTGTTTGAGTTCATAATAAATATCTGGAATGGAAAATGCTCAGGAGTTCACAACCTTGAAGGTGGTAGAGGAGTTTCCAAAAGTAAGGGACAGGGTAAATACCACAAACATGGAGCTGTGTCGGCCTTAAGACTTCTTGAGAAAATGCCTCTGAGGTTGGGCACTTGAAATATATGTTGTTGTCAGGAGCTTTAGCTTCCTTTGTAGTGAGACCATCAAAGCTGAGTCTGCATCTATGTGACCTGGACGACATGTTTTTTTTTTTTTATTTTCCTATGAACACGAGGCAGCAGTACTGAATTCTCTCTTTGTAGGCAAACTGGGGCTACTGGGGGCTAAGTGTCTCCCCATGTGGACTGTGAAGCCATTTGATCATCCTTCACATTTAATCATGTTATTTGATGCTGCACTGAAAGTTTGGTATTTACTTTATGAAATAAAGGAGTTTAACTGTGATACAGTGCTGCAGGGAGTTCTGTCATGTGTGGTGGTCAGGATCGGCAGGAGAATGTACCAAGAAGGCTTCTATCACACATAGTTGCCCCCTTGACCATAGCAACATGATTCTGAACATTGCCCTGAAACCTCTCCATACAACAAGATGCCTTTACATCCAAAGGTCTGCTAGCTGCACCATGTCAGTCACAAACCATTTATAAGCCAATGGCAGATCCACGTGGCCCCACCACAGATGTTTTTTCACACACCCACACTCTACTGCTCTTGGCCCACTACTCAGCAGGCTCCAACTTACTGGCATATCTTTTCTACACCATTATCATGAAACTCAGTCAAACCAGACACTGTCTTGTATACTCATGATAAGCACCAGGACATCAAATGGATTTCCAGTGCCAGCTGGTCATGGAAATTTCAAAAATTTCATGGTATTTTCTAGCCATTTTTCAAGGATGAAGTTGGAGTTACTGTGGGTTTCAATTCATTCAGGAACCATTAAATATTGAGGAATCTCATTTCAATGGAAGCTCTAGAGAACTCTCACAGGCAAGTCTTCTGAAAGAGTGGCCCAAGGTCACATAAAGCCAGCCACATTGAGGTCTACAATGTGAGGTCCATGTGTGTTTTGACTCTCAACTATTGCTGCCAAGTCTTTCAGAATATAATCAAGTGATATCCTCGCTGAGATTCCCAGTGCTCTGTGGAAAGCCACCCTGGGCCTAGATCTCAGTTTCCAAGGGTGACTCTCATGCGTGGCCTCCGAAAATTCCAACACAATTCATGGCAATACTTCTCTAAGGTCAGTTTCAGAACTCAGTCTCCAAGGGGAATCCCACAAGAGTTGAAACCCAGGTGGACGCAGTCATCTTTTCCCACCGCCACACAAATGACAACAATGAAAACCAAAACACTCTCACATGGCCCTCATGTTCTTCCATATAGACACTAATCATAACCTCTGGCTAGAAGTTTCCATGAGGGGCGCAGACCAAGACACTGTCCAAAATAAGCTCCCTTTCCCCTCATTTGCCGAAAGTCAGGGTGGCCTACACACCCTTCCTGTGAACCAGAACTGATCAAATAGGCATGGCGTTAATACTGTCATGCTTTTCCAATTTGAGGCCTACTGACTGTCAGGTATAGATTCTTTATGTGATTTGGAGTCATCAGAAAACCCAAGCACTTCTGCAGGGGTTCAAAGAACTCTTTTGAACTAAAGGATCCTGATTCTTACTTGATGAAGATCAGGAATCTAATAGAGGAAGGCAAGAGACTCATTTGCCATTTCTGTTTTGAATGCACACATGGAATCTATCTTTTGATGCATCAGGTGCTGGGAATCTAAGCCACAACCTCACACAGAACCAAGAGGCTGATTCAGACACATCCTTTTATAAAGCAATTAAGCAAAGAGCCACAGGTGATGCCCATTCATTTTCATTTGAAAACTGTTTTCTTCAGGCTTCACAAAGGGGTGGCCAGAGGCAAAGACCTTCCTGACATTTAGGGCAACAGAAGAACAGGTAAGCAAAAGACACAAAGCAGGGTTTCTCCACTGAGACTTTCCTGGTCACACTGATATCTGAGTTTTCTGAGATGCTTGACATTCACTTCAGCTATCAAGTACATGGCCATGTCACAGAGCTTGGAGGTGGTATATATCTTGGACACAAAACCATGATCCTATTCTGGAGAGTGGCCAGAATTCAGGAAGAAAACAGGATCTTAGGAAGATAGAAGGTTTTGCCCATCCAGAAGGCAAGCCGCAGTCCATTAATCAATTGGGCAGGATGAATGCTGGGAAGCTTTCTACTAGACAGGACACATCCATTAATTCATTCTCTTTTCTAATGTCTACAACCACAGACACAGTGGGATACAGAGACATAGAAACACTTACATGTCAAACGACTTACTAGAAACAGTCCAATCCAAACCAAACAAACCACATTTCCTACCTATTCTCAGAACATGTGACAAAACCACAAAACCACAACCACTCCCACAAAGGCACCTCCTTCCCCCAAGTAGGTCTGTGACTATCCAGAGTGTCCTCTGACTGGTGGGCCATAAAATGTTCTCCCGAAATGTCCTGTCCTGACTCAGATCTGGTCTCTTTGGCCAACTTTGTGAAGTTGTCAGGAGCCAGCGGTGAGCCACTACCTGCTTTCTCAGAAAAGGTCCCTCTTCAGAGCTCTTCTGGCCTTTGGCCATCCTCACATAGGTAGGTACCAAGAAAGACTGACCCTGTCCTTGGTAAAACTGAACAAGTGAGCCCACTGGGACTGGGACTGAGACTGGCTCTGGGTACCTGTCTTCATGGATCCCAAATTCAGAGAATTCCTTCACCAAGGAAGTGACGTAGGTCACTTCCTTCAGGAACTGAATTAGGTTACTGCCTTGTCAACCAATTTGTCCTAACAGTTGCTTCCAAAGTCCAATGAGTTGGAGGCTGCCCCTTCTTCCAGTGAAACTTTCACAAGTTTGCATGGTATATCAACCATAGGCACCCAAAAAAAGCTCTCCAGATAGGCCTGGTTTGGTCCATCTTCTATACATTAAGAAAAGAAATGTTGATTCAGACACATCCCTTCATGCTAACCAGGTTGTTTGTCATGGAAGATGACTTTTGCTCTCTGACGTCATTCATAGCTGCCTACATTTAATCCAGGGATCATTTCTTTAATGACCTTGGAGGTTCTCAGCAAGTGGAAGATCCCCTAATTTCTGTATTGAAAGACCAACTCTGTCCCTGCTCTTCAGTAAAGATAGATTGAGAGAACAGTGTATGGTCAGGGTTAATAACATGTTCCATTTGGGTTAGGAATCATTCTGCGGGATGAATTATGGTATTGGGAACGTGCGATATTTATAAGAATATAAGTGAAATATAAGTATAAAAACAGACATCTAGGTAATATTTGAAGCCCAGAATTGCATTGGACCCTTGGCTGGGATTCTTAGCTTTGAATTATATTCTGCACAGATGTCTCAGATAAATCAATATACAATGGCATAATTCCTTGTACCTTGGTTGATAGAATGTTGAAGAGAACATCCAGTCAAAAAGAAATAATTTGTAGGATTAGTAAGATTGTTGGTAGGTTTTGAAAGAAGAGTGAGTATAAGATTTGGATGAAAAGATCTTTAGCAATAGGGTTTCGGATAGAGAGTGAATGTAATTGTCAGCACATGTGGAGAGTCTGTCAAAAGGATGAACTGGGGAAAAAAGTAGGAATGCAGATATCAATTGACATTAGGATATCAGGCAAAGTATAAAGTGAGTGATAGAATTATACATTTTCAACAGGGTTGAGTTTGAATATATAATCTTAGGAAGAAACAAACATGTAGTCACCAATAGGATGAACTTTTGAGAGCATTAGGCAATATGGACATGGATGTTTTCCGTAATCCATGCTCACTTTTCATTTAGGCTTTGGTACAAACATAAGTTTGACCTCTTCTTTCTGTGTGCAGAATATTACTGTGGTAAAATGTATATGTAGATCAGGTGACATGAGTATTTCTTCCACCATTTCTGAGAGCAATATTTTGAAGACGTATCAATTATTTTTGGAGGTAAAAATGGTGTACACTGTGTCTATAATTATAGAGATAATGCATGAATAGACCATACTGTAAAGAAATATTATAACTGGTTCTAACTTTAAATAATGGATTGAATTGATATCTGAAAATATACAGAAAATCTTACATTGATATACAATCCTTCATTCCAACCAGTAATATATATAATGGTTATATCAGCATTATGGTTTTTCATGAAGAATGTGTGAGTTTTGCTTCAAAAGTGATTATGGAAATCGGAAATAATGTGTTTGGAAAGAAGTCTCATGAAAAGACCAGTCAAGAAACCTGGAGGAATACATGTGTTTTGAAGCAGAAAGTGATTGAAAGTGAAACAAATGCCTATAAATTTGTGAACTTGTGGATCAAATATATATACTATGATGTGCGTAAACTGAAGAAATAGTAATGTACCACTGTTACATAAAAATGAACGTCAAAATACACATCATGTCCTCTCCCACAGGAATCTACTTGCATTGATGTTAAACTGGGTCAGTTATTGTAGAAATATTAGGATAATGCCGCAGTCTTGCTGGGCACAATCAGCAGCCACTTGTCAAAAGAAACTAACTTTATTTTTAGAACCACACATGCCAAACAAAACAGCCTCTCAGGAAAAAACCTTCAGAGCCCCAACTGCCACCACTGGCTTCCCAAAACCTCTCCCTCCCACAGGAGCCTCTCTCCGCCTCCCACAATACTCCTGCTCTTGAGGGCGATTGGCTGGGTCATGTGGGCGGAGTCAAAAAAAGTCCCCCAATGAGCAGTTTTGTGGTCTGAAAGGGCAGGGAAACAGCCCATTGAGCATCACCGCAGAGGAGCCAATCAGCTAGGTGTTGCTGGGGCCGCTGTGAGCCAATCATCAGCCGGCAGCTGGAAGTTTGCTGGCAGCAGGAATTTTGCTGGGGCCCCTTCGGCTGTGGCTCTCAACATCTTCGCCTCTCTGTTTAAACAACACGCATGTGGCTTAGGGACCGTGCCTGCCTTAGGTTGTCCAATAGTACATATGGTCTTTACCCGTTAAGTTGGTACCATTGCAATTGGATCTTACCCGTCACTGACTACCCGTCCAGTATAGAGCCACACATGTGGAGAGGTCTTTGTACCAGCGGGGGTGGGTGAGGTTCTTTGCCTCACCTCTGTTGGCCCCCCAAATTTTAGCTGGACGATCATGACACGCAGAAGGGAGGAAGATACACCAAGCCAATTGATGGCTCCTTTTGGAAAAATTGTACCACCGATGACATCATCAGCAAATATACCCCAACACTACCACAAGTCGCTGAACCAACAGATAGTTCACAATGCATTTAGGTGAGTTCACAATGTGTCCAGGCAAGTTCTGCAAGCAGTACAGGGATGGCTATTGCAGAAGCTGTAGATTGGTATTATCTTTGATTTCACCTGCACTGGGATGAAGATAGGAACTCTGGCCATAATGTCTAAAGAAAAAAATTATGTAATATTCCAGAAGGCACTAAAACCAAAAAAAAAAAAATATGTAACATTCCAGAAGGCACATCAAAAACCAAAGTGGCCCAAAAAGCAGTCATTGAGGATGAAGTCTCTCACTTTCCTCTGTAAGGTTCCTGACCTCCATAAAATGAGAATAGGGATTTATTGGGTCAAATGAGTTCTTCAAAACCCTGCAGAGTGTAGCCAATGGGTTATTGGGTTTTTTCATTACTCCAATTCACATCAAGAATCTATACTCCACAGACAGTAGGCCTCAAATTGGAGAAGCAGAGCAGTATTAAAGTCAGGGTTATTTGATCACTCATGGTTCACAGAATGGGTGTCCAGGCCACCCTGACTTTAGGCAAATGAGAGGAAAGGGAGATTATTTTGGACACTGTCTTGGGCTGTGCCCCTCAAGGAAACGTCAAGCCAGAGGTTATGATGAGTGTCTATTATGGAAGAAGATGAGGGCCATTTGGGAGTGTTTTGGTTTTCATTGTGGTCATTTATGTGGCAGTAGGAAAAGATGACTGGGTCCACCAGGGCTTGAACTCTGGTGTGATTCCTCTTAGAGACTGAGTTCTGGAACTGACCTCAGAGAAGTATTGCCATGATTTGTGTTGGGATTTTAGGCGGCCACCCATGAAAGTCGCCCTTTGAAACTGAGATCTAGGCCTGGGGTGGCTTTCCACAGAGCACTGGGAATCTCAGACAGAATATCATATGATGTTATTTTGAAATACTTGCCAGACATAGTTGAGAGTCAAAACACACATGGACCTCACATTGTAGACCTCAATTGGCCTGGCTTCATGTGACTATTTGGCCACTCTTTGGAAAGCCTTGCCTGTGAGAGTTCTCCAGAACTTTCATTGAAATGAGCTTCCTCAACATTGAATGATTCCTGAAAGAATTGAAACCCACAATGCCTCCAACTTCATCCTTGTAAAATGGCTAGATAAATACCATGAAATTTTTGAAATTCACATGATGAGGTGGCACTGGAGAACCTTTGATGTCCTGTTGCTGATCATTAGTGTACCAGACAGTGCCTTGATTGATTGGGTATAATGAAAGTGGTGTAGAACAGAGATGCCGGTTAGATGGAGACTGCGGAGTAGTTGGCCCAGAGTTGTGGTGTGCAGGTGTGTGATAAAATATTTATGGTGGTGCCATGTGGATCTGCCATTGACTTCCAAATGGCTTTTAGCTAACATGGTGCACCCAGCAGACCCTTATATGCAAAGGCATCTTGTTATATGGAGAGGTTTCAGGGAAATGTTCAGAATCAGGTTGCTATGGTCAAGGGGGCAAGCTATGTGGGATAGAAGCCGGGTTAGTGAGTTCTCCTGGAGACTCTGACCCAGCACATGTCACAGGACTCCCTCCAACACTGTGTCCCAGTTGAACTCCTTGTATTTCTTGAAGCAAATACCAAACTCCCAGTTCAACACCAAGAAACACCATGAAAATTGGAGGATGACTAAATGGCTTCACAGTCCACATGGTTAGACACTTTGGCCCACTGGCCTCTGTTTACCTACAAAGAGAGAATTCAGCACTGCTGCCTCAGGTTCATTGGAAAATAAGAAACCATGTTCTCCAAGTCACATAGATTCAGACCCAGCTTTGATGGTTTCACTACAAATGAAGACAAAGCTCCTGACAACAATATATATTTCAAGTGCCACACCTCAGAGGCAGATTCTCCAGAAGTCTTTTTTCCAGCAGAGCTCCATGGTTGTGGAGTGTTTACCCAATCCCTTACTTCTGGAAACTCCTCTACCTGCTCCCAGGTTGAGAACTCCTGAGAATTTTCCATTCCAGATATGTATTCACAGATTTTCTACCTCTTCTTCTCTAATTGTGTCTCACTTGGGGCAAAGGTAATGTCAAGGCATTGTTCTAGGTGAGAGTGGGAAGATTATTGTGTAGCACATATTTGCATACACATTGGATACATTATCCTATTTTCCATTTGCAATACTGAATTTCTGACACTAACCCATACCCTACTAGACTATGACTACTATCCTAAAATGATGGAGAAAAAGAAACCTAACAGAATAGAAATACAGGCCTTTTGTAGGAGGCATGGTGTATACTTGGATTTTCCTTTTCCTTTATCAAGGATATGTGTTATAAATCTAGTCAACTTTTCATTGTAATATTTCTCCATGAGTTTTCAAAGTTAACACATATGTAAATTCCTGTCTCCTTTTCTCTGTAGCCTCTTTAGAACATGTATATTTTTATGCATATATAGACTCCTACCTGGTAACACACGTAAATTCTTGTGATCTCACTAACTTTGGAATATACAAATTATGAGAATAGATCACTTCCCCTAAATACTGATGGAACTGAAAATTCAAACTATGGGTGAGCTTCCTAGTGAACAACATCATACATAAATCCATGTTCAGTAAAATGAATATTTTTAGATATGTGGATGATATATATTTCATGATAAATTTCGATTGGCATATATATTGCTACATTTTATTGTTGTGTGTGTGTGTGTGTATATATATATATATATATATATATATATATATATATATATATATACCAGATTTTCCAGATTTTCCAAAATATGAAATATATGTGTCTTATTATACACTCCCTAAATTCATTCAAGTTCATGTATGTGATTTAAAATCAACATTTTACATGATTATCATCAGTCTGGCTGGGCACAATTCAGGAGCCAATTGTCAAAAGAAACAAACTTTATTTTTAGAACCACACAAGCCAAACAAAACAGCTTCTCAGGAAAAACCCTCAGAGCCCAACTGCCACCACAGTCTTCCCACAAGCCTCTCCCTCAACCACAAGCCTCCTCCTTTTGAGGCCAATTGGCTGGGTCACATGGGCGGAGCCAAAAAAGTCCACCAATGAGCAGCTCCGTTGTCTGAAAGGGCAGGGAAACATCCCATTGAGCATCACCACAGAGGAGCCAATCAGCTAGATGTTGCTGGGGCCGCTGTGGAGCCAATCATCAGCCGGCAGCTGGAAGTTTGCTGGCAGCTGGAGGTTTCCTGGGGCCCCTTTGGCTGTGGCTCTCAACATCTCCCCCTCTCTGTTTAAACAACGAGCATGTGGCTTAGGGACCATGCCTGCCTTAGGTTGTGCAGTAGTACATATGGTATTTACTGGAGACCCTTGGCTGTGGCTATCAACAGGATTTGTATGTACCATTCACTGAAGTTAGTTTTCAGTACTAGGAAACAAATATGTATTTCAGGTGGATAAATATTTCTGAGAAAAATCTTGTGAAAAGTTTATTATAAATCCACATACTTGAACATAAATGAATTTAGGGAGTGTAAATAAGATACATATATTTCATATTTTGAAAAATCTGGAGAGAGAGTGTGTGTGTGTGTGTGTGTGTGTATACACACACAGACACATACAGATATTAAAATGTAGCAACATATATGCAAATCTAAATTCACTATGAAATACACATCAATCACAGATCCAAAAATATTCAATTTTCTTAACAGGGATTTATGTATAATGTTTTTCTACTAGGAAGCTCACCCATTATTTGAATTATCAGTTCCAACAGCGTTTAGGAGGAGTGATGTCTTCTCACAAATTGTATCTCCCAAGTCAGTCACCTCACAAGAATGTAGGTGTGACACCAGGTAGGATTTGATATGTGCATATAAAAATACATGTGCTGAATAGGCTACAGAAAAAGGGAGACAGGAATTCACATATTTGTTAACTTTAAAAACACATGGAGATCTATTTCAATTAAAAATAGACTGGATTTATAACACCTGACATTTATCATGCAAAAGGCAAGATCAATTATACACCATGCCTCCTCTGAACTGCTTGTATTTCAATTCTGTTTGTGTACTTTTCTGCATGATATTAGAATTAGTAGTCAGAGTCTAGTAGGGTATGGGTTCGTGTCAGGGATTCAGTATTTCGAATGGAAAATTGGAAAATGAATCCAATGTGTATGCAAATACGTGCTACACACAAAAAATTCCCACTTTCATTCAGAACAATGGCTTGAAATAACCACGCTCCATGTAAGAAACCATTAGAGGAGAAGAGTTAGAAAATCTGTGAATACATACGTAGAATGGAAAATGCTCAGTAGTTCACAACCTTTGAGGTGGAAGAGACGTTTCCAAACCTTAGGGACAGGGTAAAACTCCACAAACATGGATCTCTGCTGGCCTAAACACTTCTGGAGATACTGACAATGAGGTTGGGTACTTGAAATATATGTTGTTTTCAGAAGCTTTAGCTTCCTTTGTAGTGAGACCATCAAACTTGGGTCTGCATTTTTGTGACCTGGAGGACATGAATTCTTATTGTCCAATGAACATGAGGCAGCAGTGCTGAATTCACTCTTTGTAACTAAACTGTGGCCAATGGGGAATAAGTGTCTCCCCATCTGGACTTTGAAATCATTTGGTCATCCTCCACTTTTCGTGGTGTTTCTTGCTGCTGCAGTGGGTGTTTTGTATTTGGTTCATGACATACAAGGAGTTAAACTGGGACACAATGCTGGAGGGAGTCCTGTAACGTATGGTGTGTCAGGGTCTGCAGGAGAATGCACCAACCAGGCTTCTATCCCCCATTGCTTGCCCCCTTTACCATAGGAACTTGATTCTGAACATTGCCCTGAAAACTCTCCATGTAACATGATGCCTTTACATACAAAGTTCTGCTAGCTGCACCATGTCAGTCACAAGCCATTTGGAAGCCAATGTAAGATCCACATGACCCCACCACAGATGTATTGTCACACACCTGCACACAACTGCTCTCGGCCTGCCATAAATACTGCTCTGCTTCTCCAATTTGAGGCCTACTTACTGTCAGGTATAGATTCTTTATGTGATTTGGCATCATGAGACAACCCAAGCAGTTCTGCAGGACTTTGAAGAACTCATTTGATCCAAAGGATCCCTATTCTCACTTGATGGAGGTCAGGAACCAAACAGAAGAAGGCAAGAGACTTCATCCACAATGACAGATTTTTTGCCATTTTGGTTTTGGATGCACACATGGGATCTTCTTTAGATCTATCAGGAGCTGAGAATCTTAGCCACAGCCTCAAACAGGGCCTAGTGTCTGACTAAGACACATCCCTTTCCAGAGCAATTAAGCAAAGAGCCACAGGTGATGCCCATTCATTTCCATTTGAAAACTGTTTCTTCACGCTTCACAAAGGGGTGGCCTGAGGCAAAGACCTTCCTGACATTCAAGGCAACAGAAACATAGATAAGCAAATGGAGCCAAGCAGGGTTTCTCCACTGAGACTTTACTGGTCACACTGATATCTGAGTTTTCTGAGATGTTCCCATTCCCTTCAGCTATCAAGGACATGGCCATGTCACAGAGTTTGGAGGTGGTACATATCTTGGACAATAAACCATGATACTATTCTGGAGAGTAGCCAGAATTCAGGAAGAAAACAGCAACTTAGGAAGTTAGTAGGTGTTTCCCATCCATAAGGCAAGCAACAGTCCATTAATCAATTGTGCAGGATGAATGCTGTGAAGCTTTCTACTAGACAGGACACCTCCATTGATGCATTCTCGTTTCTAATGTCTAAAACCACGGACACAGTGGCTACACAGACATAGAAACACTCGCCTTGTCTATAGACTTACTAGAAACAGTCGACTCCAAACCAAACCAACCACCTTTCCTACCTATTCTCAGAACATGAAACAAAACCGCAAACTCACACCCACAACCAAAAAGGCACCTCCTTCCCAAAAATAGGTCTTTAACTATCTGGAGTGTCCTCTGACTGGTGGGCCATACTATGTTCCACTCGAAATGGCCTGTCTGGTCTCAGATCTTGTCTCCTTGGCCAACTCTGTTATTCTGCGAGGAGCCTGCTGTTAGCCACAACCTTCTGTCTCAAGAAAGGCCCCTCTTCAGAGCTCTACTGGCATTTGGCCATCCTCACATCAGTAGGTACCAAGAAGGCCTGACTCTGTACTTGGTAAATCCAAACAAGTGAGCCCACTGGGACTGGGACTGGGACTGGCTCTTGGTGCCTGGCTTCTTGCATCCCAATTTCAGAGAGTTCCATCACCAAGGAAATGAGGTATGTCACTTTCTTTGCAACTGAATGAGGTCACTGCCTTGGCAACAACTTTGTCCTAAGACTTGCTTCCAATGGTTCCATGAGTTGGAGGGTGCCCCTACTTCCTGTGACAATTTGACTAGTTAGAATGGTATATCAAAATAGACACCATGGAACAGCTCTACACGCAGGCCTGGTTAGGTTCATCTTCTCTACATTAAGAAGAGAGAGTCTGATGCATACACATCCCTTCATCCTGTCCAGGTTGTTTGCCATGGAAGATGGCTTTTGCTCATGCATTTCCTTCATAGCTGCCTACATCTTCTCCAGGGATCATTTCTGCATCGAACTTTGAGGTTCTCAGCAGTTGGAAGATAACCTACATCCCTAATTGAAAGAATAGCCCTGTCCCTGCTCTTTTGTAATGTTAGATTGAGGCAACAGTGTATGGTTAGGGTTAATAACACGTTCGATTTGGGTTAGGAATCATTCTGCGGGATGAATAAGGTTATTGGGAACCTGCAATATATAGAAATACAGTGGTTAAATATAAGTATGAAAACAGAAATCTAGGTAAGATTTGAAGCTCAGAAGTGCATTTGGCAATAGATTGGGACACGTAGCTTTGAATTATGTTCTGCATACATGTTTCAGAAAAATCGATATACAATGGCATAGGACCTTGTACCTCAGATGATTGAATGTAGTAGAGTACATCCACTCAAAAAGGGATAGTCGATAGGATCAGGAAGATAGTCAGTATGTTTCGGAAGAAGATAGAGTATAGGATTTGGACCAAAGTTCATTAGCAATAGGGTTTCGGTTAGAGAGTGAATGTCAATGTCAGCACATGTGAAGGGTCAGTCACAATGTTGAACTGGAAAAAATATGTAGGAAAGTAGATATCAATAGAGACATTAGGAAATCAGGCAAAGTATAAAGTGAGTGAAAAAACTAGACATTTCCAATAGTTTTGAGGTTGAATATATAATCTTAGGAAGAAACAAAAATGTGGTCACCAATAGGATTGACATTTGAGAGCATTAGGCAACCTGGATATGGATGTTTTTAGTAATCCATGTTCAGTTTCCATTTAGGCTTTGGTACAATCATACGTGTGACTTTTGCATTTTGTGTCCAGAATATTACTATGATAACATGCATATGTAGATCAGGTGACATGAGTATTTCTTCCACCATTTCTGGGAGCAATATTTAGAAGACTAATAAATTAGTATTGGGGGTACTAAGAGGTGTACCCTGTGTCTATGAATATAGAGATAATGCATGAATAGACAATATAGTGAATAAATAATATAACTGGTTCCACTTTAAATAATGGAATAAACTGATATAAAAGAATATATAAAAAATACTATATTGTTATAAAATCATTCATTCCAACCAGTTATACATCTAGTGGTGATATTATAGTTATGGTTTATCATGAAGTGAGTGTCAGTTTTGCTTCAAAAGTGATAAAAAAAATCAAAAATAATATATTTCGAAAGAAGTCTCATTATAAGACCAGTCAAGAAACCTGGAAGAATCCATGTGTTCTGAAGCAGGAAGTGATTGAAAGTGAAACAAATGCCTATAAGTTTGCTAACTTGTGGATGAAATATATATCCTATGATGTGCATAAATTGAAGAAATAGTAATGTACCAGTGTTGAATTAAAATGAATTTCAAAATACACATCATGTCACATAGGAATGTACTTGCATTGATGTTAAACTGGGTCAGTTACTGTAGAATTATTAGTATTTGTATGCAACATTAACTGAAGTTAGTTTTCAGTACTGGAAACAATATGTATTTCAGGTGGATGAATATTTCTGAGAATGATCTTGTGAAAAGTTGATTATAAATCCATATACATGAACATGAATGAATTTAGGGAGTGTATATAAGACACATATATTTCATATTTTGAAAAATCTGGAGAGTGTATGTATATTTATATATATATATATATATATATATATATATATATATACAAAAAAACACACACAGACAATAAATTAGCAATCAAATTTATCATGAAATATATATCCTCCACAGATGCAAAATTATTTCTTTTAGAACATGTATTTATGTATAATGTTGTTCTTCTAGGAAACACACCCCTAGGTTAAATTTTCAGTTCCAACAGAGTTTAACAGGAGTGATCACTTCTCACAAATTGTATTTGCCAAATTAGCCACCTCACAAAATGTAGGTGTGATACCAGGTAGTGTTCTATATGTGCATTTAAAAATACATGTGCTGAATAGGCTACAGAGAAAGGGAGATAGGTATTCACATATTTGTTAACATTAAAAACACATGGAGAACTATTTCAATTAAAAATTGACTAGATTTATAACACCTACAATTAATCATGCAAAAAACAAGTCCAACTATACACTATGATTCCTCTGAACTGCTTGTATTCCTATTCTGTTTGTGTTATTTTTCTCCATCATATTAGGAGTAGTAGTCAGAGTCTATTAGGGTATGCGTTAGTGTCAAGGATTCAGTATTTCGAATGGAAATATGGAAAATGACTCTAATTGGTATGCAAATATGTGCTACACAAAAATGTTCACACTCTCATCCAGAAGATTGCCTTGACATTACCTTAGTTCCAAGTAAGATACAATTAGAGGAGAAAAGTTAGAAAATCTGCAAATACATATCAGGAATAAAAAATGCTCAGGAGTTCACAAACTTGTAGCTGGTAGAGGAGTTTCCAAAAGTAAGGGACAGGGTAAACACTCCACAAACATTGAGCTCTGCTTGTGTAAAGACTTCTTGAGAAACTCTCTGAGGTTGGGCTCTTAAAATACATGTTGTTGTCAGGAGCTTTAGCTTCCTTTGTTGTGTGACCATCAAATCTGGGTGTGCAAATATGTGACCTGAAGGACATTGTTTCTAATTTTCCAATGAAAATGAGGCAGCAGTGCTGAATACTCTTTTTGTAGTTAAACTATGGCCACTGGGGTGTAAGTGTCTCCCCGGGTTGACTGTGAAGCCATTTGGTCATGCTCCAATTTTCGTGGTGTTACTCCTTGGTGCACTGGGAGTTTGGTATTTGCTTCATGAAATACAAGGAGTTCAACTGGGACACAGTGCTGGAGGGAGTTCTGTCACGTGTGGAGGGACACAGTCTGCATGAGAATGCACCAACCAGGATTCTGTCCCACATAGGTTGCCCCTTTGTCCATAGCAACCTGATTCTGAACATTGCCCAGAAACCTATCCATATAACAAGATGCCTTTACATATAAGGGTCTGCTGGCTGTACTCTGTCAGTCACAAGGCAATTGGAAGCCAATGGCAGATCCACATGCCCCAACACACATGTTTTATCACACACCTTCACACCTATGCTCTAGTCCCACTAATGAACAGGCTCCAACATACTGGCATCACTGTTCTACACAATTTTCATGAAACCCAGTCAGTCAAGGCACAGTGAGATACACTCATGATCAGCAACAGGACATCCAAAAGTTTTCCAGTGCCACCTGGTTATGGGAATTTCAAAAGTTTCATGGTATTTATCAAGCCATTTTTTGAGGATAAAGTTGGAGGCTCTGTGGGTTTCAATTCATTCAGGAACCATTAAATGTTGAAGAAGCTCATTTCAATGAAAGATCTTGAGAACACTCACAGGCAAGTCTTCCCAAAGAGTGGCCAAAAGGTCACATGAAGTCAGGCCCATTGAGGTCTACAATGTGAGGTCCATGTGTGTTTTGACTCTCAACTGTGGCTTTAAAGAATTTCAGAATAAAATCATGTGATATCCAGGCTGAGATTCCCAGTGCTCTGGGCAAAGCCACCCTGCACCTAGATCTCCCTGCACCACAATTAATACCTGAGATCTAGGTTGCATGGCCTAGTAAAATCCAAACACAATTCATGACAATACTTCTCTGATGTCACTTCCAGAATTCAGTCTCTAAGGAGAATCATACCAGAGTTCAAGCCCAGGTGGACCCAGTCATCTGTTCCAAGCGCCAAACAAATTACCACAATTCAAAACAAAATGCTCCCACATGCCCCTTATCTTCTTCAATTTGAGGCCAAATGACTGTGGGGTTTAGATTCTTTATGTAAATTGGATTCATGTGAAAACCCAAGCACCTATGGGCTAAACTCTGCAGGGCTTTAAAGAACTCATTTGACCCAAAGGATCCCTATTTTCACTTGATGGATGTCAGGGCCATTAGAGAGGAAGGTGAGAGTCTTCATCCACAATAACTGGTCTTTTGGCCATTTTGGTTTTGGATGCACCCATGGGATCTTTCTTTAGATCCATCAGGTGCTGAGAATCTAAGCCACAGCCTCACACAGGGCCAAGAGGCTGATTCAGACACATCTCTTTCCAAAGCAATTAAGCAAAGAGCAAAACACACACAGACATTATAAAGTGGCAATATATATGCCAATTGAAATTCATGATGAAATATATATCGTCCACAGATCCAAAAATATTAATTTTACTGAACATGGATTTATGAATAATGTTGTTCAACTAGAAAGGTTACCCTTAGGCTGAATTTTATGATCCAATAGCGTTTAGGAGGAGTGATCTCTTGTCATAATTTGTATCTGCCATGTCAGCCACCTCACAAGAATGTATATGTGATACCAGGTAGGATTCAATATGTTTATATAAAAATACATGTGATGAATAGGCTACAGAGAAAAGGATACAGGAATTCACATATTTATTAACTTTAAAAACACAAGGAGAACTATTTCAATTAAAAATTAACTAGATTTATAACACCTACCCTACATAATGCAAAAGGCAAGTCCAACTATACACCATGCCTCTTCTGAACTGCTTGTATTTCTATTGTGTTTGTATGCACTGTGGGTTTCAAGAACCATTAAATGTTGAGGAAGCTCATTTCAATGAAACTCTGGAGAACTCTCATAGGCAAGGCTTCCCAAAGAGTGACCAAAAGGTTAGATATAGCCAGGCCCATTGAGGTCTACAATGTGAGGTCCATGTGTGTTTTGACTCTCAACTATGGCTACCAAGTCTTTAAGAATAAAATCATGGGATATCTTTGCTGAAATTCCCAGTGCTCTGTGGAAAGCCACCCTCGGCCTTGGTCTTAGTTTCCAAGGGCGACTCTCATGCTTGACCTCTTAAAATATCACCACAATTCATGGCAATACTTCTTTGAGTTCAGTTCCAGAAGTCAGTCTCTAAGGGGAATCACACAAGAATTCAAGCCCAGGTGGACCCAGTCATCTCTTCCAACTGTCACACAAATGACCACAATTAATACCAAAACACTCTCACATGGCCCTCCTCTTCTTCTATAAAGGCACTCATCATAACATCTGGCTGGAGGTTTCCATGAGGGGCACAGCCCAAGACAGTGTCCCAAATAAGCTCCCTTGCCACTCATTTGCCTAAATTCAGGGTGGCTTGGACACCCTTCTTGTGCACCAGGAGTGATCTGAAAGGGTAAAATAAATTGAAATTAAAGTGTAAAAGTTGAAGTGTAAAAGACCGGGTTTTGTAAAGTTTCTAAGCTGCAAGGCCTGAGTTAAAATGTAAAGGACCAGGTATTGTTAAGTTCCTATGCTACATGCAAAACCTGAAATTCCTGTAGCTTGAAGTACAATTCCGGACTGCCCAGTAAATATTCCCCCTGACCGCCTGGTTGTTTAATAACCTAGGACCCTGTGTGGCCTGGCACATAGGCATCGCAAGGCCTAAACCAATCTGTTTGAATGTGTACCTCGCTTTAGAACTCACCTGTCACTCCCGCCTGACCTGTTCCTGCCAATGAATGAACTAATCATGTTTAGGAATTGTTGTTTGATTTTTCTGCGGTGTATGTTGATTTCTTAAAGGAGACTGTGATATATGTAAAGTCCCGCCCTCCCCAAAAAGTGTACTTAAGCACTGCTCAACCCCTGCTCGGGGCTCTGGGCTGCTCTCCCTTCTTGAGTGAGCACGTAGCCCCAGCATGCTGGATTGGATCCTCAATGAACGCCTTTTTCTGTTGCATGAGCCGCGTTCTCTTGGTGGTCTCTTCCTCCGACGTTCACCGGACCCTTACATTTGGTGCGTTGGCCAGGAATCACGCAGCATAGGACAAGGACACACCAACAGACCCCTCTGGAGGTAAGTAAGGCGCTTCTTTTCATTTTTCCTTGTGATAACTCAGAGCTTTTTGTTCAGGTTCCATTTTTCCGTTTTTGGTTTGGGTTGGCAGAGTGGCTTCCAGCGGAGAATGTAAGTTCCCCCTGTCAGTGGTGGACAAACGTGTCCTAAAGCCACAGGCCATGTCCTTGCAAGGGATGCCTTGGAGGACTCGGGGAGTGACGGATGTGCTCTCATTAGGTGAGGAGGGACGAATGAGCCCACATTAGGTGACTCTGCTGGCAACCCATCATATCTTGCTGACTACTTTTTTCTCTCAGTTTGAATTCACTGTCTGTCTTTGTGGTCTAACCCATCAGGTTTTGACAGTTACTAGGTTCTAATCTTTACTTCTGAACTCGTATTAAATGTTAACTGTGTGTACATGTTTGTGTCACGTTTGTATTGTCCTTGTCTCTGTTTGAGAAACTCTCATTATGGGACAAAGCCATTCCATGCCTCTTTCCTTGAAGCCATTCCTGGTCCCTGCCTCCAATCCGACCTCTTCACCCAGGATCCTATCACTCAAACCTTCTACTCCTCCCCCTCTTCCCTCCATTCTCTCTGAGTCACAAGATTGTAGATCTTGGGGTTGTGAACAAACGGGAGCTGCATGATGGTCTTTGTGTGTCATTTTATCTGTGTTTCTGTTAAATGTGATGGCATTGTTTGGTCCGATGCAGAGTCCCGAGTTCCAACCTGCATTACATATGTGGAAGTTACTTTTGCTAAATTTTAAACTAATGCTTCTCCTGTGAGGGACCAAAAGTCAATAGAACCGCCAGTTTTTCTGTTCTCACCTTTTCACCTCTCTTAGCTGTGCTTTAAAGAACTTTGATAAACTTTACTCCCCTTTGTTAAGCAACATTACGGAAGCAGTGATTTCTTTTCTTCCCGTAGTTGGATTGAGCATGCCCACTGCAGAGGGAAATGTCTGGGGTCTAAGAACTTTGATATCTCGCTTAAACTTTTCTCAAAACCCTGTTCTCATTATTAAATTGGCATTAATTGGCTTTGGGATGGGAACCAAGCCTTCAGTCATAAATTTTGACACCCCAGAGGGGACTTTAAATAAACCCCACTCTGCCCTCTTGGGGAAGCCTAGCACTCAAAACAACTGAAGCAGAGAATGAAATTTTTGGGAGCTGACTACTGCAAAGTTGGGAGACATAGAATATGCCTGGTGCCTGGGGTCAAAGCAAACCAGAGGAACTAATCCTGTAAGTAAATGGTGAGGCTAAGGGACTCCCAGCAGCTGCCAGATCCATTTTGCTGTGGGGAACTCCCTTATTCCTTACGTGCACTTTAAGTATTTCTCCACCTCTGTTTACTTAACAAAAGGGACAATGAATGCATTAATATGTTGATATTATAGATTGTTTCTTGGGGATGATCTAGGGTGAATGTGTATCTAGAAATGATTTTTTTTATTTTAACCATCTGGTATCTAAATGGGTTTCTAAAGCATTGCACTATCTTACAGTTAAAAGTTGGGTTTAAACAATTGTTTAGTTTGATTTCAGGTAGTTCATGCTAGGAAACTTAAATACTTAGGGTAAAAAAAAAATAAAGAGTTTTAATTTTGAACTAGACAGCCTGAAAAAATTTCACTAGATATATCAGTGCATTAACTTGGGAAGAGATAATAAATTATGTTATGGTATCTATTCCCATCAGTGTGTAAGATTTTAAAAAATGGTACTAAATTAAAACGTTGGTCTGGCTTATTGAAATGACATTAATTAGCAACAGTCTTGGAAATTTTTAAAGCTTAATTTCGGATACACATGGTAGCATGTGGTTCTTTTTAAAAATTTTTCAGCCAATTTAATTTAACTTAATACTATTAGAAACTTCATAACAAAGAAAGGGGCTTAATGATCCTATAGAAACTTCTTCTGATGGTGGCATTAATATTATCAAAAAATGATCCTATTTTCAGTTTTGTGTGAGCAAGTTTTTCTAGTGTAGAAAAATCTAAAGAAATAAAATTTTGAGAATTACATCTTAAACTTGCATCAAAATTTTCAACATCCAAACCTGGAAATTATGACTTATAGATAAATGCCTTAGGCGTGAGGTTTCTTCTCAGAATTCCAGTCTTTCCAGTTTTCCAGACCTCAGCCAGGACTTACTTTGATATGCAAATAAAAGAAGCCTGCAGCACTCAGCAGGAGACAGATAAAAAGAGTAAATGTGTCTTTTTACCTGAACTCAAACTAGACCTAACCAAAAAAGTATATAATATGGTATTTACTAATTACTGGCCAGTCATCATTTTTAGGACTCTTGCTTTTCTTAGATTCTGTAATTTTTTTTTTGAGCTCATGATCTTGATTCTGCTGATGGGTTAATGATTTCTGATCAGTTCTATTTTTGATCGACTCTGGAGTTTTCAGCATTGCAATGGAGATTTCACCTGAAAAAAGCTACAAGGCCTTTACTATTGTGTTATGTGTTACATTTGTGTTACGTGTTGTATGTTGGTATGTCTGTATGTGTGTATGTCCATATATCATGCAGGGATATGACAATTGACAGATGAGGAGCGCTCATGAAAAATTTAAAAATGTATCCAAATGTCTTTGATTCACGTGATTCATATGTTTTAATTCAAATTGGGTAAACAGATAAAAATAAAGATGTCTTTAAAATTAGGCCAATAAGTTTTCTAGGTTTTCAAAAAGGCCCTAATAAAATGTAGATGTCTATAAAATAATCTGCTTAAATTCAGAAATTGAAAAGCATTGTATTGAAATGTGAACAGAAAGAGGTTAGTAGATGGAAAAGAGAAACTAAAAGGTTCTAGATATAGATATAATAGAGGAAAAACGTGTTTCTGGATAAGAGAGTCTATATGATTAAGTAATTAAAAGGGTTTAAGTAAATAATAAAAAAAGGTGTGTGTAACTTGGTTATATGTGTAAGTTTTGAGCAAGTAATCTTAAAAAATTAAACAGCTGGTAAAACAAGTACTGTTTTTATAAAATTGTGCCATGTTATTTCTTTAAAATCTAAACTTGTTTAATACAAAAACATCAATGTAATTGTGGTGTTAATGTGTTCATATCTTCCAGGTATACAAGTCTGTAAGGTAGAAGCTTGCAAAGACCATTGTATCAAGCTGGTGTTCTAAGGTTGTATGGTAATTCTAGGCTCAAAAGAAAAACATGTTGGAGTGTTGGAGATTTATGTATATCATTTGTGTTCTATAATTGGACTTGTTATCAATAAGATATGTACAGTTCCATGTTACTTTTTACACTGAGATACAATCTAAAAGTATTTTTAACTTAATGAGAGCCAAATCTGTGAAGGTTTTATTGTAAACTCAAAGGTAATGCCCATTCATTTCCATGTGAAAACTGTTTTCTTCAGGCTTCACAAAGGGGTGGCCTGAGACAAAGACTTTCCTGATATTCAGGGCAACATAACAATAGGTAATCAAAAGGCCCAAAGCAGGGTTTCTCCACTGAGACTTTACTGGCTACACTGATATCTGAGTTTTCTGAGATGCTTGCCATTCCCTTCAGCTACCAGTACATGGCCATGTCACAGAGCTTGGAAGTGGTACATATATTTGACACAAAATCATGAGCCTATTCTGGAGAGTGGCCAGAATTCAGGAAGAAAACAGGAACGTAGGAAGATAGTTGGTGTTGCCCATTGATAAGGCAAGCCACACTCCATTCATAAATTGTGCCGGATGAATGCTGGGAAGTTTTCTCCTTGAGAGGATACACCCATTGAGGCATTATCTTTTCTAATGTCTACAACCACGAAAACAGTGGGATACACAGACCTAAAAACACTCGCCTTGTCAAAGGACTAACTAGAAACAGTCCACTCCAAACCAAACACACCCCCTTTCCTAACTATTCTCAGAACAAAAGAAAAAACCACAAACCCACACCCACAACCACAAAGGCACCTCCTTCCCCCAAGTGGGTCTGGAACTATCCAGAGTGTCCTCTGACTGGAGGGCCATACTATGTTCCCCAGAAATGGTCTGTCCTGTCTCAGATCTGGACTCCTTGGTCAACTCTGTGAAGTTGTCAGGAGCCAGCAGTGAGCCTCTATCTGTTTTCTCCGGAAGGGCCCCTCTTCAGAATTTTTCTGGAATTTGGCCATTCTCACATAAGTAGGTACCACAAAAGACTGACTCTGTCCTTGGAAAATCCAAACAAGTAAGAACACTGGAACTGGTGCTGGGACTGGGCCTGGGTGCCTAGATTCCTGGAACCCAAATTTGGAGAGTTCCATCAACAAGGATGTGAGGTGAGGTCACTTCCTTTAGTAACTGAGTGAGGTCACTGCCTTGGCAACCAACTTGTCCTAACATTTGTTCCTAAGGTCTCATAACATGGAGGATGTCCCTACTTCCTGTGACACTTTCACAAGTTAGAATGGTAAAGAAACAATAGTCACCTCTGAACAGCTCTCCACACAGGCCTCTCCTCTACATTAAGAAGAGAGAATCTGATTCAGACACAACCCTTCATCCTGACCAGGCTGTTTGCCATGGAAGATGCCTTTTGCTCTCTCAGATCCTTCATAGCTGCCTACATCTTCTCCAGGGTTCATTTCTGCATGGAACTTTGAAGTTTTCAGCAGGTGGAAGATCCCCTGCATTCCTGTATTGTAAGACCAAATCTTTCCCTGCTTTTCTGAACACTTAGATTGAGGGAACAGTGTATGGTTAGGGTTAACAATATGTTCAATTAAAACCAAAATACTCCCACATGGCCCTCATATTCTTCCATGTAGACATTCATCATAACCTCTGGCTGGAGGTTTCCATAAGGGGCTCAGCCCAAGACAGTGTCCAAAATAAGTTCCCTTGCCCCTCATTTTCCTAAAGTCAGGGTTTCCTGGACACCCTTCCTGTAAACCAGGATTGATCAAATAGGCCTGCCAGTAATACTGCTCTGTTTCTTCATTTTGAAGCCTACTGACTGTGAGGTATAGATTCTTTATGTGATTTGGAGTCATGTGAGAACCCAAGCACTGCTGCAGGGCTTTGAAGAACTCATTTGTCTCAAAGGATCCCTATACTTACTTAATGGAGGTCAGGAACCTAACAGAGGAAGCAAGAGACTTCATCCACAATGACTGATCTTTTTGCCATTTTGGTTTTGGATGCACACATGGGATCTTTCTTTAGATCCATCAGGTGCTGATAATCAAAGCCACAGCCTCTCTCAGAGCCGAAAGGATGATTCAGACACATCCCTTTCCAAAGCAATTAAGCAAAGAGCCACAGGTGATGCTCATTCATTTCCAATTGAAAGCACTTTTCTTCAGGCTTCACAAACTGGTGGCCTGAGGAAAAGACCTTCCTGACATTCAGGTCAACAGAACAGTAGGTAAGCAAAAGGCACAAAGCAGGGTTTCTCTACTGAGACTTTACTGGTCACACTGATATCCGAGTTTTCAGAGATGCTCCCAATTCCCTTCATCTATCCAGTACATGGCCATGTCACAGAACTCGACGGAGGTCCATATCTTGGACAAAAAAACATGAGCCTATTCTGGAGAGTGGCCAGAATTCAGGAAGAAAACAGGAACTAAGGAAAGAAGTAGGTGTTGTCTACAACCACAAAAACAGTGGGATACACAGACCTAAAAACACTCGCCTTGTCAAATGACTTACTAAAAACAGTCCACTCCAAACCAAACATACTGCCTTTCCTACCTATTCTCAGAACATGATAAAAAAACACAAATTCACACCCACACCCACAAAGGCACCTCCTTCCCCCAAGTAGGTCTGTGACTATCCAGAGTGTCCTCAGACTGATGGGCCTTACTCTGCTCCCTCGAAATGGACTGTCCTGTCTCAGATCAGGTCTCCTTTACCAACTCTGTAAAGTTTTCAGCATCAATCAGTGAGTCACTACCTGCTTTCTCAGGAAAGGCCCCTCTTCAGAGCTTTCCTGGCATTTAGCCATCCACACATCAGTATGTACCAAAAAGACTGACTCTGTCCTTGGTAAATCCAAACAAGTGAACCCACTGGGACTGGGACTGGGACTGGCTCTGAGTGCCTGGCTTCCTGGATCCCAAGTTCAGAGAGTTCCATCACCAAGGAAGTGAGGTAGGTCACTTCCTTCAGGAACTGAATGAGGTCACTACCTTGGTAACCACTTTATCCTAACATTTGCTTCCAAGGGTCCCACGAGAGAGAGGCTTCCCCTACTTCCTGTGTCACATTCACAAGATAGAATGGTATATCAACCATAGGCACATGTTAACAGCTCTCCACACAGACCTGGTTTGGTCCATCTTCTCTACTTTAAGAAAAGAGAGGCTTATTCAGACACATCGCTTCATCCTGACCAGGTATTTTACCAAGGAAGATTACTGTTGCTCTCTCAGGTCCTTCATAGCTGCCTACATCTTCTTCAGGGTTTATTTCTGCATGGAACTTGAGGTTCTCAACAGGTGGAAGATCCCCTACCTACCTGTATTATAACACCAACTCTGTCCCTGGTCTTTGTAAAGTTAAATTGAGGGAACAGTGCATGGTTAGGGTTAATAACATGTTCAATTTGGGTTAGGAATCATTCTGCGAGATGAATAATGGTATTGGGGACCTCCGATATTTACAAGCATATATAGGTGTAATATAAGTATGAATACAGAAATCTAGGAAAGATTTGAAACCCAGATGAACACTGGGCCCTTGATTGGGATACTTAGCTTTGAATTATTTCCGCAAAGTTGTCTCAAATAAATCGTTATACAATGGCATAGGACCTTGTACCTTGGATGACTGAATGAGGAAGAGATCCTCCAGACAAAAAGGGATAGTTCCAAAAGTTCTTTAGATATAGGGTTTTGGTTAGAGAGTGAATGCAAATGTCAGCATATGTGAAGAGTCAGTCACAGTGATGAACTGGGGAAAATGTGTAGGAAAGCAGATATCAAAAGAGACATTAGGAAATCAGGGAAAGTACAAAGTGAGTAATAGGATAAGACGTTTTTAACAGGGTTGAGTTTGAATATATAATCTTAGGAAGAAACAAATATGTAGTCACCAATAGGAATGATATTTGAGATCATTAGTTAATCAGGACATGGATGTTGTTAGTAATACATGCTCACATTAAATTTAGGCTTTGGTACAAACATAAGGGTGTCCGTTGCATTTTTTGTCAGGAATATTACTGTGATGAAATGTAAATGTATATCAGGTGACTACAGTATTTCTTCAAACATTTCTGAAAGCAACATTTTAAGACTTATAAATTAGTATTGGGGACACAAGTACGTGTACCCTGTGCCTATGATTATAAAGATGATGCCTTAATAGACCATACTGTAAATAAATAATATAACTTGATCAAACTTTAAATAATGGATTGAATTGATATCTGAAAATATATAGGAAATCTTATATTGATATACATAAGTTCATTCTAACCAGTTATACATCTAATGGTAATTTTAGCATTATGGTTTATCATGAAGAGTGTGGGAGTTTTGCTTCAAAAATGATTATGGAAATCGAAAATAATGTGTTTGGAAATAATCTCATGAAAAGTACAGTCAAGAAACATGGAGGAATACATATATTCTGAAGCAGGAAGTAATTGCAAGTGAACCAAATGCGTACAGATTTGTTAACTTGTGGATGAAAAGCATTATCTTATAATGTCCATAAACTGAAGAAATAGTAATGTACCAGTGTTGAATAAAAATGAACTTCAAAATACACATCATGTCCCATAGGATTTTACTTGCATTGATGTTAAACTGGGTCAGTTACTGTACAAATATTAGGATTTGTAAGCACCTTTCACCGAAGTTAGTTTTCAGTACTGGGAAATAAATATGTATTTCATGTGGATGAATATTTCTGAGAATAATTTTGTGAAAATTTGATTATAAATCCACATATAGGAACATGAGTTAAATTAGTGAGTGTAAAATAAGACACATATATTTCATATTTTGAATAATCTGGAGAAAAAAAAAAATATATATATATATATATATATATATATATATATATATATATATATATATATATATATATATATATATATAAAGATACAAACACAGACATTAAAATGTAGTAATATGTATGCCAATCAAAATTCATCATGAAATATATATCATCCTCATATCCAAAACTATTCTTTTTACTGAGCATGGATTTATGTATAATGCTGTTCATCTAGGAAATTCACCCATATGTTGAATTTTCAGTTCCATCAGTATTTAGGGGGAGTGATCTCTTCTCACAATTTGTATCTTCCTAAAACAGCAAGCTCACAAGAATGTACGCGTGATACCAGGTAGGATACTAAATATGCATAATAAATTTCATGAGATGAATAGGGTACAGAGAAAGGGAGACAGAAATGTACATATGTGTTAACTTTGAAAACTCATGGAGAAGTATTACAATGAAAAGTTGACTAGATTTATAACACATTCACTTGATAAAGCAGAAGGCAAGTCCTAGTATACACCATGCCTCCTATGAACGGCCTGTATTTCTATTCTGTTAGGTTTCTTTTTCTACATCATATTAAGATTAGTAGTCAGAGTCTAGTAGGGTATGGGTTAGTGACAGGGATTCAGTATTTCTAATGGAAAATAGGAAAATGAATCTAATGTGTATGCAAATATTTGCTAGACAAAAATCTTCCCACTGTCCTCCAAAACAATGCCTTGATATTTCCTTCGCCACAAGTAATACACAATTAGTGGAGAAGAGTTTGAAAGTCTGTGAATATATAACTGGAAAAGAAAATGCTCAGGAGTTCACAACCTTGGAGGTGGTAGTGGAATTTCCAAAAGTAAGGTACAGGGTAAACACTCCACAAACATGGAACTCTGGTGGCCTAATGAGTTGTTGAGAAAATGCCTCTGAGTTTGGGCCCTTGAAAAATTTGTTGTTGTCAGGAGCTTTAGCTTCCTTTGTATTGAGACCATCAAACCTGGGTCGGCATCTATGTGACCTGGATGACATGGTTCCTTATATGCTATTGAACATGAGGCAGAAGTTCTGAATTTTCCCTTTGTTAGTAAACTGAGGACACTGGGGTCTAAGTGTCTAACCATGTGATCTGTGAAGCCATTTGGTCATACTCCACTTTTCGTGGTGTTTCTTACTGCTGCACTGGGAGTTTGGTATTGGCTTCACGTAATACAAGGAGAAAAACTGGGACACAGTGCTAGAGGGAGTACTCTCACGTGTAGTGGATGAGGGTCTGCAGGAGAATGCACCAACCAGGCTTCTATCCCAAAAAGCTTGCACCCATGTCCATAGCAACCTGATTCTGAACATTGCCCTGAAACCTCTCCATATAACAAGGTCCCTTTACTTGTAAGGTTCTGCTGGCTGCACCATGTCAGTCACAAATCATTCGGAAACCAATGGCAGAACCACGTGTCCCCACGACAGATGTTTTATCATACACCTGCCCACCACTGCTCTGGGCCCACTAGTCAGCAGGCTCCAACTTTCTGGCATCTCTGTTCTCACCATTTTCATGAAACCCAGTCAATCAATGCAATGTCTGGTACACTCGTGATCAGCAACAGATATCCAAAGGTTCTCCAGTGCCACCTGTTCATGGGAATTTAAAAAATTCATGGTATTTATATAGCCAATTTTCAAGGATGAATTTGGAGGCACTGTGGCTTTCAATTTATTCAGGAACCATGAAATGGTGAGGAAGCTTATTTCAATTAAAGCTCAGGAGAACTCTCAGAGGCAAGGCTTCCCAAAGAGTGGCCAAAAGGTCACATTAAGCCAGGCCCATTGAGGTCTACAATTGAGGTCCATGTGTGTTTTGACTCTCAACAATGGCTGCCACGTCTTTCTGAATAAAGTCATGTGATATCCTGGCTGAGATTCCCAGTGCTCTTTGGAAAGCTATCCTGGGCCTAGATCTCAGTCTCCAAGGGCAACTCTCATGTGTGGCCTCCTAAAATCCCAACACAATTCATGTCAATACTTCTCTGAGTTCATTTCCAGAACTCAGTCTCTAAGGGGAATCACTCCAGAGTTCAAGCCCATGTGGAACCAGTCATCTCTTCCAACTACCACACAAATGACCACAATTAAACCAAAACACTCCCACATGGCCCTCATCTTCTTCAATATAAACTCTCATCATAACTTCTTGCTGGAGGTTTCCATGAGGGGCGCAGCCTAAGACAGTGTCCAAAATAAGCTCATTTGCCCCTTATTTGCCTAAATTCAGGGTGGCCTGGAAACCCTTCCTGTGAATCAGGTGTGATCAAATAGGCCTGCCATTAATACTGCTCTACTTCTCCAATTTGAGGCCTACTCTCTGTGGGGCATAGATTCTTTATGTGAATTGGGGTCATGAGAAAACCCAAGCACCTATGGGCTACCCTCTGCAGGGCTTTGAAGAACGCATTTCAGTGAGTCTAGGAGTTGGACCAAAAGTTCTTTAGATATAGGGGTTTTGTTAGAGAGTGAATGTAAATGTCAGCATATTTCAAGAGTCAGTCACAGTGATGAACTGGGGAAAATGTGTAGGAAATCAGATATCAATAGAGACATTAGGAAATCAGGCAAAGTACAAAGTGAGTGATAGGATGAGACATTTTTAACAGGGTTCAGTTTCAATATTTAATCTTAGGAAGAAACAAATATGTACTCACCAATAGGAATGATATTTGAGATCATTAGTTAATCAGGACATGGATGTTGTTAGTAATACATGCTCACTTTCAATATAGGCTTTGGTACAATCATAAGTGTGTCCGTTGCATTTTGTGTCAGGAATATTACTGTGATGAAATGTATATATATATCAGGTGGCTAGAGTATTTCTTCCAATATTCTTAAAGCAATATTTTAAAGACTTATAAATTAGTATTTGGGATACAAATAGGTATACCATCGGTCTATGAATATAGAGATGATGCCTTAATAGACCATACTGTGAATAAATAATGTAACTGGTTCAAACTTTAAATAATGGATTGAATTGATATCTGAAAATATATAGGAAATCTTATATTGATATACATAAATTCATTCTAACCAGTTATACATCTAATGGTAATATTAGCATTATGGTTTATCATGAAGAGTGTCTGAGTTTTGCTTCAAAAATGATTATGGAAATCAAAAATAATGTGTTTGGAAAGAATCTCATTAAAAGAACAGTCAAGAAACATGGAGGAATACATGTGTTCTGAAGTAGGAAGTGATTGAAAGTGAACTAAATGCCTATAAATTTGTGAAATTGTGGATGAAAGAATATATCCTATTATGTCCATAAACTGCAGAAATAGTAATGTATCAGTGTTGAATAAAAATGAACTTCAAAATACACATCATGGTCCCATAGGTGTCTACTTGCATTGATGTGAAACTGGGTCAGTCACTGTGGAAATATTACGATTTGTATGCACCATTCACTGAATTTAGTTTTCAGTACTAGGAAATAAATATGTATTTAAGGTGGATGAATATTTCTAAGAATTATTTTGTGAAAATTTGATTATAAATCCACATACACACACATGAGTAAATTTAGAAAGTGTATAATAAGACACATATATTTAATATTTTGGAAAATCTAAAGAGTAGATATCTATATCTATATAGATAGATAGATAGATAGATAGATAGATAGATACTCACATACACAGACATTAAAATGTAGCAATATATATGCCATTTGAAAATCATAATAAAATAGATATCATCCACGTATCCAAAAATATTCATTTTACTGAACATTTATTTATGCATAATATTGTTCATCTAGGAAATTCACCCATAGGTTGAATTTCCAGTTCCATCAGTATTTAGAGGGAGTGATCTCTTCTCACAATTTGTATCTTCCAAAATAATCAAGCTCACAAGAATGTACATGTGATACCAGGTAGAATTCTAAAGATGCATTAAAAAATACATGTGATGAATAGGCTACAGAGAAAGGGAGACAGAAATTTACATACGTGTTAATTTTAAAAACTCATGGAGAAGTATTACAATGAAAAGTTGACTATATTTATAACACATACCGTTGATAAAGCCGAAGGCAAGTCCAAGTATACACCATGCCTCCTATGAAAGGCCTGTATTTCTATTCTGTTAAGTTTCTTTTTCTCCATCATATTTGGATTAGTAGTCAGAGTCTAGTAGGGTATGAGTTAGTGTCAGGGATTCAGTATTTCAAATGGAAAATATGAAAATGAATCTAATGTGTATGCAAATATGTGCTACACAAAAATCATCCCACTCTCATCCAGAACAATGCTTTGACATTACCTTCGCCCCAAATAAGACACAATTATTGGAGAAAAGTTAGAAAATCTGTGAATACATATGTGGAAAGAAAAATGCTCAGGAGTTCACAAACTTGTAGGAGGTAGAACGGGTTACAAAAAGGGAGAGGGTAAACACTCCACAAACATGGAGCTCTGCTGGCCCAATGACTTTTTGAGAAACTGCCTCTGAGGTCGGGCAGTTAAAATATATATTGTTGTCAGTAGTTTTAGCTTCCTTTGTAGTGAGACCATCAATTCTGGGTCTCCATCTATGTGACCTGGATGACATGGTTTTTTGTTTTCTAGTGAACATGAGGCAGCAGTGCTGAATTCTCTCTTTGTAGGTAAACTTTGGCCACTGGGGTCTAAGTATCTAACTGTGTTGTCTGTAGAGCCATTTGGTCATTATCCACTTTCGTGGTGTTTTTTACTGCTGCACTGTGAGTTTGGTATTGGCTTCACGAAATACAAGGAGTTCTACTGGGACACAGTGCTGGAGGATGTACTCTCACGTGTGGTGGGTTAGTAAAATGCACCAGTGAGGCTTCAATCCCACATAGCTTTTCAACTTGACAATAGCAACCTGATTCTGACCTTTGGCAGGAATCCTCTCCATATAACAAGATGCCCTTACATAGAAGGGTCTGCTGGCTGTACCATGTCAGTCACAAGTCTTTCTAAGCCAATGGCAGATCCAAGTGGCCCCACCACAAATGTTTTATTCACACACCTACACTCCTCTGCTCTAGGCCCACTAGTCTGCAGGCTCCAACTTTCTGGCATCTATGTTCTACACTTTTTTCATGAAACCCAGTCAATCAAGGCACTGTCTGGTACAATCATGATCAGGAACAGGACATTCAGAAGTTCTCCAGTGCAACCTGGTCATAGTAATTTCAAAAAATTCATGGTATTTATCTAGATATTTTTCAATAATGAAGTTGGAGGCACTGTGGGATTTAATTTATACAGGAACCATTAAAAGGTGAGGAATCTCATTTCAATGAAAGCTCTGGAGAACTTTCACAGGCAAGGCTTCCCAAAGAGTTGGCAAAAGGTCACATGAAGCCAGGCCCATTGAGGTCTACAATGTGAATTCCATGTGTGTTTTGACTCTCAACTATGGCTGACAATCTTTCAAAATAAAATCTTGTGATATCCTGGCTGAGATTCCCAGTGCTCTGTGGAAAGTCACCCTGGGCCTAGATCTCAGTTTCCAATGGCGAATCTCATGCGTGGCCTCCAAAAATCCCAACACAATTCATGGCAATACTTCTCTGAGTTCAGTTCCACAACTCAGTCTCTAAGGGGAATCACAACAGAGTTCAAGCCCAGGTGGACCCAGGCATCTCTTCCAATTGCCACACAAATGATGACAATTAAAACCAAAACACTCCCACAGGGCCCTCTTCTTCTTTTATATAGACACTAATCATAAACTCTAGCTGGAGGTTTCCATCAGGGGCACAGCCCAAGACAGTGTCAAAAATAATCTCCCTTGCCCCTCATTTGCCTAAAGTCAGGGTGGCCTGGACAACATTCCTGTGAAACAGAAGTGATCATATAGGACTGCTGTTAATACTGCTCCTCTTCTCAAATTTGAGGCCTACTGACTGTGGGGTATAGATTCTTTGTGTGAATTGGAGTCATGAGAAAACGCAAGCACCTATTGTCCAGCCTCTGCAGGGCTTTGAAGAACTCATTTGACACAAATGATCCCTATTCTCACTTGATGGAGGTCAGAAATATTACAGAGGAAGGCGAGAGGCTTCATCCAAAATGACTGATCTTTTTTCCATTTTGGTTTTGAATGCCCACATGGGATCTTTCTCTAGACCCATCAGGTGCTGAA
Organism: Callospermophilus lateralis; assembly: GCF_048772815.1. Classification (NCBI taxonomy): domain Eukaryota; kingdom Metazoa; phylum Chordata; class Mammalia; order Rodentia; family Sciuridae; genus Callospermophilus; species Callospermophilus lateralis. Next base: position 298,401 of record NW_027512613.1, read on the forward strand.
AATCTAAACCACAGGCTCACACAGGGCCAAGAGGCTGATTCAGACAAATCTTTTTCCAAAGCAATAAAGTAAAAAGCCACAGGTGATTCCCATTCATTTCCATTTGAAAACTCTTTTCTTCAGGCTTCACTAAGGTTTGGCCTGAGGCAAAGACCTTTCTGACATTCAGAGCAACAGAACAATAGGTAATCAAAAGCCCCCAAGCAGGGTTTCTCCTAGGAGACTTTCCTGGTTACTCTGATATGTGAGTTTTCTGAGATGCTCGCCATTCTCTTCAACTATCCAGTACATGGCCATGTCACAGAGCTTGGAGGTGGTACATATCTTGTACAAAAATACATGATACTAATCTTGAGAGTGGCCAGAATTCAGGAAAAAAATGAGAACTTAGGTAGATAGCAGGTGTTGCCCATGGATGAGGCAAGCCTCAGTCCATTCATTAATTGGGAAGGATGCATAGTGGGAAGTTTTCTACTAGACAGGACACACCCAATGAGCTATTTTCTTTTCTAATATCTACAAAGAAAAACACAATGGGATACACAGACACAGAAACAGTCTCCTTGTCAAATGACTTACTAGAAACAGTCCACTCCAAACCAAACAAACCTCCTTTTTTACCTATTCTCAGATCATGTGAAAAAACCACAAACACAAACCAACACCCTCTAATGCACCTCCTTCTTCCAAGTAGGTCTGTGACTATCTGGAATGTCCTCTGACTGGTAGGACATACAATGCTCCCCAGAAATGGCCTTTCTGTCTCAGATCTGGTCTCCTTGGTCAAATCTGTGAAGTTGTAAGGACGCAGTGGTGAGCCAATTCCTATCCTCTCAGGAAAGACCCCTCTTCAGAGCTTTCTTGGTATTTGGCAACCCTTACATCAGTAGGTACCAAGAAAGACTGACTCTGTTCCTGGAAAATCCAAAGAAATGAGCCCACTGCGACTGGGACTGGGACTGGCTCAGGGTGCCTTGCTTCCTGGATCACAAAATTCAGAGAGCTCCATCACCAAGGAAGTGAGGTGAGGTCACTACCTTCAGAAAATGAATGAGGTCACTGTCTTGGCCACCACTTTGTCCTAACAGTTTCTTCCTATTGTCTCCTGACATGGAGGCTGCCCTACTTCCTGTGATACTTTCTCATGTTAGAATGGTATAGAAACCATAGTTAACTGGGAACAGCTCTCCACACAGGCCTGGTTTGGTCCATCTTCCCTACATAAAGAATAGAGAGGCTGACTCAGACACATCTTTTCATCCTGACCATGTTTTTTGCCATGGAATATGACTTTTGTTCTCTCAGGTCCTTCATAGCTGCCTGCATCTTCTCCAGGGATCATTTCTGCATGGATTTTGAGGTACTCAGCAGTTGGAAGATCTCCTAACTTCCTGTATTGTAATACCAACTTTGTCCCTGCTCTTCTGTAAAGTGAGATTGAAAGAACATTGTATGGTTAGGATTAATAGCATGTTCGATTTGGGTTGGAAATCATTCTGCTGGATGAATAATGGTATTGGGAACCAGCGATATTTATAAGAATATAGAGGTAGAACATAAGTATGAAAACAGAAATCTAGGTAATATTTGAAGCCCAGAAGGATTTGGACCCTTGATTGGGATCCTTAGCTTGAGTTATGTTTTGCACCGAGGTCTCAGTTAAATTGATATACAATGGCATAAGACCCTGTACCTCAGATGATTAAATGTAGAAGAGATCATCCAGTCAAAAAGGGATTGTGTGTAGGATTAGGAAGATAGTCAGTAGGTTTATAAGGAAGAGTGAGTCTAGGATTTGGACCAAATGTACTTTAGCAATAGGGTTTTGGTTAGAGAGTGAATATAAATGACACCATATGTGAAGAGTCAGGCACAATGATGAACTGGGGAAAATATGTAGGAAAGCAGACATCAATAGAGACATTAGGAAATCAGGCAAAGTATAACGTGATAGGATTAGACATTTTCAACAGGGTTGAGGTTGAATACATAATCTTAAGAAGAAACCAATTTGTAGTCACCAATAAGATTGACATTTGAGAGCATTAGGCAACCTGGACATGGATATATTTAGTAATCCATGTTCACATTCCATTGAGGCTTTGGTACAATCATAAGGGTGACCTTCGCATTTTGTGTCCAGAATATTACTGTGTTAATATGTATATGAAGATCAGGTGACATGAGTATTTCTTCCACCATTTCTGGGGGAAATATTTTGAAAAGATATAAATTAGTACTGGGGATACTAATCGGCTTACCCTGTGTTGATGAATATAGAGATGATGCATTAATAGACCATACTGTGAATAAATTATATGACTGGTTCCAAATTTAAATAATGGATTGTATTGATATCTGAAAAAATAGAGGAAATCATTTATTGATATACATACATTCATTCCAACCACTTATATATCTAATGGTTATATTAGGGTTACCGTTTATCATAAATAGTGTGTGAGTTTTGCTTCAAAAATGATTATGGAATCGAAAATAATGTCTTTAGAAAGAAGTCTAGTGAAAAGACCAGTCAAGAAACATGGAGAAATATAAGTGTTCTGAAGGAGGAAGTGATTGAAAGTGAACCAAATGTTTATAAATTTGTGAACTTGTGAATGAAAGGATATAATTTATGATGTCTATAAACTGAAGAAATAATAACGTACCAGGTTTGATTAAAATGAACTTTAATAAACACACCATATCCAATAGGAATCTACTTGCATTGATGTTAAACTTGGTCAGTTACTGTAGAAATATTAGGATTTGTAAGCACCCTTCCCTGAAGTTAGTTTTCAGTACTAGGAAACAAATATTTATTTCAGTGGATGTATATTTCTGAGAATAAACTTTTTAAAAGTTGATTATAAATCCACATATATGAATATGAATGAATTCAGGCGGTGTATAAAAAGACACATATATTTCATATTTTGGTAAATCTGGAGAATATATATATATATATATATATATATATATATATAATGTATATATAGACACACAAACACACACATTATAATGTAGCAATATATATGCCAATTGAAATTCATCATGAAAAATAACTCATCCGCATATCCCAAAATATTCATTTTACTGAACATGAATATGTGTATAGTGTTGTTCATCTAGGAAGCTCACCCATGGGTTCAATTTTCAGTTAAAACAGCGTTTAGGAGGAGTGATCTCTTCTCACAATTTGTATCTGCCAAGTCAGCCACCTCACAAGAATGTATATGTGAAACCAGGTAGGATTCTATTTGTGCATATAAAAATACATTTGCTTAATAGGCTACAGAGAAAGGGAGACAGGAATTCACATTTTTCTTAACTTTAAAAACACATGGAAAATTATTTCAACAAATAATTGACTAGATTTTTAACTCCTACCTTATATCATGCAAAAGGTAATTCCAAGTATACACCATGCTTCTTCTGAAATGCTTGTATTTCTATTCTGTTTGGGTTATTTTTCTCCATTATATTAGGATTAGTAGTCAGAGTTTAGTAGGGTATGGGTTAGTGTCAGGGATTCAGTATTTCAAACAGAAAATTGGAAAATGAATCCAATGTGTATGCAAATATGTGCTACAAAACAATCTTCCCTCTCTCATCCAGAACAATGACTTGACATTCCCTTTGCCCCAAGTAAGTCAGAATTAGAGGAGAAGAGTTAGAAAATCTGTGAATATATATTTAGAATGGAAAATGCTCAGGAGTTCACAACCTTGGAGTTGATAGAGCAGTTTCCAAAAGTAAGTGACATGGTAAACACTCCACAAACATGGAGATCTGCTGGCCTAAACACTTCTTGAGAAATTGCCTCTGAGCTTGGGCACTTGAAATATATGTTGTTTTCAGGAGCTTTAACTTCCGATGTAGTGAGACCATCAAAGCTAGGTCTGCATCTATGTGACCAGGAGGACATGGTTTCTTATTTTCCAATGAACATGAGGCAGCAGTGCCTAATTCTCTCTTTGTAGCTAAATTGTGGCCACGGGGGCTAAGTGTCACCCCATGTGGACTGTGAAGCCACTTGGTCATCCTCGACTTTTCATTGTGTTTCTTGCTGCTGCACTGGGAGTTTGGTATTTGCTTCACGAAATACAAGGAGTTCAAGTGGGACACAGTGCTGGAGGGAGTTCTGTCACGTGTGGTGGGTCAGTGTCTGCATGGGAATGCACCAAATAGGCTTCTATCCCACATAGCTTGCCCCTTGACCATAGCAACCTGATTCTAAACATTGCCGTGAAAAATCTCCATATAACAAGATGCCTTTATATAGAAGGGTCTGCTGGCTGCACCGTGTCTGTGTCAAGGCATTTGAAAGTCAATGGCAGATCCACAGGCCCCACCACAGATGTTTTATCACACACCTGCACACCACTGCTCTAGGCCCACTACATATCAGGCTCCAACTTACTGGCATCTCTGTTCTACACCATTTTCATGATACCTAGTCAATCAAGGCACTGTCTGGTATACTCATGATCAGCAACAGGACATCCAAAGGTTCTCCAGTGCCACCTGGTCATGAGAATTTCTAAAAATTCATGGTATTTATCTAACTATTTTTCACATATGAAGTTGTTGGTACTGTGGGTTTCAATTCATTCAGGATCCATTAAATGTTGAGGAAGCTCATTTTAATGAAGGATCTGGAGATCTCTCACAGGCAAGGCTTCCCAAAGAGTGGCCAAATTGTCACATGAAGCCAGGCCCATTGAGGTCTCCAATGTGAGGTCCATGTGTGTTTTGACTCTCAATGATGGCTGCCAGGTCTTTCAGAATAAAACCTGTGATATCCTAGCTGAGATTCCCAGTGCTCTCTGGAAAGCCTCTCTGGGCCAAGATCTCAGTTTCCAAGGGCGACTCTCATGCGTGGCCTCCTGAAATCCCAACAACATTCATGGCAATACTTCTCTGAAGTCAGTTCCAAATCTCATTCTCTAAGGGGAATCACACCAGAGTTCAAGCCCAGGTGGACCCAGTCATCTCTTCCAACTACCACACAAATGACCACAATTAAAACCAAAACACTCCCACATGGCCCTCATCTTTTTCCATATAAACACACATCATAACCTCTGGATGGAGTTTTCCATGAGGTGCACATCCAAACCAGTGCCCAAAATAAACTCCCTTGCCCCTCATTTGCCTAACATCAGGGTTGATTGAACACGCTTCCTGTGAACCAGCAGTGATCAAATAGGCCTGCCGTAAATGCTCCACTTCTCCACTTTGAGGCCTTCTTACTGTGGGGTTTAGATTCTTTTTTTTTCTAAATTTTTTTGGAAATTTAATTGAAAAGTTAAAAAAAATTGTTTTGCAGAATATTAAATTTCTAATGGCAAAGCCTTCACCTTGTTTGTGAAGGAAACCTTGATGCCTTGCCAATCTGGTTATATGGAGACACTCAAAATTTTCTGTTACATATTACATGGATGAATGGCTAAAGCACATAGTTTTTTAAAACTGAAAGGCAGATACCAGCAAGTAAGATAACAAATAAAAGACAATTTTATTAAAAAATAAAGTTGTTATATGACTCAAATATTGGAAATTCAATTCTTTTTTTTTGGTTGTTCAAAACATTATAAAGCTCATGATATATCATCTTTCATACATTTGACTTAATTGGGTTATGAACTCCCATTTTTACCCCAAATACAAATCGCAGAATCACATCAGTTACACACTCACGTTTTTACATAATAGCATACTAGTTATTGTTGAATTCTGCTACCTTTCCTATCCCCTACTATTCCCCCTCCCCTCCCATCTTCCCTCTCTACCTCATCTGCTGTTGTTTAATTCTCTCCCTTGTTTTCCCCTCTTTAGCCTCACAACCTCTTATATGTAATTTTGTGTAACATTGAGTAGTCTCCTACCATTTCCATATAATTTTCCTTCTCTCTCCCTTTCTCTCCCCCACTCATCTCTGTTTAGTTTTAATATTTTTCTCATGTTCGTCCTCCCTGTTCTCTTCTTATTTGCTCTCTCTATATAAAAGGAAACATTTGGCATTTGTTTTTTAAGGATTGGATAGCTTCGCTTAGCATAATCTATTCTAATGCCATTCATTTCCCTGCAAATTCTATGATTTTGTCATTTTCAGTGCTGTGTAATACTCCATTGTGTATAGATGCCACGTTTTTATTATCCATTCGTCTATTGAAGGGCATCTAGTTTGGTTCCACAGTCTAGTTATTGTGAATTGTGCCGCTATGATCATCGATGTGGCAGTATCCTTATACTGCTCTCTATTAAGATCCTCAGGGAAGAGTCTGAGAAGGGCGATATCTCAAATGGTGGTTCCGTTCCCAGCTTTCCCAGGAATCTCCATACTGCTTTCCATATTGGACTCTCCAATTTGCAGGCCCACAAGCAGTGTACAAGTGTACCCTTTACCCCACATCCTCACCAACACTTATTGTTGTTCGACTTCATAATGGCTGCCAATCTTACTGGAGTGAGATGGTATCTTAGGGTGGTTTTGATTGCATTTCTCTGACTGCTACAGATGGTGAGCATTTTTTCATGTACTTGTTGATTGATTGTATATCCTCCTCTGTGAAGTGTCTGTTAAGATCCTTGGCCCATTGTTGATTGGGTTATTTGTTATCTCATTGTTTAATTGTTTTGAGTTCTTTGTATATTCTAGATATTAGGGCTCTATCTGAAGTGTAAGGGGTAAAAATTTGTTCCCAGGATGTAGGCTCTCTATTTAACTCTCTTATTGTTTCTCTTGCTGAGAAAAAACTTTTTTAGATTAAGTAAGTCCCATTTGTTTATTCTTTTTATGAACTCTTGGGCTATGGGTGTCCTATTAAGGAATTTGGAGCCCAACCCCACAGTATGTACATCGTAGCCAACTTTTTCTTCTATCAGACGCAGTGTCTCTGATTTTATATCTGGCTCCTTGATCCATTTTGAGTTAACTTTTATGCATTGTGAGAGAAAGGGATTCCGTTTCATTTTGTTGCATATGAATTTCCAATTGTCCCTGCACCATTTGTTGAAGATGCTATCCTTCTTACATTGCATGCTTTTAGGTCCCTTTTCAAATATAAGAAAGTTGTAATTTTGTGGATATGTCTCTGTGTCCTCTATTCTGTACCATTGGTCCATCTGCCTGTTTTGATACCAGTACCACACTGTTTTTGTTACTATTGCTTTGTAGTACAGTTTGAACTCTGGATTCACACTTCCTGCTTAGAATTGCTTTCGCTATTCTGGGTCTTTTGTTGTTCCATATGAAATTCATGATTACTTTATCTATTTCTACAAGAAATGCCATTGGGTTTTTGATTGGCATTGCATTAAACCTGTAGAGAACTTTGGGTAATATCGCCATTTTGATGATGTTATTTCTGCCGATCCATGTACAGGGCATATTTTTCCATCCTCTAACATCTTCTTCTATCTCTCTCTTTAGGGTTCTGTAGTTTTCATTGTATAAATCTTTCACCTCTTTGGTTAGGTTGATTCCCAAGTTTTTTATTTTCTTTGAGTATACTGTAAATGGAGTGGTTTTCCTCATTTCCATTTCAGAAGTTTTGTTGCTGATATACAAGAATGCCTTTGATTTATGCGTGTTGATTTTATATCCTGCCAATTTGCTGAATTCATTTATTAACTCTAGCAGTTTCTTTGTAGACCCTTTTGGGTCTGTTAAATATATTATCATGTCATCCACAAATAGCGATAATTTAAGTTCTTCTTTTCCTATTTTTATGCCTTTAATTTCCTTTGTCTGTATCATTGCTCTGGATAGTATTTCAAGAACTAAATTAAATAGAAGTGGTGATAGAGGGCATCCCTGTCTTGTTGCAAATTTTAGAGGGAATGCCTTCAGTTTTTCTCCATTTAGGATGATGCTAGCCTGAGGTTTAGCATATATAGCTATTACCATGTTGAGGTAAGTTCCTGTTATTCCTAGTGTTTTATAGAGTTTTAAAGAAAAAGGGATGCTGTGCTTTGTAGAATGCTTTTTTTGCATCTATCGAGATGATCATATGGTTCTTCTCTTTAAGTCTATTGATGTGATGGATTACATTTATTGATTTCCGTATATTGAACCAGCCTTGCATCCCTGGGATGAATCCCTCTTGATCATGAAGCACAATTTTTTTATATGCTTTTGTTTTTTATTTGCCAGGATTTTATTGAGAATTTTTGCATCCAAGTTTATTAGAGATATTGGTCTGTAGTTTTCTTTCTTTGAAGTGTCTTTGTCTGGTGTTGGGATCAGGGTGATGTTGGCCTCATAGAATGAATTTGGAAGAACTCCTTCTTTTTCTATTTTTTGAAATAGCTTGAAAAGTATTGGTATTAATTCATCTTTGAACGTTTTGTAGAACTCTGCTGTATAACCATCTGGTCCAGGGCTTTTTTTGGTTGGTAGTCTTTTGAAGGTTTCTTCTATTTCTTCCTTTGTTATTGGTCTATTTAAATTGTGTGAGTCTTCCGGACTCAAACTTGGCAGATTATATGACATAAGAAATTTATCAATATCTTCATTATCTTCTGTTTTATTGGAATATGGGGTTTCAAAATACTTTCTAATTATCATCTGAATTTCTGTAGTGTCTGTTGTGATGTTGCCTTTTTTATCCCATATGTTAGTAATTTGATTTCTCTCTCTACTTCTCTTCATTAGCATGGCTAAGGCCCTGTCGATTTAATTTATTTTCAAAGAACCAACTTTTATTTTTTCAATTTTTTTTGTTTCAATTTTGTTGATTTCTCCTCTAATTTTAATTATTTCTTGTCTTCTACTACATTTGTTGTTTTGCTTTTTTTTTCCTAGGTTTTTGAGATGTAGTATGAGATAATTTATTTGTTGTTTTTTTTCTTTTTTTTTTTTGAGGAAAGAATTCCAAGAAATGAATTTCCCCCTTAAAACTGCTTTCATTGTTTTCCATAGAATCCGGTATGTTTTGTCTGTATTGTCATTTGTCTCTAAGAAATTTTTTATCTCCTCCTTTATGTCTTCTGTAACCCATTGATCATTCAGTAACATATTGTTCATTTTCCATGTGATGTAGAGATTTTCCTTCCTTCTTCAATCATTAATTTCAAGTTTCATTCCATTATG